>NC_050447.1:122281484-122591484 GCF_903995425.1 Onychomys torridus | reverse complement strand
GGCACAACACTGACTCAGTCATGTCTCCATCATCTACATTGGAGGAACAATCTAGGCCAGCTGGAGACACAAGTGGACAGAGGCAGAGACACCCAAAGGCAGTCACGATATTGTGACAGGGTTCCTGAAGAGAAAAACTCCCAAGAGGCCTGAGTAAGTTGAATGGAGTCTTTATTAACTTCCAGCAGTGGGGCTGTCCCAAGCAGATTAGCAGGAGTAGCTTGGACCTCCAGTTTGTTCTGGTTTTTAAGGGAAAAAAGAAAAAGAAAAGAAAAAAAAAAAAGAAAAGATGTAATTGTAACATGTACAGAAAGGTGGCTCTGGACATTGCAACAGGCAAGTGTTATTTACCGAAACTGAGAGATAACACTTACATGGTCAGGCAGTTAACCTTTAGCTCAGGGCAATATTGTACAGGAACTAGACCAGTTTTACCTTAGGAATTTAGGGCTGGGCTAAGTGACCAGAGATCAGTTTTACCCAAGATAGTCTTAGTGTTTAAGGTATTCTTAGGAACACTTTCACAAGATGGTGTAACTATAGTTCAGTAGCGTGCTACAATATTGCAGGATACAGAGTAACTTGGAAAAAGAAATCAAAAGGGCTAAATATCTTGCAATATCTCTTTAAAAGAGATTTATTATTATTAATTGTAGCAGACTTTCTCTTGGGCCACTAACCAGCTCCCAAATAAAGACATGGAGATTTATTAGTTATGAATGCTCAGCCTTATCTTATGCTTGTCCCACTAACTCTTATAACTTAAACCATATAACCTGTTTCTCTTCAACTACATTTTGCTTCAGGGCTTTTTCCCCTTTCTTTCATGCTGTATGTCCTGCTTTCCTGCTTCCTCCATGTCTGTCTGTCTGGCTTGCCCCTGGCATTTCCCTGGTGTCTCCTTGGCATCACCCTCTCTCCCTCTGTCTCTTGTTCTCTCCTCCTGAACCTAGATTCCTCCTCCTACTTATTCTCTCTGCCTGCCAGCCTTGCCTATCCCTCTCCTGCCTAGCTATTGGCCATTCAGCTTTTATTAGGCCAATCAGGTGCCTTAGGTAGGCAAAGCAACATATCTTTACATAGTTAAAGAAATGCAGCATAAACAAATATAACACATCTTTGCCTAGTTAAAGTAATATTCCACAACAATTATTTTTATTGTTATTATTATTATTATTATTATTATTATTATTATTGTGTGTGTGTGTGTGTGTGTGTGTGTGTGTGTGTGTGTGTACATGCAGGTGTCTGCAGAGGCCAGAAGAGGGCATTGGATCCCCTGGAGCTGGAGTTGCAGACAGTTGTGAACAACCTGAGTGGGTGCTGGGAAAGAAGAGCAGTGTACACTCTTAAGCACTGAGCCATCTCTCCCCAACCCGCAACTTTGCTTGTGGGTTTGAAACGCTTCCAAATGAAGGTGGAGGAAAACAGAAGCAAAGCATCAGTACTGTGGCTCTGTCTCTGCTTGGCTAACAGTACAGAATCTTGTTGGGTGCTGGAGTGCTGCTATTTCAGCAGCCCTGATCCACACTCACAGCCACCCTTAAACAGCCCTGGCTTATCAGAGCTCAGTTCCCCAACCTGTGAGGCCCAAGGAGCTAGGTGACCTGTAGAGCCTGGCCCAGAGCCATGCCCTCAGCTTTTGTCTGCTCCCCAGGTGCTAGCATGTGACCTGGGTGGTGATGGGTTGTCACATAATCTGGCTTTGTTGTCACATCTAGAATGCAGAGATGAGGTTCTACTTCACGTGGGTTTTGTGGGACTTTAGGTCAGCCCAGGGACCAGATCTGGGCTGCCCTGGGCTGGACGGTGCTGGTCAGGACCTGCCAGACATTAGAAGAACACCCCTATGACCTGGCATCTGACTGAGACCTCCAGGTTGGGTGGCAGAGCACCTTACGAACTCCCCCTGATCTACATGCAGAGCTAGGTAAGAGTTAGATCCTATCACTCTGCATTTGGTTGGAAAAGGGCACACCCTACCCCGGCCTCAGGGCAATGAGCTCATAGTGAAAAAGCCTCTTTCTGGAACCAGTCCCCCCAATCCCCACCCCCATCCCACCCCCGCACCTGTGGTTCCCTCTGGGTCATTGGACCCCACTTTCCATAACAGACTCCCAGGTGGATGGGTAAGGCTGTCTGAGGGCAATGTGTTGGCTATACCCCACAAGTCAAATGCTGGGGACCTTGCTGCCCAGACACCAAAGTTAGCATGTGTCCCCAAAATCTGGGAGCTGGAAACTTAGTCTCTAGTGCAGCAGGAAGAATGGGGCTTTCCGGATGGAATGGATCCTGAGGGCTTTGGTTTACATGAGGTCTAATCACTCTGGGATTAATGGAGACTGGGTTGCCAGAGGTGGGGCTTTGTTAGAAAAGCACTTTCTCCTTTGCGAGCTTGCTCAGTCTTGCCACATGTTATGACACAGCAAGGCTAACATCTGTTGATGTCATATCCCTGCCTCCAAAACTGGGAGGCAAGTTTGCTTCTTTTTAAAGAAGTTCGGTATTTTGTCACTGAGAATGGAGCAGAGCATGGGAAGTGAGATCTGGAGACCAGGTAAGCCCCAAATGTAGAACTCAAAGGACCAGATGAGGCCGGGAAAGATGTGGGGTGGATACGCCACTGAGGCCAGATATGCAGATTCCAGAGCACACTTTTCAGTGATGGGAACCTTGGAGGCCAGGTACACGTGTGACTTTCAGCATCCATGGGTGACTCCTCCCTCCCCACTCCCAGCAATGGATGGGCGTCTCCCAGCCAGGTCTCCCAGGGTGCTCGTTCTGCTCAACATGGCAGTTAAAACACAGCATCGTGGAGACACCCACTCCAGTTTCAGTGTGTAACTTCCTTTCATGATTAAAGTTGTACTTTTAAAAATGTCTGCATTTGGGAGCCTCTCATATCCCATCAGTTCTCTCTGAGACAGTGTTAATCTTACCGGGTGAGAACAAGACCATTACCACAAGTTTTGAGTCAAACTTGAAGCAAGCTTTATTAAATACTGGCCAAGACAATGGATGCTGGCCAGGCCCATACCTGGGATTCCCAGAGAAGGGCCTCGAATTATATAGTCTGATGCTTATAAAGGTGAAACCCACAAGGCTACGAATTTCCTGCCTTCATCCAATCGAGAGCAAGCATACATCCTGACGTACTTCCTGTCTATGTACCTCTTGAGCCTACATGTGATCAAGCACATCCTGTGCAGTTGGGGCAACCAGCTTGTTTACAGAAGTGAAAACATGTGAGTGACTTGTTATCTTATGTGAACAACAGCACCCAACATTGCAGGAATTATCTGTCCTTGGGCAAGTGGGGCTTACAGGTTAGAGGCATTTTTCACCTTTTTGGGGAGTATGGGTAGGGGGTAGTTCGAAACAGGGTTTCTCTGTGTAGATTTGGAGCCTGTCCTGGAACTCAGTCTGTAGACCAGGCTGGCCTAGAACTCACAGTGATCTGTAAAGGCATTTTTGTTTTACAAATCTCTTAATCACAGTAATTAAAACTTAAAATGTAACTTTAGCCATAGTCCAGACTGGCCTGAAACTACCTGTGTAGCTGAGGATGACCTTGAATTCTTGATCTTTCTGCCTCCATCTCCCACATGCTGTATGATATAGCTGTGTGCTCTCCCCATTCACTCCATGTATTTACCCAGAGATCAAACTCAGGGCTTCACATCTGCTAGCAAAACACTCTACTGACTGAGTCACATCGTCCACCCCATTTGTCTATTTTAAAAAATTATTATTTATTTTATTAGTGTTTGCCTGCATGTATGCCTGTGCACCACATGTGTGCAGTGCCCCTGGAGGCCAGAAAAGAGTGATGGGCCCCCTAGAACTAGAGTTACAGATGGTTGTGAGCTGCCATGTGGCTGCCAGGTCCTCTGGAAGAGCGGCCAGTGCTCTCTCTTCACTGCTGAGCCATTTCCTCTATCCTCATACTTGGGTCCTTTAGAAAAGGACAGCTTGTTGTATCATTGCTGTCTCCTAATCTGGGGCCCCCAGGTCTCCTCTGGGCAGCATCCCTGCTGCCCAAGGCAAAGGATGCTCACCCAGTAATCCGTCATGTGACCCATTCATTTGCTTTTGTGAGCTCTGGGTCAGGTGTGGAAGGCCTGTTGGTGACTGACAAGGGCCTCGGGTTCATACATCTATAGCTGAGTTAGCTGGGTGCTCCCAGAGAGAGGCACAGGCACTTCAAATGAGCCTGCTGGAAAAACACCAGAAGCCAGGCAAAATGCACACATGCTAAGTGGAAAAACCCCTCTGCTTCCTTAAGGAGGGGGATGCAGCCCTTTGAGGTCACATGGGGACTTTAGCCAGCCCAGGGCCCTGCTGGATGCAAGTTGGAAACTTGGGTTGAGAGACCTGCTGGTACAGGTCCGAATCAGCCTTTCACAGCTGGGGTGACAGCTTATCTGTGGCCCTGAGCAAAACTGCCCTGGACAGTAAGCACAGGCTCTGCTTAGAGGACTAATGAGGGCTACAGTTATGTTTAAATTTTATACTGTGCTTAAGAGATTTATAAAACAAAAATGCCTCTGACCTGTAAGCCCCACTTGCCCAAGGACAGATAACTTCCTGCAATGTTGGGGGCTGTTGTTCATGTAAGATAACAAGTCACGTGTTTTCACTTCTGTAAACAAGGTTGGTTGCCCCAGGTGTACAGGACATGCTTGATCACATGGGGGGGGTACATGGTCGGAAGTATGTCAGGATGTATGCTTGCCTTGATTGGATGAAGGCAGGGGATACGTAGCCTTATGGGTTTTACATTTATAAGCACCAGACTAATGTAATTCGTGACCATTCTCTGAGAATCCTGGGTATGGACCTGGTCAGTGTCCCTCATCCTGGCCAGTTTTTAATAAAGCTTGCTTCAAATTTGGCTCAAAACTTGTGGTAGTGGTCTTATTCTTGCCCGGTTGGGATTAATAGACCTTGTCATCGCCATCTAGCAGATGTCAAGACTAGCTGCTGCCTGTTTTTTTCTGCTTTGTCCATACACTCTGTGGCTTTGTGATGACCATGCCTACCATGGAGTCTCCAGGACCTCCACATCTTCCAGAAACAGGGAGATAAAGGCTTGTCCCTGCCATATTGGATAGCTCTTCTGATTGGTGACTAGTCTTCTGTGAGTAGACCTGGCCAACAGGATGAGGGCAAGATAACCAGCTTGCCCTGGCCAAGGTAGGAGTTTGATCACGTCAAATGAGTTCAACTCAGTAAATGTGGTCTGCTGTGGAATATTACTTTAACTATGTAAAGGTGTGTTACATTTGTTTATGCTGCATTTTTTTTAATTATGTAAAGATGTGTTGCTGTTTTACCCTGCCTGCCTAAGGCATCTGATTGGTCTAATAAAAAGCTGACTGGCCAATAGCTAGTCAGAAGAGGGATAGGCAGGGCTGGCTGGCAGATAGAATAAATAGAAAGAGGAAGCTAGGTTTGAGAGAGAGAGAGAGAGAGAGAGAGAGAGAGAGAGAAAAGAGAAGGAGAAAAAGAGGGAGACACTGGGACCAGAAGCCAAGCAGCTGCCCGCACCGCAGCTAGATGTGGAGGGAACAGGAAAGTAGGACATACAGAATGAAAGAAAGGTAAAAAGCCCTGAGGCAAAATGTAGGTAGAGAGAAACAGATTGAAACAAGAGCTAAGATAAGGTCTAGCATTCATAACTGTTAACATATCTGTGTCGTGATTTGGGAGCTGGTTGGTGCCCAAAGGAAAGCCTGCTGCTGTGCCCCCCATGCTGTCCCTATCACACAGGATATCTCCTCAGCAGCAGTAAAAGTTATTCTTTCTTTCTTTTGTGTGTAGGTGCTGGGAATGAGTGCACATGTGTGTGTTTGCACATGTGGAGATCAGAGATACAACACTGAAGAAACACTGCCTACCTCTTTGAGAAAGAATCTCTCATTGGCTTGGAGCTCACCATTTAAGCTAGACTGACTGGCCAGTGAGTTCCAGGGATCCTCCTCTCTCCACCTCCTGGCACTGGGATAATAAAACACCATGTCTGGCATTTTATACGGGTGCTGGGGAGCTGAACTCAGGTGCTTGTGCTTGCAAGGTAAGCACTTACCAACAGAGTCACACATCCCAGTCAGTCCCTCCATCATGTTTTGACCACTTTAAGAGGGGCTCAGAATTCCAGGGAGTTGGGGTAGGATCACTCACAACTCTGTAAGGCAGGTATCTTGGTTGTCCTGTTGATTAGTGAGAAAACAGAAGTCCAGAGAAATTAATGAATATATCCAGAGTCACAGCCAAGGGGAGGTACCAGTATTTGACCCATGAGCCTCCACTCCAGACTTCTGGGCATTTGCTGCTCCTTATAGGTCACCCTACTTCATCTCACATCCAGTGAGAGGTCAAATCCTCCTTTTCTTCATACACAGACTAGTGCTGCTTTGGCCCAAAGTGTGGAAAGCTGTGGTGATTGGAAGCATTGGTGGGCAGTGTGCTGTTGGAATCCCTCCTGGCTTCCCATCCCATGCTGATCACTTCCCAGTTTCTCTTGCCATCACAAAACTCCACAGAGAGCATTTATAGGACGTGGATATACTTGATTGTGTGAACCATTTTCCAATTGTGGCTCCCGGTGACTTCTGGTGCTTGTTATAAATAATCCTCCTGCGAATACCTTCATACATCACTGTGCATCGCAGGTCACTCCACTGGAGCAAATTCTGCAAAAGGAATTACGGACTTAAACGGTAAGAGCTGTATTCAGATGGACTGCTGCCCCAGCTATAAACTGTTTTCCAGAAAGCCTGTGCCAGTCTGCACGGCTGCCTCCATTTAAGGGCAGTGGGACAAGACAGAGGCCACATGACAAGCTAGGTCTGCATAAGGCATCAGGGACAAGGGAAACTTACATAAAACTAGTGCTTTGCTCTCCAGGGCAGTGAGCAGATGGAGCTGCCTCGGGGTCAGGGTGGGACTGAGGGAGGGCCATGGTTTATCTGCCTGTCTGCAGGACAGGGCACCAAATTCTAAGCCTTCAGGGAGCTAAGGCCTTCTCTCAGAGGCCTGGGGATGGCCCCATGATAGCTTCAGGGTGTTGTGGCAATCCCTCATCCCTCATGTTCTGTACACACCTGCTGGGTGGTGTGCTTTGTGCTTGGGTACCTACTCAGTGCCTTGCTCCCTCCTTATATCTGTGTCATCTCTAAGTGACCCTCAAGGTGACATGAGGTTTTCCTGAAAAAAAGAAAGAAAATAAAAGAAAGAAAGAAAAGGAAGGAAGGAAGGAAGGAAGGAAGGAAGGAAGGAAGGAAAAGAAAAGAAAGGAAAACTGGTTCATCGCCTGGTATGTCTGAGTGCCCTGGGAATGCTGGCTGTATTTATTCATTCCCTGCAGAATTCCCTAATTCCAGAATTCCTTGAGAACCCACTGGGTTCTCAGCATTTCCCTGTGCTCAAGATCTCTGGATTCAGGTCCTGGGAAAAGAAGCTGCCTGGTGCATCCTAGGAACAGTAAGCGGAGGAAGGGGCCATGGTACCCTCCATACCTCAGGTGCCCCTTCAGCAGGGGCTGTGGGTAGGAGCCTCAAACATTTGCTTATCTCATATCATTTAGGGGCTAAGGCCTTTCACTCTGGACTGTGGGGGTGGGGGAGCCTGGACATAGGTAGAATTCTAGAGCCAATGTGTGCCTCATCAGCTCACATTAAATGAATCTGTGCCTGGGGACAAACAAAGGTAACAATCACATTTGCTTGTTTGATAGGTGCTTGCTGAGCATCTCCCATGGGGACAAGCTGTCTGCAGATAGAGTGTGACCACTGGAGCCCATGCAGTGGGGATCACCTTGGGTAGTGACACTGTGCACAACTTAAATGGTTTTATTTTTTTTATTTTCGAGGTGCTGGGAATGGAGCCCAGAACTCCACACATGCTAATAGTCCTGCCACTATACTCTCCCCACAACATTTTATTTTATTTGTTCTCTATAAATGAGCATGTGCTCTGAAAAAAAATCTAGACAAGGGCTGGAGGGATGTCTCAGTGGTTAAGAGTGTTCACTGATCTTCCCATCATCCCCATGAAGCTGCTTGTCAGCTCCAGGGGATCTGACATCCTCTTCTGGGCTCTCAGGGCACATTCATTCACGTGTATATACTCCCACATTGACACACACACATCTATTGCAAATATGGCCCACCAGGCACTTGTGGAGCAATCCTGGGAGCCCGAGTTCCATCTGTAGACCTCCTAGTGGAAAAAGAGAAGCGGCTTCCATAACGTGTTCCCTGACCCTACATGTGTGCCGTGGTGGGTGCACACATGCATGTGCACACACACATAAGCAGAATATATTTTAAAGGAAATCAACAGAGGGCCATCAACATGGCTCAGTGGATAAAGACACTGCCATCAATTCTGACAACTGAACTCCATCTCTGGAACCTACCTAAAGGTGGAAGGAGAGAATGGACGCCACAGAGTGGTGCCCTGACCTTTACACATGTGCTTTAGCACACGAGCTCCACCACACACAGTATGTGTATGCAATAATAAATAAAATGTTAAAGATCAACCTGTTCCTAGGTACTGGAACAGTTCTATCCTGGGTACTGTTCAAGCAGGAAGGAAAGAGGGGCCCATGGGTACCACAGCACTAATGAGCCTGATGACTTCGTGCTCAGTGAAAGAAGGGCAAGAGGCCAAAGGCCGTGCTTCCATTTAAAGTATCCAGAGTAGAGAAATCCCTTGAGACAGCCTTTGCTGAGGTTGCTGAGGGCTGGAGGCAGCGTAGGACAGGGCACTACTAACAGGGTGTGGCTACTCGATGTTATAAATGTACTAAAAGCCACTGAAATATAAGCATGAAGAGTGAACTTTGTAGTATCTGAATGATAGCTCAACAATGCTATTTTAAAATTATTTATGTATTTATTTTTACCTATTTTATGTGTGTGTTTGCCTGCATGTATGCATAAGCACCATGTGTGTCCATGATGCTATTTTCTTAACAGAATCTTTTATGTTTTTATAATTTCATACATGTAAACAATACATCTTGATCACATGTACCCTAAAGTCCCTTCCAAATCCCAGAGAACCCCCAACACCTCCCTCCCATGCTTCTTAGGCACCCCTAACACATCTCCCTTCCCTTTCACATTCTTTTTCCCCTGAATAATACTCTTGCTTTAAAAAATTAATGTGTTAAGAGGAAATTCCTTTTTTAGATTTATTTATTTTATGTGTGTGCGTCTTTTGCCTGAATGTATGTATGTGTAGCATGGGCATACCTGGTGCCCACAGAAGTCCAGAAGAGGGCATCAGATTCCCTAGATCTGGAGTTACAGATGGTTGTGAGACACCATATAAGTGCTGGGAACGGAACCTGGGGCCTCTGCAAGAAGAACAAATGCTTTCACCACTGAGCCATTCTCCTAGTTCCCAAGACATTCATTTTTTTTTGGTGGGGGAGAGATGGTATGGTCTTCAGCAGCCAAGATGGCCTTTAACTCACTATGAACTATGGATCTTACTGAATGCTAGGGTCCCAGGCGTATACAAGTACACCCAGTCCATGCATTGCTAGGGATCAGACTTGTGTATACCAGATAAGTACTCTACCAACACTTCTGTTTTCTTTTTAAATTACATTTAAAAGGAGAAAAATAAGCTCCTGTTCTAGAATGTTCTCTCTCTCCCTCTAGACTCCAGTCACTGGCTCCACTCACAGGCTTCCCTAGTCACAAGAACCAGTCCAAGCCAGGTTTACATCCTTTTCCCCTATGATACATGTAGAGCTTGCTTTCTTTTGGGGCTCACTCTTTCCTCCAGGCTCAGACACAGCTCTTTTGCCTCAGCCTCTGGAATGCTGGGATTAGAGGCTTATGCTTGTATCTTGAAGTGCTTTCTATATACTTTCCAGTAGTAGTTTCAAAGTTTCACATCTCAGAGTAAGGTCTCTGATCCATTTTGAGTTGATATTTTTAAGCAGGATGGAAGATAAAAACCTAGTTTTATTTATTTATTTTTTGCATGTGGCTATCCCATTTGCCCAGCATCATTTGTTGAAGAGACTGTTTTTTCTCCAGTGTATGCCTGTGACAACTTTATAGATGGTGGGGTAGCTGTGGCCATGTGGCTTTGTTTCCTGATCCTCTGTTCTATTCCATTGGTCTGTATGTCTGGTTTTATGTCAGCACTGTGCTGTTTTTTTGTTACTCTGGCTCTATGGTATAGTTTGAAATCAAGTCTGAAGATATCCCCACTATTATTATTATTTTTGCTTAAGATTGCTTTGGCTTGTGGCTATGCTTTTATATGAACTTTAAGATTGTTTTTCTTCTACTGCTGTGAAGAGGATGTCACTAGAACCTTGATGAGGATCTTGTTGAATCTTTAGATATCCCTTGATAATATAGCCATTTGCAATGTTTTAAAGCTTGCAGTATAGAATTCTTTCACCTCCTTGGTTGGGTTCATTTCTAGGTGTTTTATTTCTTTGGGGCTATTGTGAATGGGATTCTTTTTCTGTTTCTTTCTCAGCATGTTCAGTACACTTCATTGTTTATTTTTACAGTGCTAGGAGCAAGCCTAGGTCCTGTGCTTATTAACTAAGCATTCTATCACTGAGCTCCACCCCATGCCGGACAGTTATCTTTTAAACTGTATCATCTGACTTCCCAGAACTGTCATCTGAAACTCACTTGCCCCTAGGATCACAAAGAGAGCCCTACCCGGTAATCAGTATTTACTCAGGAGACTTTAGGGCCAACTCCTGATTTATGTGTCTTATTCTAGAACTTTATTTTTCTTTGTTTCTTTTTGGATTTTTGAGAAGGGGGTCTCATGTAGCCCAGGCTGCTCTCCAACTTGCTATGTTAGTTAAGAATAGCCTTGAACTTCTGATGGTCTGTGCCTCCGTCTCCTGAGGGCTAGGATTACAGGTCTGCGTCACCTGGTTAATGCAGTACTGGTTGGCTTTCTGCGGCTGTCAACACTATCAGAAAGCAACCTGGGGAAGAAACGGTTTATCTGGTTTATAGGTTACAGTCCGACATGGAGGAAAGCCAAGGCAGGAGCTCAAGGTAGAAACCTGGAGGTAGGAACCGAAGCAGAGGCCACAAAGGAACACTTCTTGTTTGGTCAGCCTGCTTTCTACAACCCAGGACTAGCTGCCCAGGAGTGATACTGCCCACAGTGGACTGCCAAAATGAGCCATCACTGCCTTTTTTCCTGTTAGGTGAACATTCTACCAACTGAGCCACATCCTCAACCCACAGTTTGGAGAATTCTAAGGGTGCTCATTGTTGAGAGGAAGCACGATTCCTCCCTCCTTCCTATAACATGGTAAGATCATTCCAGAAGTGTTAGGTCACCCTGTACTACCCAGTCCACGTCCCCAGGCTCTTTTCAGGAAGAATGTCTGTCATGGAGAGTGAGATGCAGGACTGAACAACACTGTGGCCTGAGCATGGTCCTGCTATCACCTCCCAAGAGACTCCTACCTGCCCCCATTTGGGGCCACTCAATGTTGACTGTTCTTTGTCCTGCTTCATCCCTCCTCAGATCCCAGGAAGGACTTCCTGTGATTCCTGGCCAATTGCTTTGCCTCTCTGGGATCTGTTCTCTCGAACTATCTCCTTCCATCTCCTGCAACTACCAGGGTGTCCTCTGGGATGGGCCCAAGGAAGACTTAGTGATGAGTACTGGCTGTGCTAGACCTGAGTTCTAGACAAACTGCTACATCTGCAGAGTGAGACCTCCCCTAGACAGCAGCACCTGGGACCCAGCTTCCCACTGGCAATACTGACTCCTCTTTCTAACTAAGGCTTCATGGGCTCTGGCATGAAAAGGGCAGCTGGATTAGCCTGTCCTACACTCCTTCCCTTCTTTGAAGTTTGTTGAGAGCACTTACTGTGTACACTGTAGGACATGACCACTGCACGCATCCACGGGTGAGCAAATTGCATGTCTTCTGCATGGGGCAGATGCATCTTCAGGTATCTGGCCTTGGGGATTCTTGTCACAGGGAAGGCAATCTTAGGCACTGAGGTGGTGAGGGCTAAGGAGGCTTAGGTGAGGACTACAGAGAAGAGTCACTATTGTTCTTCTTGAGCAGTGACTAAAGGTGGAATACTGCCTGGGATCAGCCTCTGCATCCTCATTTCCAAGTGGAGGGAACCTTGGATACAGTTCCATTGAACACTGAAAGCAGAGACTCTATCTAGGGCCCTGGGTTGATGGTTTTTTGCAGGATGTCCTCATAGCCTTGGCTTGTGAGCCTTAGGAAATCTGGCAATGCAGTGGGAAGTGCTTAGGATTAGGGAGACAGAGACTTGGAAATGTCCAGTGACATGAATAAGGGCACCAAGAGAGTCCCTGGCTTCTAAATGCTATACAAGGGACTCTGTGGTTCTGTATGCTGGAATTCCAGGACCATTTAGTCATACTAGTCTGAGATTCCTTGCAAAGAGGTCAATGGCTTTATCCAGTAGTTTCATAGCTATGGATTCTGAAGACCAAGGGCTGGCATAGGGGTCAGTGCTTCATCATAGGAGGTATATAAACAGGGCTGTGTGAAAATACCTTCAGGAGTTAGAAAGCACGTGGTGCCCAGTCAGACACAGGCTCTCCCTGGTCAGTCTCAGCCTGGATTGTGCCCCAGGTTTGTGGGTAGGGTCATAATTCTTCACATATACCTGTGTGTGTGTGTGTGTGTGTGTGTGTGTGTGTGTGTGTGTGTGCGCGTGCGCGCGCGCAGCAGCAGCAGCTGTAGGTATGGCCAAGGTCTCTCTCTGTAGCCTAGGCTGGCCTCAAACTTGCAGTGATCTTCCTGTCTCTGCCTTCTGAGTGGTAGGGTTATAGGCATGCACCACCATGCTTTTACTGCATGTTGTAAATGGCTGGTTCTTTCATTGCTCGTCACTCAGCAGGTATATGCCACAGGCTTTCCCTGTGTTCTTTTGGAAGCAGGAGACAGGCAGACTAGTGAGCATTGACCCTGGCATGTGCTGAGCTCCTTCTACAATGATTTCTCTTGCATATACCTTCTATACACAGGCCAGGACCCAGAGGGCCTCTGCTGGATAAACCCAGTCCAGGAGGAATTGGCCAGTCCATTCTGCCGTCTCAGGTTAGGAGAGGCAATGCTGGGGTCTTTAGCCTCCTTAGTGAAGATGCAAAGGCCTTCCTCATCCACCCTCTGTGCCAGCCTGGCAGGTGAAGCTTGGATCTCTGTCTCCAGGGACACAGACCTACAGAGCTTGCACCTGCTGCTCTGCTTCCACTTGGGTTGAGTGGGCTTTGTGTTCATGCCTGCCTCCCAAGGTAGATGAGAAATGAGATAATATAGATTAACAGGCATCTGCCAAATGCCTAGCCTAGTGCCAAGCACATGATTTAACCAGTGGGTCTCTGGGGTGTACGTGTGGAGTCCTGACTTCAGATGGCTCTCAGTTTTCCTAGTGTAAGAAGTCCCAGTATCCCCCATTTCAGGAGTCAGTGTGCCACCACCCAACTCAGCTAAGCAGAGATTTGAACATAAGCCTTTCTAAGTTACTTTCTACTGGATTCAGCACCCACTGCCAGCCCCCAGCAGAACCCAGGATGTTCTGCCACCGGGTAACAGTACCGTCAGCTCTGCTTCCTTCTAATGGCGAAGGCTGGCGTGGCCTCTGTTAACTTTTATGTCACACGAGTTGTTGGTGTCAAAGGTTCTAGGGCCAGCAGCTTTTGGGCATCCCTTTGTATTCGTAACATGCATATCTGGCAGGGTACCACACCAGCAGGGTGAGGACAAAGGTCAGAACATTCTGGTGTCTTCCTTTGTACTGGCTTCCTCAGGTGAAGTGGGCTCAATGACTGTGCATCACGGAGAGTGGGCGCAGGTGAGCTGTGGGCTCAAGCAGGCGGCTGGCATGGGCTCAGAAATCAGGTTATTTCTGAGGACAGTGCCCCTACAGTCATGTTTAGAAGTGCCCAGGAGAGAGGCTTGTCTGTGGGAATTGAGTTAGCTCAGGAGGTTGAGAAAGAAGCAGCACACTCCTCGGGAGAGGTGGCAACCAGCGAGGTAAGTCAAGGGGTTTCTGGAAACCTCTTCACGTCTCCATCTGAGGCATCTCAGGACGGTCTCTGGATTTAGGAGAGTGAAGTCCTTTCTATTTTTTAAAAATATATCTGTTTATCTATCTATCTGTCTGTCTGTCTGTCTGTTTACTTACCTATCTATAGTCTATCTTTGAGACAGGTCCTTTGTTGCTCAAGGTGGTGCAACTCCAGGATCAAGTATCCTCCTGCCTCCTTTTCCTGGTGTTGGGATGGATTATAGGCTTGGGTCACCACACTGGTCAGGGCAGAGGACTTTCTGTCTTTGGGATCTGGGTTTGCTTAATCGAAAAAATGGACACAGTGCTTACTGGCACCAACCTCTGTGGGTGATACTTGAGGTTCTCCCACATTCTGGCAGTACAGAAAGGCCAGGAACACACTCCAGTTTTGTGATGGTACTTAGCAGAGGCTTGGCACCTGAGAGTAGGGTACTCTGGAGCCTGGCTGTTCAGTCCTGGTTCTGTTCCAGGGTTCGGAGCTCTAAGTCACGGTGCCTGTGGCCTGACACCTTCGGCGAGAACAGGGCCTCTCAAGGCCCACAGTCCTGCGGACCATTTCCAAAGATCTCCAAGGCCAGGCGCCTGCCTGGGGGCGGGAGCCGCAGGTGGAGGCCATGGGGAGCATCCCGCAGGTGGCGGCGCACAGTCGCAGCCAGGTGGGAGTGTCAGGCTCCGCCCCGTGCGCTGGTCTTGGGGAGGGTGGGACGAAGGGAAGCCCCGCCCTCCCCGCGCTCTTGGTCTGAGCCGGTGCGGGAGCGGAGGCGCGCGGAGCCGGCAGGAGCACGCGGGAGCGCGGCCCCGCAGCGGCCCGGCCCGAGGGAGCAGCACGCAGGAGCAGAACGGCCTGGCGACCCCCGCCCTAGCGAGGACCCCGCCCCAGCGCAACGCCGCCTCGAGAGCGGACTCCGGCCCCGGAGCGCGGCCTCGCCCGCCTCGCTCGCCCGGATCTCCGGGCTGCGGGCATGGACAGCGCCCGCTCGCCCTGTGAGTATCAAGCCCTCCCGCCCGCCGCCTTTGTGTGCGCGCTGCGCCGCCGCAGCCCCCTCCCCGCGCGCCCCGGGCCCGCGTCCTTTGTGGAGTCGGCTCTTACCCGGTGCTTCTCCCCGCCCCGGGTCTCTCTGTCCCCTCCGCAGCGGCCCGCGGGACAGCCCAGCAGGGTCGCTCCCAGGCCGGCCTTGACCCCTTTCTCCAGCCTCGGGAGCCCTTCTGTAGCTCCGGTGGGCCCTCAGGGACACCTAGCAGGTCGTTCCTCTTGGAGTCCCCGGGATAGCTCGAAACAGGCCATGTTCGCGGCTCGAGGCTGAGAAGAGCAGGGCATCCCTTTGGCATCTTCGCCTCGGGGTCCCGTCTGCAGCCCCTCTCCTAGGAGCCCACGGGGGACCGCCCGGCAGGCCACTTCTGCGGCGGGGCTGGGCAGGGCGCAAGCCCAGGGGCGGCGCTGTCTCATCCCGGGGCCCAGGCAGGTGCGGCGGGGCTGGCGCTCACGCGGGGCCCGTGTGTCCTTGGCCCGCAGAGATGGACGGCGATGGCGGCCGCCGAGACGCCCCCGGCGCGCTGATGGAGGCCGGGCGCGGCACGGGGTCGGCCGGCATGGCGGAGCCGCGGGCGAGGGCGGCGCGGCTGGGGCCCCAGCGCTTCCTGCGGCGCAGCGTGGTGGAGTCGGACCAGGAGGAGCCGCCGGGCCTGGAGGCGGCCGAGACGCCGAGCGCGCAGCCCCCACAGCCCCTGCAGCGCCGGGTGCTTCTACTCTGCAAGACGCGCCGCCTGATCGCGGAGCGCGCCCGGGGCCGCCCCGCCGCGCCCGCGCCTGTCGCACCCTCAGCGCCTCCCGGCTCTCCGGGTGCCCCCTCGGACCCCGGTCCGGAGCGAGCTGGCACGCAGGAGCCCAGCCCAGATCCCACCACCGCCTCAGCTGCAGCCGAGCCGGCCCCCGACGGCGGCCCGCGGCAGGAGGAGGCGCCAGCCCCAACCCCGGAGGACGCTGGAGCCACCGAGGCGAAGCCCGAGCCCGGGCGCGCACGCAAGGATGAGCCTGAGGTGGAGGAGGACGATGAGGACGACCTCAAGGCCGTGGCCACCTCCCTGGACGGTCGCTTTCTCAAGTTCGACATCGAGCTGGGCCGAGGCTCCTTCAAGACGGTCTACAAGGGGCTGGACACGGAGACCTGGGTGGAGGTGGCATGGTGTGAACTGCAGGTGAGGGTCGGTGCCCACAGGTGGGCTGTCAGCAAATGCGTCCTTGGGTGTGTCCTTGCTCTTGGGCAGGGCTTTAGGCAGCCTTGGGGATGGTGGTGGCTGGGATGTGTCACCCTCTGTGTGGGTGTCCCGCAGGACGTATGCCGTGTGTATGGATACCCTGTTGGTACTGTTTCTGGATCTGTGCACAGGTTGAGGCTTGTCATCTTGGAGGTCAAGGCTGGGTATGTGCTGTGCCCAGTTGTGCCCACGGTGACAAAGGCCCCAGGGTGGGCAGTGTCTGTGGGCCCCTGCTCCTTGTCGGTCCTCAGAACCCACTTTTATTGACTCGGCAGAGACTGAAGGAAGGGAGTGTGAGAGAAGGCTGTGTCTGGGCCCTTTGCTAGGAGGCTTGGAAGCTCCCAGCCGTCCTCAAATTAGCATCTTCCTGTGCCCTGTGAGATGTAGGTGTGATCGCTGCTGCAGATGCCTGCAAGGACTTCCTCTGACTCAGGACTGGTGCTTCGGTGGGCCCTGGGGGCTCTGCTGGCCAAGGCCTAGAAGCCCTGTCGGCAGCCTCCTTGTGTTCTAAGAGCCCGGTTTGTTCACAAATTAGGTGTGTGAGTGAAAACCATGAAAAATGCCTGTCTTTTCTCTCTCTCCCTCCTCCTCTCCCCTCTCCCCCACCCCCCTTTCTCCCTCCCATCTCTGTCTCTGTTTCTGCTTTTTTTCCTTTTATTTTGGAAGCAGAAGCTCAGCATGCATTTTTCATAACCTTGCCCTCACGTTAGCTGTGTCAGCCCTGGCCCTGAAGATTATATAAACCGCAACCCTAGCCGTCCTGGGGCCAGCCTTGGAAGAGGGGGCAGCTCCTGTCACAGGGGTGTTTACAGGCCCTCCCTTGCTGGGAGGGAGGGGCAGCTGTCAGGCAGGGGCCAACTGGGAGAGTGCTGGCTGGAGGTGTAAGCCTACCCCGCTGGCCTGTAAAGTTAGCTGGCCTTCCAGAGCTGATGCATCCTGGGCCAGCCTGGGTGAACTGGGTGCCAGGGCTACCATCTACTGCGGGATGCCTGCACTTTTGGCCCAGAAATGGGATTCAGATGCTGTGTTCTCAGTACCTCCAGGGTGCTCTGCATGTGTGTACCAGCTGGGCTCATTTCTGAGGTGTAGACCTGTCATCAGCCCTGAGACAAAGAGCTTCAAAGGTCTTGTCTCCTCACTGCCCTTTGGTTCTGTCATGAAAATGTGGCTTCGCAGGAGAGGGTCAGTGGTGTCTTTTGGAACTTTCAACAGGGGTTGAGTTTCTTTCTCCCTCGTGGTTCCTATTAGAATTACCCCTGTCTTTTGCCTGGCATGTCCTAGACCTTGCAGAGAGGCAGCCTTGATGGTGCAGAATGGGTGTGGATGGCAAGGAGCAAGGGTTCTGGCCCAGGATCCTGGAGTATGCCCAGTGCCCCTGCTACCTGAAGAGGCACAGAGGAGAGAGGATCCAGGAAGGGGAGATGATTTCTCCATTCTGGAGAACGGCACGATTCTTGGCTCCCCACTTTCCTGCTCTTGCCAGATGACCAGTGTGGCTCTCTGAGCACCTGCTGGTACTGCTACTATGGAATGTCACTGAGGGTAGAGGACAGAGCAGGGGTGCTACAGCAGGCTGGATGTGAGATAGACTTCCGTAGTTCAAGCCTGTCTATCTGGCTGAGGCACTGCAGAGGCCTGGCACTCTTGTTAATTCCCCTTCCCTTTAAGGCAAGACAAGTCAGTCTGACTTTGTGGGCGGGGGCAGCAGAGGGTGGGACCTGGCCCATGGCCAGGGGTCTTTGGATACTTGGCTCTAGGTAAAATGGGGTAGCTTCTGGACTTTAGTGCTGTTTCTTGCTTGGGGAGACTGGAACCCCCCAGTAGGTAGAGAAACTGTCCTCACACCTCCTTCATTAAAAGGTGCTGTTCATGTTTGGCTCAGGCTGCAATACATTATATGGGGTTATCTTCCTCTATTTGGCCCACCCTGGGAAGGTTCACGTGACAGGGGCCTGGACCAGCTTTGAGCCCTCTGGGTTAGAGCCTCCTCATCATAAGTCATATTGATGATGGGATCATTGAGTGACTGCTTGATACCAACTAGGAGGTGGCTGGATGTCACAGGATCTGGAAGGATGGCAGAAGCCTGACTGGGCCCTGGGAGAAGCCCACCCAGAGGCCCCTATGTGGTGTCCTGAGCTGAGGAGATAGTGGGGCAGCAGGGATTCTATACATACCCAGATCAGGGCACAGGCTAGGAGAGGGGAACCAGAGTCCTTGTCCTGGGTAGGGGTGTGATCCCCATTCATTGTATGTAGAGGGCCCCAGCAGGGTGTGGGCTATAGATTTCCTGGCTTTGGACCCAAGAGGGAGCCTTGTTTATCCACCATGACTGGGTTTCCTTGAACCTCTGCAGTCTCCAGTGTTTCAAACTGTCGGGGAGGGTTCCTGGATTCTGGGTGGCATGGTGAAGGGAGGGTCCGTCAGGACTTGGTTTTCCTCTGGGGGAGGTTAGCCTCCTCTGCCCTCTCTGGACACCCAGAGCTTTGGTCTGTTTACTCAGGTGCCTGTTGAGCGGCTGCTTCCTTTCTTCACCCTCAGTAGTGGGCCTGGTGTGGCCTCCACAGTGGTAAACTGCTTGAAGTCTCTTTCCAGGGTTCTCTGCCAAGGGGCAGAATCAACACACACAGTCATAGGCCTGTGAGCAGCTTAGAGGACACTGGGTTCCCTTTAGTGACTTGTGTCGAAAGGGTTTGACAGGGAGAGAAGTATTGCTGGTTCCACATCAAGGGTGGGAAGATGGCCCACCTTCTCAACCGTAGCCATGCCCAGCTGGAGCTCGGGTTGTTTTGTTTTGTTTGAACTGGGGGTGAGGAGGGGCATTTAAAAAGACTTCGTCCTGTCATCTGTCCTTTGAGTGCACTGTTACTTCTGCGAGCAGAGTCCTGAAAAGTGGCAATGGAGGAAGCCAAAGCATGCCCAGAATCCTCCGTCCTCATCCTTTCTCCCTGCTTTCAGGGGACTCGGTGTCCCCTGCTCTGTGCCTCGGTCTGCTACCGAAGTTCTGCTGCACGCTGCTGTTATGGGGAGGGAACTGTCTCCAAGGCAGGGCCCTCAGCCAGGGATGGGTCCGTCCAAGAGGTGGAGGTGCTCAGTCCTTGATCCTCCGCAAGCCCAGCTTGCCCCTAGCAGAATGGTATGAGGCCTAAGGAGGAAGTGTGGGGGCGGAGGCTTCGTGTCTCAGCCCTGCCTGAGCCTTGCTTGCTAAGCACGGAGGAGACAGCCCCAGGGTCTTCCAGTCACTAATTGGGTCCTGCTGCCATGTTGTGTGTTCCCACCTCATGCTCTAGCCAGATGTACAGCGCCTTGCCAGTGCTGGGAGCAGGTGTCACCCAAGGGGTCTTGTGCCTTGTGTGACTTGTGCCTTGGAAGACAACTCAAGTGCCCCTGAGACTTTTCAAAGGGCCCTCTCTGCCTTCATGGCATCTAGGTGAGGTGGAAGTCCCAGGCCCAGGGCTGGGAGAGCCCCCAGAGTCATGCTGTGGTATAACCTTGTGCAGAAAGCCTGGCTGCTACCTTACCTGCTCTCATCCCTGGCCCTGTGGTGTGGGGACAGGAGGCAGTGAGCCACTGTCCCAGCAGGCAATGGTGCTTGTCGGGAGAGGACACTCTGAGACAGCGTGGCCTGATTTGGCTGGCGGTCACCTGGCCTTCTTCCTCTCTTTTTGTTTTTTAATCCCCTGAGTGCCTAATTTCGTTCAAAGAGCTATAATTGACAACTGTCTGTGTTAGCGCTGAGCTCATACTCCTTCATGCACGCTGACCACAGTCTTGGTTTGCTTGGTGGGAAAGGTTGGCTCCGGCTGCCTGAATGGCCTGTGGGTATGGCTTTCCCATCAGGTGTAGAAATGTGGGCACCCGCACTTGGGCCCCTTCCCCCATCCTCACTCCTGAGTGGTGTCATGAGGTGTGTGTGTGTGTGTGTGTGTGTGTGTGTGTGGTGAGCCATGTGGTCAGCTATGGTGAATAGCAGTCCAGGCTGCGGCTATCATTGCTGGAGTGTGGGGAGGCCAGGCACCCGTAGAGGCAGGTGCTTCTACAGATGAACATAAGCCTGAGGGGTGTTCTCAGAGGCCCAGGACTTTGGAGGTGCCCCACTGAGTCTGATTTAGGCCCAGATCTCCATGTGACTCAGGCATGACGGCCCTTTCTCTTCCCAGTCCCCACTGAGGACCCGTCTCACACATGAGGGTAAAATGACGCATGCAGTTTGTGTGACCTGCTGTCCTTGAGCTGGCGTTTCTGCAGCTCTGTAGGATGGATGCCTGTGAGGCAGCTAGATCCACTTCCCATGGCGTTGGCCTGGAACTTTCTGTGAAGATAGCCACATCTCTCTCCATGTTCTCTCTGCATGAGCACTCACACCCAGGATTTTCCTCATGTTAAACATGGGCAGGATGTCCCGAGCATAAGACTGAGGCCCAGGTAGTTAACTACTTAAAGGTAGTTACTGGGGTAGCAGACAGGCCAGATGGGGACTTGGGGAGGGGGCTCTGAGGGCTGGAAGAGTTCAAGGTCGGTGAGATTGCCTGGGCCCTGAACTGGAGACAGCCGCAGAGCCTGGGTGGGGGTGTGCCGGTGGTGAGGATCAGGCTGGTGGCTTCAGGGTCAAGAGACATCTTAGAGTACTCGGCCGTGTGAGGACTGGGCAGGCTTTGAAGCTCCATGTTTCTAGGGTGCCAGGTAGGGCAGACTCTGTGGATGAGTTGCTACCCAGAAGATAATCTCAGAAAAAGGGAAGGTGAGGATTAAGGACAGTGGTTCTCAACCTGTGGGTTGTGAACCCACATATCATTTATTTACGTTACGATTCATAACAGTAGCAAAATTGCAGTTAATGAAATAGCAGTGAAATAATTTTATGGCTGGGGCTCACCATAACATGAACCTTTAACTGTATTAAAGGGTTGCAGCATTAGGAAGGTTGAGAGCCACTGTTCTAAAGGATCTGGATGGCCCTGGTCAGCAGTGCAAGCTACCATGCTCATTGGTCAGATGGGCTTTTGTTCAGCCTAGCCTCTGGTTCGAGGCCTGGGAGCACTCCAGTGAATGGATCAGGTTATGAGCCCAGGAGACACAGAAATGTCTGTAGATCTGAGAATGCTGTGGTGTGTACTTAGAAGACTTGTGGGAGAGAGGTGAATTTGGGCTGGACACCTGTGGAAAGACCGTGAGGTTGGAGCCGGAACAGCGTGGAGGAGTCCTCATATCAATGGTGAGGCAGTCAGATGGGCCTCAAGGGCAGCCTGGAGGTGTGGTCAGGACTTTTGTCTGTGGTGTTCTGGGCAGAGGAGAGGGCAAGAGTACATGGCAGGGAGCCAGCTGGGAGAGGAGGGCGGGAAGGAGGGTCAACTCTGGTGTACTTGATTGTGTTAGAGCGTGCACAATCTGAAGGTGGAGAAGAGCATGGCAGGGACTTGGGCCCGCAGGACACAGGACAGAGTTTTGCTGGCAGAACCTGCCTTTGGGAACTTCAGGTGTGGGTGCATCCATGGAGCATGAGGTCGGAGGTCTGAGCTCTAGTGGAGGCCAGGCTAGAGGGGAGGTTCCTAGAGCCCCAGCCTTGCCAGGTGCCGCCCCCCTCCCCCAGGTCAGGTGGGGAAAGGTGTTTCCTCTCTTCATGTGCTAAATCACAATAAGGAAGTATACTGTGACCTCTGTTGTCATTCTCGTATCTTCTGTCTTGCCAGCCAGCTATCCAAGACAAGTTCACAGTCTGAGCAGTGTTGGGCTGCTTGGCCTGTTCAGAGCTGATTGCTCACCTTCCAGAAAGCTCAGTCTTACTTGTGGTTCTTCTGTGCCCTGTGGGTGTCTCTCAGGACTTGTGGCTGGGACCTGGCTTTGGGCCGAGGCTGCAATGTGTCCAATGTGAGTGCCCAGAGCCCAGGTTACTGCAGTAATGGAGGAGAACTTGACCTGGTCCAGTGGAGGTTTCAGCTGTGTGTCTGGTCTCCTTTGTGGTCTGTGCTGGGCCAGCAGCTTGGTGAAACCCTTGTGTCTATTTTGCAGGGCTGAGGTGGATTCTAGGGCCTCACAGCAAGGGCAGCACTGAGCAGTGGTACAAAGGGGTCTTTGGAAATGTATAGCCAGGTAAGATATGTCGCCAAAGATTCTGGCCCTGTACACGTAGATACTGCGTTGTGTATGGGGGGATCCTGCCGTCTGGTGGGTACCTGCTACTGAGAGCCTTAGTGTTTCTACCTTGGGGTAGGGGGATGATGCTAGCCAACTCTCAGAATTGCATCCCATAGAGCATATGGATGGACCTGCAGTGGCACTCTTCCGGCCTGCATAGTAAACAGTAGTTTGCAGTTGTGGAGAGAGAGTTGATCCTGGCAGGGCTGAGCCCCAGTTCCCACCTTGGGGTAGGGGAGCAGCAGAGCCTGGGGCGCTGGGCTGTACCAGCCTTATCCAACTTGCAGATAAGGGCCAGGGCGTGAAGCATAGCAGCTGGAGTTTGACAAGGCAAGTCAGGACCTGGATATGGCCACTGATCCCCAGGGCTGAAGGCTTCTGCCTAAGAGGCAGGGTGGGATGAGTAGAGGATGGTTGCAAGCTCCTGCTTCCCAGTGTTTTGAAGTCCAGTTTTGTTCCTGGTTCCCAGACTATTGGATTACTACCAAGCTAGCATTCATTAATATACGCAGCAAGTCATTCTCTGTCCCACCAGCTAGTTCCCAAATAATGACACAGAGACTTATTATTAATAATGAGAGCCCGGCCTTAGCTTAGGCTCGTCCCATTAGCTCTTCTAACTTAAATTAACCTGCTTCTATTAATCTATGTTTTACGATGTGGCTTTTTACCTTTCTTTCATTCTGTGTGTCCGACTCGCATGTCTCATTGGTGTCTCGCTTGTATAATTCATGTGCTTAGATGATTCTTCCCCATTTCTCTCTCTGCCTGGAAGTCCTGCCTATACCTCCTGCATAGCTATTGACCGTTCAGCTTTTTATTACACCAATCACAGCAATACACCTTTACCCAGTGTGCAAATATCCCATAGTGAAATATACATTAGAACTGTGGAAAGGAATAAAAAGAAGTGATCAAGATAGTATGGTATTGGGAGAAGGGTGGACAGGTTAAAAGCATAGAGGAGAGCGCCCAGAAGACCCCCACCAAGAAAGGCATACTGATGAAAGAGCTCTTTTAGTGGAGGAGTGAGAGGCTTTTCAACACATGGTGCTGGGGCAGGTGGACCTTCAGACCCAGACTGTGGCTCGGCACAGTCCGTGAGAGGATGCCTCTCAACTCTGCAGAAAGACGCAAATAAACAAACAAAAGGTAAAGAATACACACCTTTCAGGCTGACAGCAGACCACACAGGACCCAGAACACATGCCCTTCTGAAGAATAACCTAAAAAGGATCACATCTAAGTCTACAATGCTCAGAAGCTAGGCAGAAACCCAGGCGACCTTGGTTTTGACAATGACCTTTTAGATGCAGCACCTAAGGCACAGCCCCATGCCAAATAATTGATAAGCTGAGCTTCATTAAAATTAAAATCCTGTCTGTGAAAGACACAGTCAAGAGGATGAAGAGAGCAGCCACAGACTGGAAGAAGACAATCTAGACCAATGTCTCTGATAAAGGAATCTAAAACACACAAAGATGGCTTCAGAACTCAGCAGTAAGAAAATAACCAGATTTAAAAAAGTAATAACTGGGTCCCTGACGTTAGTGGTGCACTCAGGTGGAAAGGCACCACTTCTCTTTTATTCTTTCCACAGTTCCCATGTATATTTGGTCTCTGTGAGTTCAAGGCCAGCCTGGTCTACAGAGCCAGTTCCAGGACAGCCAGGACTACACAGAGAAACTCTATCTCAAAGAACCAAAAAATAGGCCAGGCGGTGGTGGGCATGCCTTTAATCCCAGCACTTGGGAGGCAGAGCCAGGCGGGTCTCTGTGAGTTTGAGGCCAGCCTGGTCTACAGAGTGAGATCCAGGACAGGCACCAAAACTACACAGAGAAACCCTGTCTCCAAAAAACAAAAACAAACAACCAAACAAAAAAACCCCAAAAATAGGGTTGGGGATTTAGCTCAGTGGTAGAGCGCTCGCCTAGCAAGTGCAAGGCCCTGGATTCGATCCTCAGCTCAAAAAAAAAAAAAAAAAACCCCTAAAAACAAAAATCCCAAAATAAATAAATTTAAAGAATTAATAAAACTAAGAAAAAGTAGGCTAAAGGCCTAAGTAGACTCTTTGCCTGAGAGGATGTTCATGTAGCCAGTAAGCATGAAATTATGCTTAGCATTATGTGTGGCCAGGGAGATAGATATAAACTTAAGCCCCAGTGAGAACACACCGAACCCCTATTAGAGTGGCCAAAGCCGGAACAGCTGACACCACCACATGCTAATGAGGACATGGAGCAGCTGGAGGGCTCCCTCGGCACAACTGGTAATGGAAAGAGGTGGTCAGCAATCTTCCTCTTAGTGTTGACTATCTGGAAGCATTGACCTCACACTCCCATGTTAAAAACCTGCTCGTGAATGTTGGTTAAAACACAGAAGCCCCCTAAATACCCTCCAGTAGACGAGTGGATTTTATGGTACGTCCAGAAAATGGAGTATAACTCTGCACTAAACAGAACAGAGCCGTCAAGCCGTGAAAGACAGGGAAGAATCTTGAATGCACATGAGTAACGAAGAAACTGACCTCTGAGGAATACACTACACCTACCGGTGTAGGTGTGGCTGTGCTAAATCAATCAACCACACGCATGCTCTAAAAGGTGAAACCAAGGCTGGCAGCACGCTCAGCAGGTGAAGGCATCCAAATGTAGGGGGAAAACTGACCCCTCAAAGTTCTGACCTCTGAACTCTTCCTGTGTGCCCCCGCCTAGTAAAGAAATAAATATAATTAAAGATATAAACTTAAAGGGCAAAGTCATGGAGGATGGAGGTAAAATAAAAATATAAAGCAGGGGTGGGGAAGGACAGCCAGAACTCAGGCCGTTCTGTGTGACAGTGATGGCTGTGGGTGGCTTTCGCTTGGCGGAGCGTCTAGGGTGTCCAGTCCCAGGGGAACTGGCGGCCTTGACCATTGTCTTCAGGGAATAATGACATGTCTATTTTGGCTTGTTGCTTGTGGTAAGTGTACCTGCCACACCTGTGAAATTTTCCAGCACCGGGATCTTCATCCTTCTAGAACCCAGAACTTCTCCACAAAACAGGGCTTATGAAGAGAGAGGAGCCTCATTCCACCAAAAAAAAAAGGTCCCAGAAATAAAAAGCCATCTACTATCCAGCCAACACAGCTGCCTTGATTGTGTGTTTTACCTTCCAGTGCCCTGCAGGGTGTGACACCTATTAAGTACCTATTGATTTGTTGCTGTCAAGGGCTTCTGGTGTTCCATGGTTCCACCTGGCTCAGGGATACTGTTCTAGTCCTGAGGAGATGTTTCTAGAGAGGGGATCTCAGCTCTTCTCTGGGGAGGTAGGGAAGGACAGGATCGGGCCCCTTGGACCAGCAGGGCAGCCCTGGGTCAGGGGCTTTCTCAAGCAGCTGTGGCCCTCAGCCCCATATTTGAGGGCCAGCTGTGTCCTAGAGGCTCTGGACATCATGTTATAGCCAGGAGCACAGTCCCTACTGGAGGGTGAGAGAAGGTATGAGAGGCCCAGGGCCCGCAGTCCTGCAAGCTTTGCTCAGGGTAGCTCCAGGGCTTTCTTTAGCAGGGAGCCCTTGGCCCAGGCCCCAGCCCTACAGGACCTGGACATACCATAGTCAGGAAGGAAAGGCTTGGGTTTGATGGGACCTTCCTTGGGTGCTGAGACTCACCCATGAGCCCATCAGTTATGAAAACTCTTTTCAGAGATGAGAAAGGCTCACCTGGAGGAAGGATCCTGTGAATGGTCATTTGGCAAAGCACTCTTTGTTGCTTGAATGTCTTGTGTGTGTTCAAAGTGTGGCTGCAGAGAGAGCCCTGGGAAGTGTTGGGCTGGCCAGGCATCTCTACTGCAGAACTTCTCAGAGCCTTTGAGATGCCTGCTGTGCTGTGCTGTGAAGTGCTGGGCTGTGTGGGAGTGTGGCTTACCTTACCTTTACCGAGAAAGCTTTCCTTTCTCTTTCTGTAGGGTGTCTTGTGGCCAGGGTGGGGAGGTGTGCACTCACTGGTGGAGGGGGGCTGGTGTTGGAGGTGATATTCCCCTGCATCTCTGCAAGGGGGGTGGGTTGCCCTGCACAAGCCAGTGGTGCTCTTAACAGCATGTGAAGCTAGATGTGGAAAGCTGGTCTTGGCCCTGTAACCCCTGGGTGTCTCAGGCCAGATGTCCTGGAAGGACCACCTCCTTCCACTGTCCCTTCATGCCTGGCTCTCAGTGTGTATGCTTGTGAATGGGTTGGGAAGACTTTCAACTGTGAGCCACCTGTGGTGAGCCGTGCCAATCTGAGGTCATGCCCAGAATCTGAAATTTAGAGACAGTCACATTAGGAGTCCGGGGCAGCTCACCAGTGTTGGAAGGGAATAAGACTTTTTTTTCTCTTTAGCTCTGTTCATCCACATTGAAATTTGACCCTATTCATTTTGTTTGTTTAGTTTTTGTTTTTCAAGACAGGGTTTTTCTGCATAACAGCCCTGGCTGTCCTGGAACTCGATTTGTAGACCAGGCTGGCCTTGAACTTACAGAGCTCCACCTGCCTCTGCTTCCAGAGTGCTGGGGGTTAAGGTGTGCACCACCACACATGCCACTACACCTGACTTGTGTTTAAATTTTAAAAGAAAATATTACCAAGACTTCTTTTTTTTTGGTGGCATACTCGGGAGGCAGAGCCCAGTGGATCTCTGTGAGTTTGAGGCCAGCCTGGGCTACCAAGTGAGTTCCAGGAAAGGCACAAAGCTACACAGAGAAACCCTGTCTCAAAAAACCAAAAAAAAAAATTTATAGGCACTTTCTTTGAGCTTTCTGGCTGCAAAAGGATCTGTAGCCTTCACTGCTACAGGAGTGTCTGGGAAAGGCTTGCTTTGCATAACTGCTTTTGATCTCTAACCTGAGGCTGAGTACCCTGGATGCTCAGGATGGGGCGGCAGGCTGTGAAGTAATTTCTCTCTCTAGGGGGGTGTTGGTGCTGTGTGCAAAGGAGTCCTCATCTGCCTGGGTAGGCCGCAAACAGAGCAGCCCACCTGCTAGCTTGCCTGTCTGTCCTTCTCGGTGGGTATCTGCAAGCCCTAAGGCTGCTGCTCTCTCCCGAATGTCCCACACCTTGCTCTTCACCCCAACCTGGGACCCATTACAGCTTTTTCCTCCACCCAGCAGTCCAGGTTCCATTTCCCTCAAACTTTTAATTTTTGAAAATCCCTAACTGCTGGCAGGGTGGAGTTAGGAGCTGAGTGCTCAGTCTCCATTGCTGCATTTGTGAGCGTTTTATCTGACCCACTTTGGGTTCCTCCCTGAGTACTTCAACAAGCATCTCCTGACAGGAACAGGGACAGGTCCCCACAGAGCCTCTGCAGGGTCATGCCCAGGGCCCCGGGTGGGTGGATCTGTTGGATGTGTCTGGTGTGTGGCTTTGTGATTCCCATGATTGTTCTCTCTGGGTTCCCTATTTGCACCTGGAACCTTATCAGTGAAGAAACTGGTGCAGTGTTGTTTCCTTGTTGCATCTATTTTAATCTAGAGCAGGGGTTCTCAACCTTCCTAATGCTGTGACCCTTCAATACAGTTTCTCGTGGTGTGGTGACCCTAATCATTAAATTATTTTGTTGCTACTTGATAACTGTAATTTTGTCACTGTTATGAACTGTAATGTAAATGCATGATTTCTGATACGTGGCCCCTGTGAAAAGGTGTTTGACCCCCTAAAGGGTTGCTACTCACAGATTGAGAACCACTGGTATAGAACAGCCCTCTGCCCTTTATTAGCAGCAGCCATTCAGTGCTGTCTTCCAAGACTCTGGACAGTGGTCTGCAGAGAGACTCTGCTGGTTCTGTCTGGTGTTTCTGCCCGGGGGACTGGATTGTACGTCTCTGGAGCAGCTGCCACGGGGTGCTGCACGTGCAGGTCACAGGGCTGGCCAAGCTGCTGTCCCTGCGGAGACGTGAGTACTTCTAGCCCAGAAATAGACTGACACCCCTGGACGCCCTGTACTCTGGAGACTGAGCAGCTCCCATCAGGGAGGGCTTCCATTTTCCCTTCTGAGGAGGAAGCAGGGGATATCAGGATGGTTGCTCAGGTTTACTTCAGGCACCTGCCTTGAGCCCAGGACTGTGATGAAGCCTGAAGATACCGGGCAGTAGGCTGCTGCTGTTCCGGGGGCCATTC
Organism: Onychomys torridus; assembly: GCF_903995425.1. Taxonomy (NCBI): domain Eukaryota; kingdom Metazoa; phylum Chordata; class Mammalia; order Rodentia; family Cricetidae; genus Onychomys; species Onychomys torridus. The sequence goes on along the minus strand of NC_050447.1, from coordinate 122,562,882 downwards.
TATTCTAAGTTGACTTGGAGCTGCTAGGGACTCCGTGGCCCCGTCACTCTGAGTCCTAGTTGGGAGGCCTGGATAAGAGATCCACCTATCCCCGTCCACTGACTACTGGAAGAACCCCTGTGACTTCACAGGATGCCTGGCCCGCCTGAATCAGGGCAGGGTATATCTGAGCTGTTCCTCTTCTGTCTTCCCTGGACCTGCTTCGTTGGGATGACACCCTAACGGAGCGACAACCAAGTGGGACTCTCTAGGGAGGGAGGGGATATGGTATGGAGCCTACAACCTCCTCCCTTGCTCTGAGGTGACCATTTGTCTGATGTCATCCTCCTGGGAAGTCTTTCAGGCTTATGCTTACTGCATCTTTGCTGATATACAGAGTTCTCACCAACTACCCAGGGCCATCTCCACCCACCCTAGCCCCACCTCCCACGTGAGGTTGGGTGAGCAATGTGAGCACGGGTCCACTACATTGTAAATTGTGCCTGGGCCAGCCCTTCCTGTTGTCACTTTGCAGGGGGCCAGGGTTGGCCAGAGACTCTGCTTAGCCTCTACCTCTGCCCTCCCATTTGGCCCAAACGTCTGTACTCTTCCAGGCTGGGTCTGGAGCTACTGTCTTTGTCTGAGTCTGAGACTCTAGGAGGATTTCCTCATGTCCTGGCGAATGCTCTCCACCTGGCTATGCCTCCATCTGGCTGATGTCTAGAGTTTGGGGTGGGGTGTCTGCCAGCTGATCTCAGGCCTTCAGGGTCTCAATGCATCTCCTGTTCTCCTGTCTGAGCCTAACCCTTGGACCCCATCACCCCCTTTTGGCGGCATGTTTTTTGTGCTTCTAGCAGTCAGGGTATTTTGGGGTGACATTCCATCTTTACATTAGGAGGCCATCTTGCTGGGCCAGTCACCAGGAGTTGCCAACATCGCTTCAGACAGGCCTGGGTGTTTCTTCTCTTCAGTAGTTAGTTTCAGCAGAGGAGAGAGTTTGGTCTTTTTGGAAGAAGTGTGGAAAACACAAGGCTGTGCAGGGGGTGGAGAGGGGCAGGGCCATATGTCACTGTCCTCCTCACTCTTGGGGTAGGGTTCAGAAGCCCTGTGATCCCCAAGCCTTTGGCACAATGTCAGGGGCTTGCCAAGTGCCAGAGGTGACAGTTCATTGCTGAGTGAGGTTGCTGCAGCTACTGAGAGGCTGTTGGGCTAAGAAAGTGTGCTGAGAACTGCTGCCTGCTGTGCCCTGTGGGCACCTTTGTCTCCAGAAAGCCAGGGGCCACTAACACAGTGCTTGGAGGTGGGAAGAGGGTCCTCTTTCTGCTTGGTGGTCTGCTGTACTGGCCCAGTGAGTGTGGTAGGTGCTGTGTGGGGGCCTCCGCCCAGGAGTGGAGGTGATACTGCATTTTATAGGTAGTCTCATGTGGACAGGTTAAGGTAGTGGGGTGGGTATTGGCGGTAGTATTCACTGTGACACCATCAAGCGTTTAACGTTTGTCCTGCGGTTTCTATACCATTTGCCCATCTTTGTGGAGTTGGGGAGACAGGTGTGGTGGCGGCCCATAACCTATCCCACCTGGAAGTGAAAGTTCATCTTTAGAAGTTCAAGGTGAAAGTGAATGGTAGGTGCTGGGGCTATAATTCAGATGACAGAGTGTTTGGCTAGCATGTGAGAAGTCCTGGGCTCATTTCCTAGCATGGAATAAACCAGGTGTGGTGTGTATACCTGTAATCCTAGCACCTAAGAGGTGGACAGAAGTTCAAGGTCATTCATGGCTACATAATGAGTATGAGGCCAACTTGGGATACACAAGACCCTCTCTTCTTCCTCCCCTCCCCCCCCAAAAAAAAAGTGTCCATAGGGTGGTCCTCCCTAGAAGAGAAAGGGCATCTGTAACAGATTGGGAGCAAGCGCTGGCTGCAGGGACCTTTGGGGGAGGTGCTCCTCTGAGTGCCCTCTGCAGGTGGCTCATGCCCTTGTCACTTCCGTTCTGTGGCAGAACTCACAGGAGCAGGGCCAGAATACCTGCCCAGCTGGCTGATAGCCCTGGGTACCTTCTCCTGATAACTGGGACCTAAGCCCCAGGTGAGATGTTGGCGGAGGCCCAGAGACAGCACCTGCTGGAGTCTCCCCCTTCTCCTCCCAGTGGCTGCCTGCATCTCTGTGTTTACCGCTCCCCTTCTCCCCCAGCTCTGTCTCCCCTTGCCCTAGGAAGAGCCCCTGAGGTTCACTTCTGGCCTGTCTGAAATGGCCTGTCAGCCTCTGTAAATATTTGATGACCGCAGTGATAGAAGACAAAGACCTGCTCTGTTCCCTGCAGGAGAGGGAGCTGGTGACATTGGAGCGTTCCAGCCCCACTGGCTGCTTCCCTGATGGCTTGCCGATGGGTTTCAGGCAGGTCCTTTGTGTCTGTTCACCCCAGGCCAGAGAAGAGTCAGGGTCAACGGTGGTGGCTGCCAGCTTCCCACCTGGAGTGTTGACTGGGTGGTGAGGGGCTGGGGCTGGCTCGGGGTCTCATCCTTCTGACTCTATCTGACCTTGGCCACCAGGCCAGGCTTAGGAAAAGAAGTGGTGACCTGAGCATAGCACAGGCCCTTGGCGATATACAGGGGCCTTGGCGCCTTGCTCTGTGGCCTGCCCTGTCCTCCTGTGCGGCTGTGTGTGTAGACAACCCTGCTCGGGCACATGTGCACACATGTATGTATACATCCTCTGCTTAGCTTCCTTGGGAACAGCCCTGCCTTGGGGTGCTTTCGTGGTAATGAGGAGGCTTTAGGGAGGGGCCACCTGTCCCATGGGCCCAGGGGACACTGTGTTTGGGAGGAGCAGGAACTACTTGGGGGCCCTGGGGCTGTGTGAAGGGAGGGTGAACATTTGCACGGCTGACAGCCTTTAGACAAAAGCCTCTGCGTATTTTCTCTCATCTGGGGGTGGGGCTTGGGCAGGCTTCCTGGTGGAGGCTGAATCACAAGGGTCAAAGCTGTGATTGTGAATGGTCACTGCAGCGGGCAGGAAGACTTCCTGGGGTTTGGGGAACATCAAGGTGCTTGCAAGCTATTCTTGGCCGACGCTCACAGTTGGAGGGAGTGCTGCTGTTCTGCAGGCTGAGTAGTGTTGGGGCTTATGGTAGGGACAGTTCTTGGCGGGTCTGCCCTTGTGGGGTTCCGATGGGGACTATGCCCTTGTCTCCAGGGACTGTTTCTGATGGCATTTGCCAGGTGTCCAAGTCGGTGTTCAAATGGCAGCTGTCAGGGCCATGTCCTGGTGCACAGTGCTAGAGTGAGGGCTGAGGCATGAGTCTTCCCAGCCTGGGCATGGGCAGCAGGATCCCTGGTGCGTAGGTTGGGTACAGGGCTTCCATCTGACTCGGAGTGAAAGCCTAGAGTGTCCTTTGCTAACCTAGCTCCCTGAGGATTCAGGGCTCTACATAAATGTGCACAAGTCCTGTTTGCCCATCAAGTATGTGGGAAACACCAGAGGCTTGGCACGGGGAAGCTGCAAGAGCAAGGTAACCTCCCGGAAGGCAGGTACCTTCTCTGAGCCTGAGGCCTGAGTGTAGCAGAGAAGATGATGATGGGTGACAGCATGTGCTCTGTGACATGGGCTGCGAGTGGCAGCATGTCAGGGCCCAGAGAGTGCCACCAGGAGGGCATGGCATGTGTGCCATACATCTGTCTGGCCAGTGTAGCAGGGCTGTAGGGCTGAGGAGCTGGCTGGCTTAGCCCACCTTCCTCGCAGCTCTCCCAGGGCTGCAGAGGTGTGATCCTGCCTCGGGCTGAGGTCACATCAGAGCAGGTCAGCAGGACAGGTTAAGCCAGGCTTGGTGGATAAGGGAGCAGGGCTCTCTGAGAGAAGCCTGACCTGCTAGTCTACAGCCTGAAGTGTGCTGACAGATGAGCATTGTGCTGGTCCCTCCAGCCCCAGATCCTTTCTCCTGCTACTTGGCCATCGGATTTAATATGGAGCCAATTCATTAGCCCATGGCTTCGTTAGCAGATCGTTTATACCAGTGTTTAGGGGATAGATATGAACCGTGGTTGAGAGGGCACGGTGAGGACTACCCTCTCCAGGGCCAGGGGCTCTCAGCGTGTTGTGCAGGCTGACCACTGCACCCATTGGCCTTGCCAGGGCTGGGGGTGGCGCAGCTGTGATGAAGATGAGGGGGACAAAGCCCTGTGTAAGAAGAGAGGATGACTGTGATGGACCAAGGCTGACACTCAGGATCTACCTAGAACCCTTGTCACTTGGGGAGACTGCCTGAGGGCCAGCCTCCTCTACCCTTCAGCTCCCTTTCCACATAGCACTCCGTTGACTTCCTCTCTGACCCCTTCAGCTGTGGAGTCCAGGCCTCTCCCACCCTGTCAGGCCTGCTGGCTCCCCTCCCCTTCTATTCCCTAACTGCTCTGACCAGCCCTTCTCTGTCCCTCCCTAGCCTCCTCTCTGTCCCTCTGGCCCTCCCTTCGGCCTGTCTGGAGCCTGGTCTCCATAGCAACAGTTGCTGCTGTGGAAGCTGGCGCCCGCTGAGTCTCATCCCGTGGGGAGGTATTTTTGGCACTGCTGAGGGATTTTATTTTATCTTTGGTGTTGACTTTTACTCTGAGTGGCACGGAGCTGGGGCAGCGCTGGAGGCATCTTGGTTTTGGGGCATCTGGTCTTAGAGTCCTTTTTTGTGGCACCTGTGAAGACCTGGCCTCCAAGATGGATATGTGTATATTTTGGAGAGCAGGTCTTGGGCCCCAGATATGTCAGGAGACTGTGTGACACTAGAAATGGGCACAGATTGGTGAAGAGAGGCACCAGGGTGGGGTCTAATCCCTGGAGTAACCACAGTCTTGGGCCATGGCCCATTTCACAGATGAGGACACAGATGCTATGAAGAACGGCATCCTGCAGGGAAGGCAGGTCTCAGAGCTGCTCTGATGCCTCCTGCTCTTTTGCAGGGCTCCTGTAGGCATGCTCTGTGTGGTGTTCCTGTTTGTCCCCAACCAGGAAGTCATTTCTGCAGGGCTGCTCCTTTGAGATCCTAATATTGGCGGAAGTTTTGACAGATGGCCCAAGAAGAGAAGGGTTGTCATATGGTACCTTTGAGCCACCAGCAAGTGACTGAGTGTATGTTGGCCAGTGGACCTGGAGACTCTACCATCTCCATGTGCCCTGGCCTGGGGGGGACTCAGGTCAAGGTGAGCAACCTTGGTTCCTCTCCTCATCCAAGGTGCTAGTGACTGCCCAGCTCTGGCTTCTGGTGCATCGTGAGGATGATAGCCTTGTGGCTGATGGGGAATAGGTGACATGTTCTATAAGGTCCTAAGTGGATGCATGCCTGTCCACCCCGAGAAGCTGGCTCCAATCATAGTCCACTATGCTACTATGCCCCGTGGTGAACCCCTGGATGGAAGGTGTACAAAGGGCTCTACCTCCTGGAGAGACACAAAGAGACCTCCCTTTGCCCCTCATCTCCCTGGGAGATGGATGTGTCAGCAGCTGGCTGTTGTAAAAGCCTGGGAGGAGAGAACTGTGCATCCTGGGGTAGGGTCAGGGGCAGCAGTGAGCTGTGCTATGGCTGTGTCAGACTTAGGAAAGATCAGGTACCTCCTAGGCCTCTCGATCTCTTATTCTGCTGGAATGAAGGCCACAGAGATGTTCACAGTGCCAACTCAACCTTTTCCAGACCCTCACTAGACCTGAGAGGCTGTCCATATGTGGATTGTCCAAAGCAGGAAGACTAGGCAAATGAGGAGCTAATTGAGGGCCTGGGCAACAAGTTACTGAGGGCTGCCTCAAACAGATCAGAAAATACAAGTATCTAGTAGAGCTCACATTCACCCCTGGTTGGCAACCAGGGCCTGTAGACCTTTATCTGGTCCTAAGACCCTTAGCTCAGATAACATCCTCTGGATGCAGAGTGATGAGTTTAGCCTGTCTTTGCCTGCAATTCCTCTGTAGAGAGGGGATTCCAAGCACAGCACCCTCAAGGGGCTTGTCCCTTGCCTTTCACAACCCATTCAGTATGAAGCAGGTGCTCATTCTATGCTCACAGCAGATGAGGCCAGCCCCTCCTTTTCAGCTCCTCCAGGAGTAGCCTGACAGGTGGCGGAAACTTTGGGAGAGGCAGTCACGCTTCACAGAAATGGCAATTCTCTCTCCAGTGAGTATATTGGTACAAACCCGAAGCCATTTATAGAGCAGATGCCAAAGGGAGCACTTGAGGAATTAAACTCCATGGTAACCTTGCCGTGGAAATGAAAATAGTCTCACTGTAAACAGTCCTGCTGCCTGGGTCATGGCCCGGGTCCTCACACTCCTGAGGCACTGGAGGACGCTTGCTCCCCCGCTCACCAGGAGCTGTCTTAGATTTCACCAAACTCTGCAGATGGTGGAGGATTGGTGAGACGTGGGAGAGAAGCCCCATGCGTTCAGGGAAGCTCAGCTGTGACTTCGCTTTTATGTGTGAAGCTTGCATTGCACCTTCGCACTTGCTGTCTGCCTCTTCATCCAGGAGATCCTGAGGGTCCCATGACCCTCTTTCAGTTCTCTGCTGGGCCCTCTGGGTGTCTGGTTCATTCTGCTATTGTAAATAACACGACAGAGAAAATTCCCAGGCAAGACACAGAACAGCATGGTGCCTGAAGCCCCCCCCCCCCCCCCCCCCCCCCCCCGGCTCCGTGACCCTGGAGCTGACAGTCCCAGTTGAGTGTATGCTTTGGAGATATCTTATGTCTTTGCCCAAGTGTCTCCCCCCTCCCCCCATGCTAGGATGGGAAGTTTTCTCCTGCAAGTGGCATTTTTTGTGTTAACATTACCCGATACTTTATAATTTTCTGAGAAATGCTTTTGAAAACACTAGAGGAAATACATTGTCCTCATGGTCAAAAGCAAGGACTTCTGCCCACATGTCTGGCCACTGAGCTGGTTCCTCTGCCCATGGTGTGTGCTCTGTGTTCTTGTTCACACTTGTTTGGTGAGCTGCTCCCCACTCACTGAGTCTTCAGAAGTTGTGTTCTGGAGGAGTCTGCTGCTGGGATGACAGCCTGCTTCTGGAGCTTTCCCAGCTTCACCTACCCTGGGCTGCAGCAGCCTGACTGCACAATGTATCCCTTGGAAAGAGCTTTTTCTTTCCTGTGGTCTTCAGGGATCAGCTCTAGAGATCTGACATGTATGTGGAGACGTCTGATCTGGGGAGACTGGCCACAAGGCCAGGTCTGTCCCAGGTGGGATGGGGCTGAGCAGCTGTAGGACATGCATTTGTTACCACACTTGTGTTTGCCCGCAGTGGAGGGTAAACCTGAGCCCGGGTCAGGACGTGCTGGTTCTCATGCCCATTGCCCACTTGGAATGTGGACAGAACCTGACTGAGCCCTACTATACTCTGCCTGGGCAGTGTGGTGGGTCATGGTGGCCTCAGGGCCACCCTTGGGCTTCTTTTCCTAGAAGCAGACTCTGTAGTTAGCTCCAAGCCTTGGGGACCTCAGTTGAGAACAGCCTGGGGTTGGACCTTTTGGTCTTGGTTTGTTCCTACCAATAGGTTGTGCTTAGGTCAAGGGATGACTTGCATTGTGATGGAAGTGGGGGTGGGGGGTGTCCAACCACACGGTCTGCAGCTAGCCTGGGCAGTGTGATCTGCCCCTGGACCCCTCGGGAAGGCGGAGTGGAGTGAGTGCCTATTGTACCAAGTCTTTAAAATGACATTTACACTTTTGCTTATTTATTTTGTGAGTGTGTATGCACATGCCACAGCATGCATGTAGAGGCCAGAGGACAATTTACAGGGGTTGATTGTAGAGCTAGGGGATTGAATTCTGGTCTTCAGACCCAGCAACAAGTGACCTTACCTCTCCAGCTCTTGTTTTTACCAAATCTTACTGAAGACTTGATTTTACCATAAGGGGAAGCTGACTGTGGTTGAGGAGGTGGTGACATAACCTGATGTGTGGTCTGTAACCCAGGGCTGCAGCCAGACACGTGCTGTTGTATGCTGGGTGACATGAAATGTGTTGTGATGTGACACAGAGTGGAAGCATGTCACATGTGGTATTTGATCGAGCTTCTCAAACTGGGTAGTGGCCGCCTGTAGATGTGACTGACCAGGTTGGGAAAAATTTGGCAACAGTTAAAAGTTTTTGAACATGAAGTGACAAAAAAAAAAAAAAAAAAAATCCTCAAGATCAAACACACAAGTCCCAGGCGTTTCTGACGGCCCTTGCCCATGGGTCAAGCTGCTCTGCACTGTTCATGCTTTCATGCTGGGAAAGGTGAACCAACCCTGCCTGGAATCCCTTGGTTTGGAACTGGGCATGAGCAGCAGGGCTTCCTGTGGTACAAAGTCTTCTGTTCTCATAGGGACACAGTGTAGCGCAGGCTACAGGAGACCTTGTCATGGGCAAAAAAACAAAGCAAAAAGGGGGGAAAAGCTGTTTGTGTCACTGATATGAGTTTCATTAAAAACTGTTCAATGAATTTTGGCTCCAGACTGGGGTAGAGTTTCTAATAGTTTTCTGAAAGGACTTTAAACACATTTCTGCCATGTTGCACTTGGAGTAGTTATATGAACTGGCATTCTCAGTGTTGACAATTATAAAATCAAAATATCTGCTATGAAAGATGCTGAAGGTGTTCTGTCCCCTGTAGCATGGAATTTTCAGCCAAGATTTAATTCTGTATGCAAAAATAAACAAGCACCCATCTCATTAGTATGAAAGTTTGCTTTTTTGAATAAATGATATATGTATATATATATATACACATACATACATAAGTGTATACACACACTAGGTATATAGATTATACCAACTAAAGAATTTTGGGTCTGTATGTTATATATACATGTTCACATGGGGGTAGGTGCAGGCAATCATGTATATGGGCCAGAGGTCCACATCAGGAGTCTCCCAGTCATTCTCAACCTTATTTATTTTTTTCAATACAGGGTTTCTCTGTGTAGTTATGGTACCTGTCCTGGATCTCACTCTATAGACCAGGCTGGCCTTGAACTCACAGAGATCCGCCTGGCTCTGCCTCCCGAGTGCTGGAATTAAAGGCATGCACCACCACCATCTGGCTCTCCACTTTATTTTTTGAGACAAGGTCACTCACTGAACCTGGAGCTCACTGATTTGGGTAGGCTGGCCAGTGAACCCCAGGGATTTGCCTGTCACTGTCTCCCCAGCACTGGGATTGCAGAGATTCACTGCCATGCCTGGCTTTTGCTTGGGTTCTGGGATTTCAAACTCAAGTCCTCTGGACTGTGCAGCAGATACTTTACCATCTGGACTGTCTCTCTGGCCTCCAAAGAATTGTTTTAAAATACAATTTTTATGACTTATTTTCAGTAAATGTAAAAGATTCTTAGATATATTTTATATACCTACATTTCTGGAGTCACATAACAATTTCTCAGGTGGGAAGGGGTTAAGAAGCCCTGGTATATGACACATGCCATGAGGTGTGAGTTGTGATGTGTGAGTAGAATGGAACTTGAATGCAGGACGGGTAGGAAGCTGTGGAGGCTCCAGACTATACAGCTGACTAGTGTTCTAGAACCTTCACCTGCAGGTCTGGGGTCTAGGTGCTCATTCTGTCTGCCCGAGGGTACTTAGGGAGGGGGCTAGGCTCCACAGCTTCTCTCAGTCACCGCCCACTCAATTTCTTGTTCTCTGTCACCCACTTACATACTCACTGCTCAGTTACTCATTCGTCCACTGTTCATTCACTCACTACCTTCACTTATTTGTCTACCCATTCTTCATTCACTCACTCACCTGCTTGTTCATGTAGTGAGCATTTGTTCATTCACTCATTTTGTCCGCCATTACTCAGTTTCATCTGTTCTTCAGCTATCCATCCCCTCATTCTCCATCGGCTTACTCAGCCACTTCTTTGGCATTCAGCTACCCATCTCACTTATTTACTCATTCATTCATTCATTCAATTAATTAATTAATTAATTTTGGTTTTTTGAGACAGGATTTCTCCGTGTAGTTTTGGTGCCTGTCCTGGATCTCGATCTGTAGCCCAGGCTGGCCTTGAACTCAGAGATCCACCTGGCTCTGCCTCCCGAGTGCTGGGATTAAAGGCGTGCGCCACCGCCCGGCCCCATCTCACTTATAATCCATTCTTTCTTCTACCGTGCCTCGGTCTTCACTGGCTCATTCACTCACTGTTTCTTCATTCACTGATTCATGTTTATTCTCATGCCTCAGTTGTGAGAGGCACCCCGAGACCCTGCTAGGAACAAGGAAATGGGATGATCTTGGACTCTTCCTGGGTTCATGGATGTCAGTGAGGTCAACAACTAGGATAAGGAAAGGTTCTCTGCATTCATTCATGAGGCTAGGTGTGATATTCCTGTCTGATGGGTCTTAATGGCTGAGGATGGCCCCAGAGAGACTGCACTGTGCCGACAGCGTGGACAGTGTGCCCTGCATGTAAGGCTGCTGCTGCTGGCCCCTGGCTGTGACATTCCAGCCAGGAACACCCCTCCAGGCCCCCAAGAATGTGGTGCACACAGGGCTCTGGACTGTCTGTGCAGGCAGCTGGGGTGAGTTTGCAGGAGCTTAGGCTCTGACCTGACGCCTGCTGTTGAGTCTGTCTGAATCTTGTTTCTCAAAGTGGGGCCAGCAGCAGCTTGCACACAGGGCCAAGCCCTGAGGGCAGAATTCTTGTTTCCACGTCACTCAGTGGGCCCAGGGCATGCATGTCTGTCCCATCATGCATGACCTTAAGTAACTGACTAAAGTAAGAGAGAAATAAGGCACAGGGGAAGGGACAGTGAGTGAGGAAGAGAGTCCCCAAACCTGGATTTTTCCAACAAGCAGTCACGGCATGTTTAGACGGAGAGTTTGCTGCTGGATATCAGAATGTGAAATGTCCCAAGGAGGAGCAGCACTTTGCAGAGTCTCAGATCCAGTTGGAGGTGGAGGTGGGAGGTCTTTTGTCATCACTTAGGAACCTACCTCCTTCCAGGAAGTGGGCATTGGTTGGGAGAGCCCCCAGCTCTACATCACATGTGCAGTTTACTCTGCATCTCAAGGAGGAGATCATGCACTAGCTTTCCAGAGATGTCCGTGTGTCTGCTGTGGGTGTGCCCTGGGGAAGGTGAGTGCTAAAGACGTGTAGTTCAGTACAGCAGGGTAATTGGCACAGTGGCTGTGAGAGGCAGCGCTGATTTCATCTGCCGACTCATCTCCTTCATTGTGTCTGTGCAGTTTAGGGGTCATTATTTCATCACATGCTTGGACACGCTCACAGCGGCAGTCTTCACAACCACTCTGGCCTCACAGGCCTGGATGCCCTTTAATTAAACAAGCAGTTCTTGGGCCTGGGCTCCAGGAAGCTTTGAATTTGCTTGCCCTTAGTTTATTGTGCCTCTGTCATTACATTTGTTCTCCAGGTACAGTGGAGATCACACTGCATTTCCGGAACCTCCTAAGGCTTAGTACAGACTCACACTTTCTAGGCACCTCCCAGGACTTGGGGGATAGTGTTAGGTAATTTAATCCGTCATTTTTTAAAAATGTGTGCATTTGTGTGCACATACAAGTGTGTGCACATGTGTGTGCATACGTGTGGAAGCCAGAGGTCAACCTCAGGTCTCATTCCTGGGTTCCTCAGGAGCCATCTTGGTATGTGTGCTGGCGTGTGCGTCATGTGCTGTGTCTCTGCATGCAGAGGACCAAGGAGAGAATGTCTGGTGTTCTGCTGTTGCACTTTTTTATTCCCTGCAGATGGGGTCTCACTCAGCTTAGAGATAGGCTGGCAGCCAGTAAGCCCCAGTGATCCTCCTGTCTCTGGCCTACACAGCACTAGATCCAGGCATGTGCATGACCACACATGGCTTTTTACACAGGTACTGGGGAGCCAAGCTCACCTCCACAGGCTCGAGTAGCAACTGTTATTACCTGCTGAACTCATCCCTTCCTTTCCCTTCCCTTCCCTTCCTTTTCCCTTCCCTTCCCTTCCCTTCCCTTCCCTTTCCCTTCCCTTCCCTTCCCTTTTTCTTCTTCCCCTTCCCTTTTCCTTCCCTTCTTCCCTTCTCTTCTTTTTTTGGCTTTTTGAGACAGGGTTTCTCTGTGTAGCTTTGCGCCTTTCCAAGATCTCACTCTCCGACCAGGCTGGCCTCGAACTCACAGAGATCCACCTGGCTCTGCCTCCTAAGTGCTGGGATTAAAGGCGTGTGCCACCACTGCCCAGCTATCTTATTTTTCTACAGTAGGGTCTCATTAGCCTAGAGCTTGCCATACAGCTGGTGGCTATAGAGCCTTGGAGACGACACCCCCCCCCCATCTCTGCCTGCCCACTGTCAGGGAGGTGCCCTGTGTGCCGCTCACCTGGCTTTTAAGTTATGTTTATTACATTTGTTCTTTGGTAGTTACGTACACACGTGTAATGCATTCTTGTTCCTTTCTCTCCACCCTCTCGTCTTCCTGTCAAGCCTTCCTTCTCCCATCCTCAATCCCTTTCCCAGATTTATGACTTTCCCCACTTCAATTTTTTTTTTATTTATTTTTTACTTTATTGATCCTTTGTTAATTTCACGTCATACATTCTGACCCCATGTCTCTCCCTGACTCCTCGAATCTCCCCTCTGCCCTTGCCTTGTTGGTCCTCCCTGCCAACAAAACCAAAAACCAAACAAAAACAAAAACTAAACTAAAAAAGAAGACTCTTGTCATGGAAGCTGTGGTGTGGCCATTGAGTCGCAGTTGACCCTTTAGTCCATTCATCTTTACTTGCTAATGTTCATTGCCATGAGTCATTGGTCTGGCTCGTGGCCTCTGGTTTCTGCTATACCACCCATAATGAGCTCTCGCTGGGACTCCTCTTAGATACCCTGTTGTCATGGAGATCCTGATGTGTTTGGATCTGTGGTTTCATTCCCTTCACCTGCTCCAACAGTTCATAGATTTGGTGGATGTTGGGACGAGTCAGCTCATAGCCCAGGTTCTGCACCTGGGTGGTAGCTGGGTTGGTCAGCTCTTTTTAGCTTTCCCTCATAGGCTCTACCGGGCAAGCTCTCCAGCACTGCCCCTGCTAGCTCTCCCAATGTTGACTCCAGCAAGGAGTTGGGCAGTTCTGCTCTTGGGCCCTCGGATCCCCTCACTCACATCGCCAGGGTCAGCTCTATTCACCTTGATTTTTCATGTGGGTTCTGGTGGTAAAACTCAGACTTTACCAAGTAAGTCACTCCTCCTCCTGCATCTGTCCACACTGTCTTGTATCTCATGTGACATTATTGTTCTCTTATGTATTCAGTATTAATTGCAGATGACTAATGCATTTATCCTTCTATTGCTTTCCATTCTTTCCTACACTTCCAGCTGAGACTATTTGTTCTTTACCTGAGATCTCTCCTTTGTATTCCACTTAGTGTCTGTTTGTCAGTGATGTCTATGTCTAAAAGCATCTTTATTCTTTTTTGTTCATTTTTCAAGACAGTTTCTCTATGAAGCCCTGGCTGTCCTGGAACTCACTCTGTAGACCAGGCTGGCCTTGAAAGCAGAGATCTACCTGCTTTTGCCTCCCCAGTGCCCAGCCCAAGATTATCTTTTGGGTCTGAATTTTTTTGAAAATTTTAAATGCATTGTACTTCAGTGTGATGTTCTTTTTATTTAATCTGCTTGGGTTTACATATATTTTTTAATTTATAGATTCTTTTTTAAAGGTTTATTTATTTATTATGTATACACTATACAGTATATCTGCAGGTCAGAAGAGGGCACCAGATCTCATTATAGATGGTTGTGAGCTACCATGTGGTTGCTGGAAATTGAACTCAGGACTTCTGGAAGAGCAGCCAGTGCTCTTAACCTCTCCAGCACCCACCCCTGCCCCTTTTAAAAATAGGAGGCCATTGATTTTTACATATTTCTTTGGTTTCATTCTTTATGCTTCCTACTTCCAGAAACCTGTTTACAAATAGGCTAGACATTTCCCACTGACTTCTGAGTCGCTCATTTTTTTCTGTATATTTCTGTTCAGATTTCAATCTATGTACTTTTTTTTCTCTTTTGCATATGTATATATATGGTATGTGCATGTGTGTATGCAGGTTCGTATGTGTGGATGTATGTATGGCATGTGTGTATGAAGGCCTGAGTTGATGTTGGGTTTCTTCCTTGACTACTCTCTACCTTATTTAATGAGTCTGGGTTTCTCATTAAAACCAGAATCTCTGTTTCAACTGGTCTGGTGTCTTAGGGTTTCTATTGCTGTGAAGAGGCACCATGACCTCGGCAACTCTTTTTTTTTTTTTTTTTTTTTTTTTTTGAGCTGGGGATCAAACCCAGGGCCTTGTGCTTACTAGGCAAGTGCTCTACCACTGAGCTAAATCCTCAACTCTTACTTTTTTAAAAATTTTTTTGGTAGCTTTGCACCTTTCCTGGAACTTGCTTTGGAGACCAGGCTGGCCTCGAACTCACAGAGATCTGCCTGCCTCTGCCTCCCTAGTGCTGGGATTAAAGGCGTGTGCCACCACTGCCCAGCACACGGCAACTCTTAGAACAGAAAACATTTAATTAGGTGGTGACTTACAGTTCAGAGGTTTAGTCCATTATTGTCATGGTAAGAAGCATGGCAGCAGCAGGCAGACATGGTGCTGGAGAAGGAGCTGAGAGTTCCACATCTGGATCTATAGGCAGCAGGAAGAGAGAGACCCTGGACCTGGTTTGAGCATTTAAAACCTCAAACACACTCCCAGTGACACACTTCATCTAACAAGGCCACACCCACTCTAACAAGGCCACACCCACTCTAACAAGGCCACACCCACTCTGACAAAGGCCACGTCCACTCTAACAAGGCCACACATCCTAAGAGTGCCACTCCCTGTGAGCCCATGGGGCCATTTTCATTCAAGTCACCACATTTGGAAAGCCCACTTATTCTGGGGGTCCCCAGTCTTTGCTTCCCATACTCTGAGATTACAGGCAGGTCACCATGCCCACCAGCTCTTACATGGGTTCTGGGGAATCCAAACGCTGGTCTCCATGCTTGTGGATTGAGCACTTTACCTGCTGACATCGTCTGGGTCCCAGTCTGTGTTTTCTATGGCTCATCTTCCAGTTTGCTGGTTCTGTCCTCACTCATATCTATGTAAAACCCATGTATTGAGTTCCTAACCTCAGTTTTCATTCTAGATTTTTAGATTCTTTTTCTACAGGTCTTAGTTCTGATGAAATGATTCATTTGCTATATTTTCTTAACTATACAAATCCATGTATGCAGGCAAAACATATACACACACAGACACACAGAGACACACACAGATACAGACACAGAGACACAGACAGACACACACACACACACACACACACACACACACACACACACACACACACACACACACGTTCACCGTGGCATATAGTGCCTGGGGAAGCCAGAAGGGGTATTGGCAGCTGAAACTGTAGTTAGAGATGGTTGTGAGGCACTATGTGGGTGCTGGGAATCAAACCCCAGTCATGTAGAAGAGCAGCCAGTGCTCTTAACCACTGAGCTATCTCTCCAGCCTCTACTCCTGATTCTTTTTTAAAGTCTGTGTCCATTATTTGGGATTATTATTACTACTTTTTTTTTTTTTTGTCAATTGGTTGTTATGCAAAACCCACAAGAGTCTATTTAAGGTGTATAAAGGATTTATTAAGATATGAAAGGGGGGGGGGGCTGGAGAGATGGCTCAGTGGTTAAGAGCACTGGCTGTTCTTCCAGAGGTCCTGAGTTCAATTCCCAGCAACCACATGGTGGCTCACAACCACCTGTAACAAGATCTGGTGCCCTCTTCTGGCCTGAAGACGTACATGCAGACAGAACACTGTATACATAATAAATAAATAAATAAATCTTTTTTAAAAAAGATATGAAATAGGGAAAAATACACTCACAGAAATAGAATTAAGTGAATAGCCTTTGTCCTCCATTTTGCCAGATCCAGCTGTCTGGTCTCTGATCACCCCAAGGGAGTAACCATACGCCCCCTCCTCAGATTTTAAGCCATCATGTAATCTGCCAAGAGGTCATGCCCTAAGGCTGGTACTCCAAAGCTGTTGGTGGAATGAATACCCACAACAGTTGGTCTTGTTCCTCTGTATGGTCACTTATTTTTGATATGTTTAAAAATTGTGGACAAACTAAAGCTCTGGGTGATTTATCCCCCAAGCTGACTCTTTGAGATAGGGTCTCATGTGCCCCAGGCTGGTCGTGTACTTTTTGGTAGCCAAGGATGATCTTGATCTCCTGATGCCTCCTCCTTCTACCTCCAGTGTCCTGGGATTGCAGGCCTGTTCCACAGGGCTGACTGACTTCATTGTTTTTAGAGATTTCCTTTTGCTTCTAGAGGTGGTTAGAATAAGAAACTGTCATCTCAATCCAACCTGGAATTGAACTGTTAAAGACTGCAGCTCAGCCTCTGCGAGGGCTGCTGTACACACTTTCCTACCTGTAGCCCTTTAGAAGGGCAGATCAAAGCCTGCACGTTTACCAAGGCCTCTATTCTTTGAGAGGTCCTGGGTTCTGGCTTTGTCTTCTCAGCCCCATCAGGCTGTTCTAAACCCAGTACCTCAGCCTTCACCTGCTGCCAGTGTTAAAGCTCTGATGTGGCACCATCCTGTGGAACGAGAGTATGAGCTGTAAGTGTGATTTTTCAGTTTAACGACCACATTAAAGGCATAAAAAGAACATGTAGAATGCTTTTAGTTATGTATACCCCCAAATAATCTCTTCTAAACATATAATCAACATGAAATTATTAAGTGGAGTTAAGAAATTATCCCCTCCCTGCTTGTGATGCTGGGCATTGAACATAGGACCCTGCACACTAATGGCAAGTGCTCTACCAGGGAATCATATCTCTAGTCCAAGAAACTCTTTTGAAACCAGACTATTTCTGTCTACTGCCTAGTTACAATGCCTCTTGGTTTGACTCATTTCAAGTGTTGATGATCCACGTGTATATGTCTTGTTTTGGGCTATACAGCATTTAGAGGATGGACAGTGCTAAGTGGACCATCCTTCGTCCAGGAGTCAGAGCTATGACATCAAGATGAATGGACCTGATGGCTTATGTGCACGTGTACTGTTCATCGGCTTTTTGGTTTCTGGACCTCACAGCTCTTACAGATATTAGAGGCCAACAAGACTGGGGAGCAGGCGTGGGTAGTGGGTCCTTCCCCAGCCCACAAGGGCTCCCTTTGCCTCTGTTATCCTGATTAATGTTGCTGGCACCATCTGCCCACATCTCTACCACTCTGCCATCTTAGGACAGTGTCTGGCCTAGAGGGACACCTGGATGTTCATGCCCAAAGCATGGCTACTCAGACATCCAGCTTGAAGCCATTCCCTGGTCTTGAGTCCCTACAGCCTGATCTCCAAAGGCCGTCTTACATATTGGTGGGATCACTCAGACCACTTAGGAACTTTGGAGGGGGGGATAGAACACAGTTAACTTCATTCTGGGGGTACTTTTGAGCAGGGTTTATTAACCTTTGTATATTTGTTACTGTGGATGCATAGATATATAAAATTGGTCTATATCAATATAATAATTTATAAAGAAATTTGTTCTAGCTGATGGTGGTGGTGCACACCTTTAATCCCAGCACTCAGAAGGCAGAGGCAGATGGATCTCTGGGAGCTTGGAGGCCAGCCTGGTCTATAGAGAGAGTTCTAGGACAGCCAGAGCTACACAGAGAAACCCTGTTTCAAAAAACTAAAAAGGAAAAAAATTATTCTAAAACAAATCTTTGGTATACCTATAATTTTGCCATTTATCAAAGACAAAATCAAACTTACACACTGAGATGAATGTACTTATTTGTTTTTACATAAATAATTAAATCTTGGTGAATATTTGATACTGTAGGACACAGAGCACCTTCAATACTTCTTAGACTTGACCGATACTATAATTTTATAATTGTTGTTACTGAGAACACCATTTTACAAAAATATGTAGTAAAAAATTTATAGAAATATGTCTATGGCCTTTTCAGAAATGGTTAGAAATTCTGTCTTAACTCCAAGCCAGAATTCATTGAATGATAGTTCCAATTTTCAGTTTATTATTTCTTTTATTTTTGAGATTATAACATAATTATATCATTTCCTTCTTCTCTTTTCTTCCTCCAAATTCTCTCCTGTACCCATCCTTGCTCCCTTTCAAATTCATAGCTTCCTTTTTCATTGTTACAAGCATATATGTACATATTCCTAACCACAACCTGCTCAGTCTGTGTCATGTGACTTGTATGTATGTTTTCGGGGCTGACCATTGGGTGTTGGTTAACTAATTGGTGGCTCACTTGGGGAGACCATTTTTCCCTGTCTGGGCATTCTTTGTTTGCTTGTAGACCTTTGTGTAGGGGTGAGGCCCTGCGGTCTTTCCCAGTCAGCTTCGGCTTGTCTCTTGTTGTCCTTGTTCAGCTCATGCTTGGGTGGCTGTGTTGTGAGACTTTATGGGTGTAGCTTCTGACGTTGCTAGGAGACACACTCTCACAGCAAACCCCTTTATTCTTGGCTCTTGTGGTCTTGATTTAAAAAAAAAAAGAAAGAAATACAAGTCAGCAACTCAAGCAAAAATTTTAAAATCAAACATTCAAATACAATGTGATCCAAAGAGATGCTACTTTGAGCCTACTTATGCTGAGGAATGGCAGAAAAAATTTAAATCTCTATTTTCCATAATTAAACCATTGTGTTTCTGTAAGAGCAAAAAAATTTTGTATGTACAGTAAAAACATGGCAGTTCAAACGTGCTGTAGTTTGTAATCTCTGCACAGAAATGCTGGTGTGACAGAGGCACACCGTATAGTGCTTACGTAGCTTGTTCAGCACCGAGGCTGCAGTGAAGTCTTGTGATTTAGCACCAGCAAATGCTGTCAGAAACACTACAGATTCATTGGGCATTTGGTTTTGAATCAATATATGGCCAGTGCATTTTCATAAGCCCATAAAAATTGTTTTCCTATTTTTAAATTGTATTTATTTTTGTTGGGTGAGTATGTGTTAGATGCAGGCACGCCAGAGTGTGGCTGTGCAGGTCAGAAGACAACTTTGAGGAGGTGTTCATCTTCTTCCACTGTGTGTTCCAGGGATCAAATTTGCTGAGCCATCTCACCGGCCTCAGAAACCTCTTATTGTTGCCAGATTTCTGCCCCTCAGTCCATCTTCAGCTACCCCATTTGGAGTCATAACGCACAGTTTAAGAAGCGGGATCTTAGAGGAGTGAGCCAGAACTGGGCTTGATACAGCAATAAATACCTCATTTCCCAGCTTTTTAATGCCCAGAGAGCCTCGCGCCTGGGCACCAGCTAGTACGGAATGGTGAGCGTGGTGTTCTGCATTCCAGCTTTCTGTAGAATGTTAAGACCCTATTCCACTCACCCTGAGATGCCCTGAAGTTTGGGACCTGCTATAAGGATAAGCCTACCTGGTAAGGTAGGCTGCCAGATTCCAACCCCAAGGGAGTGGGCAGTCCTGCCAGCCTGGCATCTGAAACTGGCTGAGCAGAATTCCACAGCCTCACCCTGAGGGAGCTGTCTCTGCTGACTGAGCTGTGTTAATCCTGCTGACCCGTGGCCATGATGCTGTCCAAATCTATCTTTAGGTGACCCTGCAGGGAAGAGGCTGTGAGATGGGGCCTACCCTTTCTAGAAATCAGATATGTGGTATGGTCAGCTTGAGGCGGACTGAGCCCCTCAGGTATTCATCAGTAAGGTGCAGGCTGGGTCTCAGGAGGGGTTTCCAGGGCAGGAGGTTCCTATGAGATTTTTCTCTATGGCTGGCATGTGCTCTGAAGTCCCCATCTTTATGACGTTCTGGTCTAGGCAATGTCCAAGGGTTCCAAGCTGCTTCCTTACATGAAAGTAATATTGACATTCCCTTTCCTCTTCTATGAGTGACCCTCCTCCATGGTGGCCCTCCTTTACTGTGACCTCCCTTTATAGTGGCCCACATGTATAATGTCTCTCTGTTGAGCTGCCTGTCCTTAGTGCAGGGGTCCAGTCAGGGCCAGGGCAATTTATGGCTGACATTGAGGATGGGACAGCCATGCTGGCTTCCAGTCCAGCTTTGGAAAGCACTGAGCCTCATATTGGGATCAGGGTGGTGCCAGAGGTCAGTGTCATCAATCCCTCTCTCACAATAGCCTGGATAGAAAGGGTCCCTAGATGTCCCTTAGGGGTTATGGTATAACTGTGTGTCCCTTTCATCTGTAGCCAAGAACTCTGGGATAGATGGTTTTCAGAGAGGTGGCTTTCTGCCTCTTAGCTGACCCCTCCAAACATGTCTAGCTATCTGTTCCCACCAAACATCAATTGCTTATGCCCACCTACACTCTGGCCCCACTAGTGAACACACTGCGGGTGGGGCTAGCTACCATCCTGGAGGGTCTGAGGAGCTCTCTGTGGTAGTGGGGCTTAGCTTCTCCTAGTCCTCTATCTCCACAATAGCACAGGGCACAGTGAGTGCTTGGCAACTCTTGCCAAGTGCAGCAGTGATGTTTTCTTCTAGAGAGAGTGGCTGTGGATGGTAGAGTCTCCCTTCATTTTCCTCAAGTGTTTGTCACTCCTAGGCTTGCTCTAGGCTTTCTGTACTCGTCACTGATGATGCTGGTCCCTGGGAAGGTGGCCAGGTGGCATTGCTCAGGGGCAAAGCGTGGGCGGTGGCTTAAATGCTGTAGGGCCGCCACAGAGTGGAGAGGAGGCCCATGGGTGCTGGCCTAAGTGGGAGAGGTTGCATGTGAATACGCTCTAGTTTCCCCTTGGAATTGTAGGTTGACTCTGTAACTGGAACACCTTTACCTGGAAATGAACCGCCCACGTGCCCTGTCCTCAGCTCCACCTGTTGTTCCTGGCGTGTTCACCTGTTTCTTTGCTCAGCTGCTCTGTTATTTCTGAAGCGCAGGTGCACAGGCTCCCCCACTGGCATCTGCCTTCCCTCCCCCAAGAGTGGCCCCATCCCAGCCAGCACTGTGCTCTTCCCGGATGTGGTATCACTGCCCCTCTGGGTGTCACTGCCCATCTCTTGGGATTGAGGGGACTGGGCTAAAGGGTCTCCGTTGTCTAATGGGGTTGTCAGTAGGGTCAGGTCTGTTGAGTTTCTTTGTTGAGGAGAAACCTGGTCCAGAGACCGTGGGTTATACTGAGGTATATTCTATTGGATGGGGACTTTGATCTGACAGAGAGTATTACCAAAATTTTTATTTTGTTTGTTTGTTTTTTCGAGACAGGGTTTCTCTGTATAGTTTTGGTTCCTGTCCTGAATCTCGCTCTGTTGACCAGGCTGGCCTCAAACTTACAGAGATCTGCCTGGCTCTGCCTCCCAAGTGCTGGGATTAAAGGTGTGCACCACCACCGCCCAGCTGCACACTATTTCTAAAGAAGGCCGTGAGTCTCTGGAACTTGGTTCATTCTGACCGCCAGGTGCATCACAGGCTAGCCACCTTACCCTCCTTTCACCAGGTCTCTTGTAGCATTAGGTGTGGGCTTGTAGGCTAGCAGCAGCTGCATGGTGCTCAGAGGACG
Source organism: Onychomys torridus (assembly GCF_903995425.1). Classification (NCBI taxonomy): domain Eukaryota; kingdom Metazoa; phylum Chordata; class Mammalia; order Rodentia; family Cricetidae; genus Onychomys; species Onychomys torridus. Next base: position 122,541,393 of record NC_050447.1, on the reverse strand, counting down.
GAGGGTGGCTAGCCTCTCTACCTGCTCTGTCCAGTGTGGCCTCAACTGCTTACATGTACCATTTGAGGAGGTCACAGTGAAATGAAAGACAGGCTGTCGTCTCTAGGCACTGTGGTTACCTCTCAGACTCACAGAGAAGCCCAAGTAGGGTTGTATTGGACGAGAGCTAGGTGATGTCACCCGAGGGCCCTCTGTCCTCCCTCTGCTTTCTCTCCCACAGTCAGTTAGGTAACACCCTTCTCCCTTCGGGGGCTGCTTATAGATTTAGGAAAAGGTCCCTTCCTCCCCTGTCCTCCCAAGTGCTAGTACTGCAGCCAGCTCTGTCCTGACTCCATAGTGACTTGACCTGCTTATGAGATGGAGATTGTATGGAGCGGTATAGAGAGGGACTCCCTGTGTAGGTAGGGGTACCTCCACAGGTGGCATCTGTGGGAAGAAAAGCCTGGTGTCCACAGTGGTCTCTGTGAGGCCTGAGGCCACCAGAGAAGTTTGTGGTGTCCACCATGCCTATGTGTCTCCCATCCACTCACTCTGTGGTCCAGACCACCCACATCTTCATCACCTGAGCCACACCATGGGCCAGGCCTTGGAAGAGCTGCTGTGTCTAGATCACCATCGGTGTCATACACCATCCCCCACTTACTTCTGTTCTCCTGGTCTTTATGTGTCCTTCCCTGGACCTTTCCTTCATGCTAGATGATGACAGGCCTGCTGGTCCCCACAATGGTCCTCTCTGCCCTGTGACAACTTTATTCCGGGAGATGGTCACCTCCTGAAACTCAAGCCCCAGAGTAGGGACAGTAGGGTACACAGAAACTTCCCTCAAACTGCCCCACTGTGCTCTGGCAAGGATGGGGGCTTCCTGTTTAGTGAAGTGGCTGCTGGTCCTAATGTAGCATGTGGGAATACAGGTTTCAGGTCTTGTAAGTGTTGGGAAGGAGGGTGAAATGTCCCCTCCATGGCTTGCAGACCTCTTCTGGCTTCTTCTGACTGAGTGGAGAAGTTCTCAGAGTCCCTGGACATACATCAGAAGATGGGCAGACTTATGCCAGACCCTGATCCTCTCCTGAGATAATTAAAATTCCCCAGTAGGTGCCTGGTACCTCTGGGAAAAGCTCTCCGTGGTGCATAAAAGACACATTTTCAATGAAGTTTGTTTTCTGTTTGGTCACCTGTGCATTATTAATTCATAATGGTCATCCAGTTCTGAAGAAGCACCTGGGCCCCAGAATCTTAGGTAACAAGAATTTTATTTAAAGAGAATCTACAACTTTATGCTAGGGAGGGCTAGGAGAGTGTTAGAAGAGATTCAGAAACACTGCATTACCAGGTTTTGCAGAAGCGAAACTGGATTCAACCACAGTGGGAGGCAACCTTGCAAATGGACTGACTTGTGAAGTGGCTGATGGAATGCTGTCTGACACTTGGATCCCATAGGTGACATTTCAAATTGAGAGAGAGTTGGTATTTCCAGATGTTGGAAACTGGAGAGGGACCTTGATGAAGCCACTCCTGATACCCAAACTTCTGGATTTATTGCTTGCATGAACCAATAAGTCATTTAAAGTAGCAAGCCCTGATAAGTTGGCATTTTGATGTTTATATTAAAAATTAATAAATAAATAACTTGCTCGACAGTGTGGCTTGCTTCCTCTTGGTGAGGGGACATATCTTTCTGCCAGTGACTGACCGGAGTCCTAGGATCCGGAGTTTGGCCTTAGAGCAAGGCTTGAGTCACCTGACACCTGTTATCCTCTCCCTGCCCCATCCCTTCCCTTCTGAAGAAAATAGCATTATTTTCAAAGGCAGCAAGGCGCCAGACATTCAAGTACAAGTTTCTGCCTCAGATAACCAAACTTCTTGACAAAGAAGGCTAAGTATGAGGAGTGCTTGCTGGTTCCTTTCCTGAATCTTGAGCCCTTGATCTGAGCACATGCTGGATTCACAGGGTGGACAGTGGGACACGGCATTGATGGCTGAAGCCTCTTTCAAAGATTGACTCTAGGTACATACCACCCACTATCTTGATTTCTGGGTCATATCCTAGAGCCACTGTTCTTATCTGAGAGCGGCGAGGAGCTCTCTGACCTTGCTGGCAGTGTCGTTTCTTAAACATGGATTGGCAGGTACACCCTGGCTCCTTGGTGATGCACTTGACTGTTGCCAGGATGAGGCCAAGAGGGCTGGGGTTCACCCTTGCAGCCGGTATAGCAGGAAACAGAAGCAGAAGTTTTCTCCCCTGGCCAGAGGGTACCAGATATAGACTGGGCCATCTACAGACTGTCGTCACCCATTGCTGTCCAGGGCCTGTCCCCAGTCTCATTATGTCCTCCCAGAGGTCTCTTTCCTGCAGAGATACTGGCCTGTCTGTGCCTTGCACAGAGTGGGATCACAGTTCTTCCAGGCTGCCTGCAGATAGGGTTCTGTTTGGGGCTGGGTGCCCTGGCTGGCTTGTGCTTTCAGCCTTATTTTCGTCTCAGTGGATGATTGCAGGTTTGTTTTCTCGTCTGTTGGTGGCTTTCCCCTAAGGTTTCTTGCTTGCTTAGATCCTGGCCTGGAGCAGAGCTTGGAGCTAGAGTGGCACACCCTCTCAGACATTGTACCCGCTACACTCATCCAGCCCACAGACTTCTAGATCACATACCTTCACCTGCTTCAAAGTGTGAGAGCTTAGCAAGTGTGCACTGGCCCCAGCAAGGGTAGTAGACCTGGCTCACACCCTGGGAACCTGAGAGTGGAGGAAGACCTGTATGCCAGGACGATGTGGAGTGTGCGGGGACACTGAGCCTTTCTGGAGTACTGGGGTACCTCAGGAGGTGAGGGGACAGAGGAGACACAGGCGTGCAGTTGCAGCTTTGTGCTACCTGACTGGATGGTGGCACCACTGGGTGTCACACTTGGTGACATGAGGGAGATGAATCTTTCAGTAGGTCTGAAGCTCTTCCAGGGACCTCCAACCCCATTCTGTCAAACTAGTTGGAGTCCAAACTGGGCCTAGTCTCCCTACATAGGACAGACAGCTCTAGACTCCAGAGCCTTTATTTGCTTAAAAAAAGATTATTGGGAGCTGGAGAGTTGGCTGAGCAGTTAAGAGCACTTGTTCTTTGCAAAGGACTGGGTCAATTTCTAACACCCATATGATGGCTCACAACCATTTGTAACTCCAGTTGCAGGGGATCCAACCCCTCCTTTGACCTCAGCAGGTACCAGGCATACACATGGTACACAGACAGACATGCAAAGCAAAATACTCATATATGTAAATTTAAAAAACGACTGTACTGGATTAGGTGAGGTCGTGTGATATGCTTTGAGTGTGTTTCCCCCATCCTCCCCCGTTTGGGGCCCCTTCTCTTCCCAGTGGATCCCTTTGTTCTCCTGGACAGTTTCATTTCTCCTCTGTATCACCTGGATGCATATGGTTTATGCGTCTGCATGAATTTGAGCACCCACAGACGAGAGCAGACCTGTAATACCATCTTCTGTGAAGACATAGTTCTCTTCTATGACTATTCCAGTTACATCAGTGTTCTACAGATAACATATACAGAAGACACATATCTTCATACATCAGTGTTCTACAGATAACATATGCAGAAGATACATATCTTCATTCTTCTTTATGGCTTAAAAAATTCTCTCATGTTCCTTTGGTTTGACTCAGACCACAAGCACATCCTCTGGAAAGAGGCTTGCCACTAGTTACACTGTGCCAGTGGTAGCCAGTGGTAGCCAGTGTTAGCCAGTGGTAGCCAGTGGTAGCCAGTGGTAGCCAGTGTTAGCCAGCGCTAGCCAGCCCTGCCACCAAAGCCTGAGCGTGGCTCTCAATCTCTCTTGGTCCTCAGAAGCTGTGGTTTTCTTGCCTTGCTACAGAAAGACACTGCACTCTTCCAGGAACAGCAGACGTGTCCCTCGTGGGCCTGACTCCCTCCGTCATCACCCACTGGGGCCGTAGTGGTGGCGCTGAGGCCCTGGGCTGCTACTGGCCCTGCCAACACTGCACTTTCTAGGCAGCAACCTCTGAGACAGGGTTTCTCTGGCTGTCCTGGAACTTGCTCTGTAGACCAGGCTGGCTTCAAACTCACAGAGACCCACCTGCCTTCACCTCCCAAGTGCTGGGATATTAGTGTGCCCCACCACTGTCCAGCAACCTCTGACTTTCTTAATACCAAAAGCCCCCTCTGATGTGCATCTCCAGGTTGCCCTGAACCATGGGTTAAGCCAATCAGAAACAGGTCATCTGATCACCTGGGATGTCAGACCTGAGCACCCCTGCATGGCCCTCTCCCCACCTTGGAGGCTGCCGTTTTGACTCTCCTTTGCATGACCAACCAGGGATGGAGCAATGGGCGAGGATGACTTGCATAACCCAGTGAGAGTGGGCCATGCTCAGAAGAGCACGTGAGATCCAATCTTAAATGACCAAGGAGCACCTTGGTAAAACATCTGGTGGCATGGAATGTCCTGTCCCTCTCCTAGAGGCAGCATGGCTAACGACCTTTGACTTGGAGGTCTTTAATTTATCACTTCTAGCTATTTGGCATCAGTAATGGTGTGCCAGGCCCTGGGTTCTGTAACTAGCAACACATGCACACCCATACATGCGTGGACGCACACTCACATGGGGAAGACAATGGTGGACTGTAGCCTATGCAAGGCGCCGTCTCCCGCTTCCTATTGTGTTAGTTTTGTTATTTACAACTTGGGCATTGCACTTCGAGCCATATGCTGCTGTTGGTTGATGATGGATACCGTAAAATAACTTAGACTTTAATGGTGCTCGGAGGCTTCTCTCAAGTCACTAACTAGACCCATGGGAAGGGAACTGGAGACAGACTGTTGCTGCCTTGAGAAGGCTTTGTGGGGATGCTGAGCCTTCCCAGGATCCATCATCTTCTCGGCTGCCTCATCAGCGATGCCAAAGGTCAATTCAGCTGATTCCTTTGTATGTGTTTGCATAGGTGTGAATGGGTGTGGTTTCTGCACATGTGTCTGCGTACAGGTGCATGTGCCCTTGTAGAGGCTGGAGGAGGATGATGCGGGTCCTGCTCTGTCACTCTCTTTGTTCACTTGAGATAGGCTCCCTCACTGAAACTGGAGCTGGGCTGGTGGACCCTCCCATCGCTCCCATAGCACTGTGTGTAGGGGCCTGGATGCATACAACCATACCTGGCCTTTTACATAGGTGCTGGGGATTTGAACTCATGCTTGCACAACAGGCTCCTTTGCCTGATGAGCTGTTTCCCCAACCCAGACACATCCATTTTTGTTTGCAGTAGCTCAGTCCATCTAGAGGGCATGGGAAGATACCTTTGAGTTCCTACATGTGGGAAAATGAGTCTGGTCAGCCTAGATAGGTATGCATTTGGCTGGGTATAGAATTCCTAGCCGGCACTTTGAAGAGGCTGCTGCCCTGCCCACAACCAGTATCGCTGATTCCACTCACTGTCGCCTGGGCCATTTCTTCGCAGATAGGAAATTTTTTCAGGCCTCAGGATTCTGAAGTTTCACTGGGACAGAGCTGGAGGGTGGGTCAGTTTTCATTTACTGACATGACCTCAGTAGGCCCTTTCTGTCCTAAATCATTTTCCTTTTAATTCAGGGAAATGCTGTTCTGCTGTGCATATTTCAGGGCGTCTCTTCTCAGAGCCACAGCTCCATAGTTGTCTTCCAGGTAGTTCTTTCATGTCTTTTAATATTTCTTCTTCTTTTTCCCTTTTAGATTTACCTTTCTCATTTGGTCTTTGGATAGTTTTAACTTTTTATTTTATTTTTTTGTTACGGTTTAAGAATTGAAGTGTAATTTATAATCAGTGAAATATGCATGTTTTAAAAATTCAAGTTGGGGGCTGGGGAGGTGGCTCAGTTGTTTAACCACTCTCCGTAAATACATTAGGACGAGAGTTTATATCTGTCGTATAGCAGTTAGGTAAACTGGATGGGTGGAGCAGCCTGCTTTTAATCCCAGCACGTGGGAGACTGAGACAGAGAATCCCTGGAGCAAACTGCTTAGCTAGACTAGGCAAATTAATCAGTGAGCTCTGGTTTAAAGAGACCCTGTCTGAGTATATATGGTGGAGAGTGATTGAGAAGATAGTCAAAGCCAGATGGATGTAGTAGCTCACTCCTTCAATCCCAGTGCTCACAGAGACAGAGGCAGGCAGATCTCTCTGAGTTTGAAGCCAGTCAGGGCTACATAGAGAGACCTTGTCTCAACCCACACCACCCTCAAAAGAAAGCACCTGTCAGTCTCTGGCTTTCATATGCATGCACACCTGAATACATGCACACACACACACACACACACACACTAAACGAGCATGAGTTGGGCTGTGGCTGTAGCTCAGTGGTAGGGCATTTGAGTAGCAAGCACAAAGCTTGCTACTTGGGGATGATTCCATCCTGTTCTTCCCAAACTAACAAAAACCATCTTTCATGGCTCCCCTCCTCGCCAGCCACCCACCAGGTTCTCAGTTCCAGATCCTGCCCACTCCAGAGGCAGTCACTGTTCTGAAGGTGACCCCTTTGTTGTTTGTCTGTCTGTTCCCTATCAAAATGGGTTCCCACTAGACACATGCTTTGTCTCACTTCTTTAGTTCAGACTGATGCTTTTGAGATTCACACAGAATGTCTTTCAACCAAGGGTTTTTTGTTTTTTTCCTTCCAGTTGCTCAGGTGTACTGCTTTTGTGGGAGTGCCACCGAAGTGTGTCTATTTACCTGGTGGGATCCTTCAGCCGAGTCTAGGTGGGGCTATGGTGGAGCTGCCCTTGTGCCCATCTTTTGAGGACTTGTGGTTCCTTTCTGTGGGCCTTTTCTGGGAGGGGAATGATGGGACCCAGAGCTGGTAGGAAGAGCTGCTGAGGGATCTTGGTCATTTTTGTAGGTTATTTGGTGAGGCATCTGTCTGTCTGTCTGCATCAGTTACAGAAGCTCTTTCTCCATTCAGGGGCCAAGTCCTTTGTTGGATGTGTGTATTGGGAATGGTTTCTCCCAGAGTATAGCTTTTCTCTCATTATCTTAGACAAATAGTAATTTTAGTGAGTGGAACATGTTACCATTTTATTGTCTAGATTAGAGATTAACTTTTTTTGTACTTACTATTTCATTCGATTATGGAATATTTTATATATTAAACAAGGCCAGCCCAGCTTTCAAAATTTGTAAGAACTCTTTTCTAGATGGGTCCTTTTAAAATAGAAGTTTGCTCTTGTATAAGCAGGTCCAAATTCTGGGTGTTCATGAGAAGAACATTAATTAGATGTTTTTGAAGTCTGTGAATGATTGTCTTTCTGGTGCTGGCTGCACTGATCATTTCTCTTGGCTGTTTGGCTTTGTTGATGATGGCTACTGTCCAGTCCCACAGATGATGGTCTGTGCTATGGGGCAGTGGTCTGGCCTAATGGGTACAGCTACCATGTGGGGAATAATTTCTTAACACAGTGACCCTTGTCATGACCCTATGGGCCACTGCTTCTATTGGACTCTGGCTTGGCATTGTGTGAGGCTTCCAAAAGGATCCTGGGAATCTTTGCTTATATTTCCTATCAGCTCTGATCTCTCCCTTGTCTATCTCAAACCACCTGTGTCCTGTCTCCTGGAATTCCTCCAAGTTTCTGTGCTCTGTGTTTGGTTGTGTTAACAGTTTCCTTTGGAAATATAGACGCCTCTCTTCTTACACACTTGTGGCCCTGGAGTGTGTGGCTAGGGAGATGGGACTAGAAGGTGACTTTGGGCACTACTTAGGTGGAATTGGGAAGGTCTCACTGCCTTATAGAGTGGGGAGAAGTCACCCTGAGGCCTATGACTGGTGGCATCTTATGAGATGAGCTTGCACTTGGGGACATTGAGTGCTCCAGGGTGAGAATCCATTTGGATTTGGGAAAGGGAAGGGCCAGGCTATCGGTAGGCTGCAGGGGTTAATGAGGCAGAGGGCAGAGGGCAGAGCTCACATACCTGATGAAAAGTTCCAAGATAGCAATGAGGTTTGTTTTTGGCATTTTTCCCTTTGTGACAGGCTCTCATGTAGCCCAGACTAACCTCCAATTCGATCTATAGCTGAAGATAACCTTGAACTTCTGATCCTCCTGCATCTACCTCCCAAGTACTGTGTGGGCCACCAGGCCTTGTTCATTGAGTGTTGAGGATTGAACAACAGGGCTTTGTGCATGGTAGGTAAGCATTGAGTGCACTGAGCTATGTCCCTAGACCTACAATGATAGGTGTTTACTGCTCTGTTGTAAACTTTGGGACAGCAGATTAGTTCTGATGCCTTGGCCCAGGCACCGTGGCACAAGGCCAGATGAAGCATGTTTCTTCCTGTTCTAAGGCCTGGGCTGCCTGATCTCAGGATTGGCTTTGCCAAGTCAGTCCTCCATCATCTCAGTGCTGGTCTCTGGCATGTGTCATCTCTCCTCCGCTGAGGTCTCCTGGGTCTTGAGCACCTCCCCGCACTGTGTATACTTAGAAGCAAACGGACATTTCATCCCTTTAACAAGTACTCTGAGAGTGAGTGATCACTGGAGAGAGCAGAGGCCTCTGAGGTGTTTGAAATGAAAAAGTGCAAAAGCTTGGCAGCATAGCTCGTGAGCTGCTTCTGGCTTCCTGGAGCAATTTCTAATAGAGGGGCCCCAGGCAGGGGCTGTATCTGGGGTTGTGGGGCCTAGGGGCCTAGCTGTGGTGTGCCACTTGTCACTGTGAAAGGGTAGATCCTGCTACATGTCACTGCTGGGGAATGGCATGCCTCTGAGGCTTCTCCTGCTGCCCCTACACCTGCTGCACTCTTGAAGAAGGGAGAGTGGCAGACAAGGTCCAGGGCACCACTCACCCAGTGCACCTGTCTCTGGCTCTAGGACCGGAAGCTCACCAAGCTTGAACGGCAGCGGTTCAAAGAGGAGGCGGAGATGCTGAAAGGCCTGCAGCACCCCAACATCGTGCGCTTCTACGACTTCTGGGAGTCCAGCGCCAAGGGCAAGCGATGTATCGTGCTGGTAACGGAGCTGATGACCTCGGGGACACTGAAGACGTAAGTGCTGCACACGCGTGGGCTGGGGTAGCTTTGGACGCAGGGCTGTGATAGCTAGAGTAACAGAGGTGTTGGAATGCTTGGGCCAATCTGACTGGTGTCTGTGGTTCAGAGTATCTCTTTTGAGGGATATTCTTTCTCTAGGCCATGGGAAGCCCATTCCCCAAGTGAGAGGAATCAAAATCTACTCCTTGCATTTGGCTCCCTCTGGCTTCTTGTGACAAAGGAGACTGGTTCTCATGACCAGGGGACACTAGAAGTGGGACACTGGAAGGCTGTTTACTTCCCAGTGATATGGTTCCTTATTTCTGGCCAATGTCTGTTTGCCAGCCTGGCATATTCTAGTGTCCTGGAAGCATAATGCAGATGTTAAGGGCCAAACATAACACAGCAAGGGGTTGGGAGCTAGGTGACCATGGCAGTTTGTCACTGTTCCCTGAGGTCTGTGCTATGGGGTAAGGGGATGTCTTCTCTGGGTGGCCATAGCTTGGGTTCCTCTGAATCATTTTAACCCTGAGGCTCTAAGGAGGACTTTGTCCTCTGCTTCTGGGCAGCTTCCCTCTCACGTGAAGATTCGGTGAGGAAAATCCTAATTCCTATTCTCACCTCTCACTTCCTGCTGGGTGAAGCCTTGTTGCGTGGATAGCCTGGCTTCTTGACCTTCGCCTGGAGGTATTCCTCTGTCACTCACACTCTAGTCTGGGACCCCGCCCCATTTGGTGCCTTCTTATTACACCCAGGAGATTAAGGCTGGGTTGGCATGGTTTGGTAGCAAGGTCTCCAGGGCGAAGAGCCGTGAAGGCTGTGGTCCTGGGTCAACACCTGCTGCAGGCCTGGATCCAGCTGAGCCACCCTGGGTAGGGGAAGAGCTGTTGGCATTTTCCCTCTCCCTTCACTGCCTGCCATGTAGTTGCCGAATGCATGTGGCTAGGCTTTGCCAAATGGGGGCTTCCCAGGGGCAGCAGCAGGTGAGCTGATTGGTAAGCTCTGCCCTTCCTCCAGGTACCTGAAGCGGTTCAAGGTGATGAAGCCTAAGGTACTGAGAAGCTGGTGCCGGCAGATCTTGAAAGGCCTGCTGTTCCTGCATACAAGGACACCCCCCATCATTCACCGAGACCTCAAGTGTGACAACATCTTCATCACGGGACCCACCGGCTCTGTGAAGATTGGTGACCTGGGCCTGGCCACCCTTAAAAGAGCATCATTTGCCAAAAGTGTGATAGGTGAGCCTGTTTCTTCCCCCTAGGCCCATAGGGGAACCACATGGCATTCAAGGAGCCACCGTTACCTGGTTTTGCTCAGACCTGGTACAGATATCCACGCAGTCCCAGGATTCTGGTGACTCGGCCAGAGGACCCATCTAGTAGGGAACACACTTCTAGCTTGCCTAGAGATGCTGGCTTTGCTTCCCACTGAGACCCCTTCTGTCTGACTTAGGGATGTGGTGGTCTCTGCATCAGATCCCTAGCTGTGTAAGGTACCACCTATGATTATCTGCCAAGGGTGGTGGGCTAGATGCCAGCTTCAGAGCTGTGGTGGACACCACGGCTGCTCAGGAGGAGGAAGTAGTGTTGCCAGAGAGGAATTACGCTGCTTGTAGTAGGTGGCATTGGAGCTGTTCCCAGCAGCCAGGGACACGAAGAAATGACACCTTGGAGTGTCTGAGTAGAAAGATGGAGAGGAGGCCCAGCAAGGTGTCGACATGGTGTTGGGAGGTGGTGCTGGGGATTTGGGGCCTTTCTTGTCCTCGGGCCTTGGCTCCAGGCCTCTCCTCCTCTGAGAGACGTCCATGGCCAACTTTTGGGGAGGGTGCTCTGGGTCCTAAGGATAATAGCCTGCATCTGTGTGTAAGGATAAGGGAGTCTGGATCATATGTGCTCAACCTCGAAGTGACTAGCCTATCTCTAAGTGTCCACCAGATACTGGGAAGGGTTTTGTGGGCTTTGGAAAAACCCTGTAGAGGGCCGTAGCAGCAATTGCTTGGGGGCTCATAGCTGTCTTGAAATCAGGTGTGCCACTCCATCAAGGCTGATTACTCCCATGACCAAGACAAGAGTTGGTTGGCCTCAGGTCCCCATAAATTGCTTGGGGAACAAAGATGGCCTGTTGGGTAATCTTGGGGACTGCTTTCTTTGCAGTAGTATTTAGGGCAGTGGCCCTTTGGAGCCTAGCTCTCTGGTGTCCTTATCCTGGTAGAGTAGGGTGATGGGGAACTGGGACCAACCTAAGTCTCGGTTTCCCATCTGTGAAAACAGGTGGGACTAGGCTGGAAAGAGAGCTAGTAAGAGCACTTGCAGTATAACCATAAGGACCTGAGTTCAAATCCACAGAACCTAGATTTAAAAAGCGAGGCACTGGGCCTGGAGATATGGCTCAGCAGTTTAACAGCATGTATTGCTCTTCTAGAGAGCCCAAGTTTAATTTCCAGCACCCATGTCAGGTGGCTCACATCAGAGGATTTGGCTTCTGTTAGCACCCTCACACACGTGGTGCATGCGTGCTTGTGTGTGCACGCAGAGACACAGACACACCATTTAAAATAATAATAAATATATTTTTAAGCAAGACATGGTTACATGTACGTTTATAACCCCAGCACTGCGGGTGTGAGAGGATTGCTGGGACATTCTGGCCACCAGCCTAGTTCCAGGTTCAGAGAGAGATCCTGTCTTGAGACTGATAGGGCAGGACACCAGACATCATCTGACTTTTGTGTGTGTACATGTATAAATACACCGCACACACACATGCACACACACACACACACACACACACACACACAGAGATACCTCTTTACATAAAACAAAGAGAAATGGGTGGGGTTCAGGCCTGTGGGGCTGTTGTACCCTGGCTCTGAGCTCTGGGAAGTTTCTAGTCAGGTTTTGTTTTTCAGACTTTGGACTCTGACAGGTGACAGGAAGGCCCCTCAGGGTCATGCACCTCAGAAGTAAATGTTCAGAGCAAGGTTCATTCCACTTAAGGAAGCTGAGGCCCCGTGTCCCATAGCTGTGAGCTCTCTGCATTTTTGGAAATAAGGCTCCATGTTTCTGGCTTGGGTGGTAAGAGTGAATTAAGATAAGGCTAGGGTGTTTCTGGCAGGCCTGGGAAGGCGCTGTAAACCCAACACTGCGGGTTACATGGGCCTCACATCCTCAAAGTGTGTTTCTGGCTGCTTTGGTGGGGCTGGCGATCCCTGTGGCCCCTTCGCATGAATGAAGCAGATACAGTAGTGCCTGTGTTGTGGCCAAGGCAGAGCCCTGGGACTGCGGATGGGCCTGACCCACAGGGGCTTCCGTGGAGGCAGTACGGAGCAGGGACTAACCGAGACCTTGCTTTACTGATCCCTGAAATAGTGGAGCCAGGTGAAGGCCTATGTGTTCCATCCTGGCGACCAAGGCTCTGGCCTTTGTGGGGAGCACACCCTGGTCCTGAGCTCTGGGCAGTTTCCGAGCAAGTTTTATAAATTTGCCCTTGAAGAGTGAAATGAGAAAAAGGCCAAGGTGAACAGAGGATAGCTATTCTAACAAGAGCTATAGGTCAGTCCTGGAAGGGCTTGGCATGCCGGGTAGAGTAGGAGGAGGCCCGGGCTGTTGGGTCTCAGGTAGATTAACAGGTGAGTACTTAGCAGTTCTAGGCAGTGTATGGTCCACCTAGGAGATGAGAGATGGATTCTGCCTCCCCAGTAAGTATATGAGCAAGGGCCAGTTGTTAATTTGTTCTTGTTATAACAAAAATCAGGGAGATAAGGGAAATGTAGGAAATAGAGCTTTTAAGTCCCATGAAGTAAATAATTTGTCTTTCATTACAGACTCGGCGCAGTTCTCATGGGCTCTAGGGTTATTATAGTGTTAGCCTACTCCACTCCTGCCAGGCTTCAGCACGTTCTCCTGTTCGTCAGGGGGCGGAGATGCCTTGTAGCCACAGCTGAAGTTACTTCTCCATTAGAAAGCTGACGGTGGCCAGGGGCTGTACCCGCAGAGGTCTGCCTGACTCTGGCATGAGGAGCTTGGAGAGCAGTGGTGTGAGGAAAGTTCCCTAGCACCTGGCAAAACAGCTGGGCCGGGGGGGGGGGGGGGACTGCCACTTTTACTCTCACGCAGACTCAGGTGCAGGGACCTGGGGATGCCTGGCAGATGTGCAAGGCAACCTTGGGCCCAGGGTGAGGGACTCTGCCGCTGATGGCAGAACATGAAATGGGTGAGTGGGTGGGACAGACACTTAGACAGTTGTGTGTGTGTGTGTGTGTGTGTGTGTGTGCACATGTACGTGTTATTTCTAAAATTCAGATTTAATTAGTAAGATGAAAAGGAAAAACGAGCCAAGTGCATCCATGCTCAGGAGTTATTAGGGCCTCCTCCTCTTATCCTGGACCAGAGCTGGTTCAGTTCAACCTGTTTCCCAGAGCCGGGCTGTCTGGGATAATTTTTGCAGAGCAGGGTCCTTTTTCTTGCTGGTCCCTACCGAGTCCAAACCCAGGGATAATGCTGTCTGTTCACCCTAATGCCATGTGGCCGGCTAGTGAGTAGAGTTTCTGCTAGAAGAGTGAGGGTCCCTGCATGTGCTAAGGAGTTACGGCCAGCTCCAAGTCCTGGGAGCCTGCTTTTGTCACAGGCCTTTCTAGGGCTCAGGACACACCCCTGGAGCTTCCTTGTTGGCTCCTTTAGCAGGAAAGGCCTCTGTGTTTTCTCCTTGTTATCACAGGACAATTTGCCCCACACAGCCCCTGGCAGAGGCATCATGGGGTAGCATTATGGGCAATAGAGGTGGCCTTGGGGAGGGAGCCCTTCCATCCTGCAACTCAGGGTTTCCGGCCAAGTCAGCTGCCTGTTCACTGTGTTCCAGCTGCCACGTGGTGGGCCCTCCTGAGTGGCCACTGTGCTCTAGGCCTGTGGGACCCCTCTGGATATGCTGGGGTCCCTAGGATATATGATGGGGTGGGAAGGGCCTGGACTCTGATCCTCTTGTAGGCTACCCCTGCCTGGGACCATTCTCTCATGCATTTTGAGACCTAAGAGGTATATTCACTACTCTATGACAAGGGATGGCACTTAAAAATATTAAAGATCGGCTGGGGATTTAGCTCAGTGGTAGAGTGCTTGCCTAGCAAGCGCAAGGCCCTGGGTTCAATCCTCAGTTCAAAAAAAAAAATTAAAAATCAGCAGTGCCAAAGAATTTCAAGAGCACAAAAGGATAAAAGTTCTCAGAATGAGCACTCTTCTTGGTCTCTGTCCTTTCTGATGGACTTTTTCTACAGTTCTGTGTTCTTTTACATAAACCCAAACATGTACTTTTATATTTCTTAAGTTTTTGGGTAGACTCACAATGCATATATACTGAATAATAGGCAAAAGACTCCAACACAGGGGGCAAGGACACCGACACAGGGCTGCTTAGAGGTTAAAGTGTTTGCTACCTAAGCCTGAGGACTGGAGCTTAGGTCCCCAGCACTTACCTGAAAGTGCCAGCCAGGGAGAGTGGCAGCCGGCCTGCAATCCTGTTAGTTATCAGGCAGAGACTGTGTCCTCAGAGCAAGCAGGCTAGCCAGACGAGCTGAATTTTAATAAAGAAATGGGTTTTTTTTGTTGTTGTTTTGGTTTTTTGTTTGTTTGTTTTTGCTTTTGAATCTGAAGCTTGGTTTCTATCCATCCCTGCACCCACTGGCTAGCTAGCCTAGCATACTCAGCTCCAGGGGAGGGACAGACCCTGACTCGGAGGAAAAGGAGAAAAACAGATGCAGGAACAGCACCTGAGGAATGATGCCTCGCGATCATCCTCTGGGTTCCATACACATGAGAGAGCATACATGTTCATGCACATAGTGGCCACGTGGGGCAAGCATCATTTCACTTTTTTTATATTTGATGTGTTACAAGTAGTCCTTACCTTAACATCTTTGTACGATGTGTCAGGTGGGTACCATTTTCTCACCCCCCCCCCAACCTGCAAAGTGATAATGGCATGTCATATTCATTGTTAGTTATACCCAGAAAATCTAGTCATTCCCCTCTCTGGGGATACTCAGGGCATTCCTGGGTTTTTGCAGTTAGAGGGAGGCAGTTTTGGGGTAACCAAAGTTTTTTGTCATCTCTCGGGAGACTTGAGAACTGTTTTCAGAGGTACAGTATCCACACACAACCAGGGTGTGCTCAGAGAATAGGTATGCCCCACCCTACCCCCTGGGCACGGTGTTTTCCAACCTTGTGGCTTGAAATGGCACTGAAAACTGATGGCTAACCCTGGAGCCATAGGTGAGGTTTTAGACACTTCAGTGTGCAGAGAACCTCTGCTTGAATCTGGGATCTGTGGACCTCACTGGTGTCCTTTATGTGCCACGGGACAGATATGGAGGTGGTTGGGGGCATCTTTGGGGCCAAGGGGCCATGATCAGTAACAGCTGTGTCTGCTGCTCCTGGTGCAGGGACCCCTGAGTTCATGGCACCTGAAATGTATGAGGAACACTATGATGAGTCGGTCGATGTCTACGCCTTCGGGATGTGTATGCTGGAGATGGCCACCTCAGAGTATCCCTATTCGGAGTGCCAGAACGCTGCCCAGATCTATCGCAAGGTCACCTGTGTGAGTCCACTCAGCCACCTTGTTAGTAAGGACACAGCCTTGGTTAGTCCCTTGGGCAGTTGGGTAAGAAAAGGAGTGGGTGTGTGCACCCTACCATGGGGACCCCGAGGCTTGCCTGGGTGAGAAGTCTAGCAAAAGTAATGGTGCTGTGGGAGGTTCCCTGCGTGGAACCAGGAGACCCAGGAAGAAGGAAACTGAAGCTGGAGAGGCTGTAGCTCTGCTGAGGTCCCCTTTCAGGAAGTGAGCGCCATCTTCTTTATCTTAGAGTCCCAGTTTGTTTTCCTTTTTGCCAAACCATCATCTCAGCCGAGCGTGTCTCTGGGCAGCTGTTGGCACCGGGCAGCCTGGGAACCTCAGTTCCTGTTTTGCTGTCATTGTGATTTTTGAGTTGATTCTAAGGCTTCAGCTGTACAAACAGATTGGGCTGTCCTTTCTCTCTCTGTGGTGGCCCTTGTGCTGTCAGAACAAATACAGCATCTGAGGTAGAGCAGCTGGGCCAGGGCTCTTCTCTGCTAGTCCTCGTGGTGTGTTGTCTTTGCGCTTGTGGAGAGGCCAGCAGGCCCTTGGGGTGTTCTCTGACCTGGGTTGTTGGGATCCCCAGAGTCCTTCCTGCATCCTCCTCGGGCAGCCCATTGGGACCCTGTGCTTTGTGTGTACATCTCTGTGTACATGGGCTTCAGGCTTGTCCTATACATGATAGGTGGTGGTTTGTAATCTGGGCTGGGGACAGCACAAGGCTGGACCTTCTGAGGTTCTTTACTCTTGTCTGCCTCACGTGGGGCTTCAACAGCCAGGCTCAGCAGGTGTATTTTTCTCCTTTCCTCCTCTTCCCCTTCTTCCTCCCTGTTCCTTCCATTCCTCCCTTCCTTCTTTATATTCTCCAGATAAAAGAAAAAGGGCAGGGATTTTAAAAGCTGAATGCTTAGGAGGGTCGACGCCTTCAGGGTATTTTATTTTTTTTTTGTAATTAGTTTCTCCCTTTCCCCTGTAACTGAGCAGATTGTAAATGAACCCTGGCAGCTCCTGCTTCTGATAGGGGAGATTAGCTGTGCTCTCTGAGTGGCCAGTGGCTCCCTCTCCCTTGCAAGTCTCTTCCTGGCCTGTGGCCAGAAGCAGTGACCACAGATAGTGCTCTTGACTTCCTGGGGAAGGAGCCCAGGCGTGGGCTGACAGGCCTGACAGGCCTGACTCTGGGAAGTGTGGAACCCACTGTGGCTGAGGCTCTTCACCAGGATGAGGGGCAGCTTGTATGGGAAGTGCTGGGGCCTCTGCTCCAGAGGCCCTGCAGCCAAGTGGAGGGACAGCTTTGTAGATGCTCACTGATGGATCTGAAGCATCAGCCGCTGCATCAGCCACAACATCAGCATCTACTGCACAGGTGGAGGCTGTGCTGTATGTTTTTGTCAGATGGTGATCCTTCTGACAACATGGATGAGGACCTTGGCCTGAGTTTGAGCTGGGGAAGCTTTACACAGCCAGGAAATCCTCTATTCAGACCTGAGTGGGGAGGAACGTTGGCTACAGGCCTTATGCTGAAGGGAAGAGCTTAGAGAGTCATAGGCTTCCTGTCACCCATCTGCTTCCAGGCCTGGGGCTTGAATGTGATGCATCCATAGGTCTGGAGTTTTCATTCGAGTTAGAAACATCTTGACCATCATTTCTCTAGTATGTTCTCTCTCTCTCTCTCTCTCTCTCTCTCTCTCTCTCTCTCTCTGTGTGTGTGTGTGTGTGTGTGCGTGCGTGCGTGCGTGTATTCACCCATGCAGGCACATGTGGGACCCAGAAATTATCAAGGTGTCTTCTTCAATTGGCTCTCCACATTACTGTTGAGACATGGCCTCTTACTGAACATAGAGCTGTAGATTGGTTGGCCCATGAATCCCCAAGATCTGCCTGTCTCTACCTCTCCCAGTGTTAACAAGCCTGACTGGACTTGAGTGCTGGGCATCTGAACTCAAGTCCATGTGCTTACATAGAAATCATTTCCTGCCTAAGCTATCAGCTGTCTTCAAGTATGTCTCCTTTTTCTTCACTGCTTCCCATCCTGTCCTTCTGGGGGTCTGCTTTTATGTGTATTATGTGCCAACCTGCACCTTGTTAGTGTCACAGATTCTGAAGTGAAGGGCACAGGGCTATGTGTCCATTTGTCTCTCAGCTCCATGCCCGACAGCTCCTGTTACCCTGTCTTCTCTTCTGCCAAGTTCCCATCACTAGTCAGTTCTTTGTATCTATAATTTCTGCTTGTCAACAGAAGTATTTTTTTTTTCAGCTCCTGAACAGCTGCTGTGAGTTTTACCCCTGCCCCTTACCTCCAACTTGCTGCATGCTCTCATTTCTGTAGACTGGTTTTTCTTCTAGGTGAATTGTGTCTTCTTGCCTCCTAGCATTTCTAGTAGTTTTTATTTGATCATCACACACTGTACCATTACAGCATCCCTTCAGGCTCAGCCTGAAGGTCCTTGATGTTTCTTTGCTAAGATCTGTGGTGCTGACTAGGTACTTATCTTGGTTTTAAGCAAAGGCTCGAGGGGATGTAGACAGATGGGCTCTTTATCACTCTTTCTTTTCTGGAACTCTGCCTCATAGCCTCCTCAGTTTCCCTGCCCACAGCTCCACCCTCAACTCAATGAGGCCCCAGGCTCTGCTGGGTCCCAGGAGTCAGGCTGGGAAGTGCCCTGGGTAGCAAGCTGAGCCGTGGGAGATACTGGGGGTGTCGATGGTGCCTCCAGCTCTGGGTGGTGCTGGATAACTCTTCTCTGTTCTCAGGGCATCAAGCCAGCCAGCTTTGAGAAGGTGCATGATCCTGAGATCAAGGAGATCATCGGAGAGTGTATCTGTAAGAACAAAGAGGAAAGGTGAGCTCCAGCACTGTGTGCTGTGGTGTGGTCCAGCTGATGTTGCTCCAGCTGGTGCCCCGGGCTGCATTCTCCATGCAGACTTCCCAGGTCAGGCAGACTGGTCAAGCTATGCAACACCAGGCTAGTGAGCTGCTGTGAGCAGTGGAGCGCTGCAGCCTTTCCTGCCGCCCAAGATAGGCTCCTAACCCAGCCTGAAGTGCTGGGTACCCAGACTGTTGCTCTGTCCTTTGCTTTTTCTCTAGTCATTTCCATGACCTTAAGGAACATCTCCATACTCAGGAACCTCCTGTGCCTCCGCCCTGTCAGCTCCTCTGAACAGCAGGCTGTATATAGGAGTACTTGTTCCAGCCATCTCTCAGGCTGCAGAGTTCACCTCTGGACGCCCCCCCCCCCCCAGTTGTTCTACAAAGCCAATTCCTCTTCAAAACAGGACTGGCCTTCCCAGCTGGACAGCCAGGAAACTAGGGGTGCCTTTGAGCCTTCCTAGCCCTCAAACTGGAGTGTACTCACCCGTCCACGTGACATTCTCAGTAGACAGGGATGAGTAGCTGGTGTTCATTGCCATCAGCATTATGCCCAGAGGACGCTGCATGGTTAATGGATCTGTACTGGAGAACATAGTGGTTAGGGCTGTGTGTTTGCGAGGCATGACTTCTTGGAACTGGAAGTGATCATATAGCAACAGCTAGCTGCCGGATGACCTGGGCCTCTGGTGGAGCCTCTGGTCCGTGGCTGGGTTCTGGCTCCAAACCCTTAGGCCTAGCAAGTCCTTACTTACCTTTGACTGTCTGATTCTATTCTTCCGCACCCCTGCCTCCTGAGAAAGGCTCCCTTCTAACCTTGCTGCTGCAGTGAGGCCCAGGGCCCCTGGGTTCTTTGTGTATTTAGGGTTCTAATTCCTCTCATTCACCCTGAGCCAGGAGTCTCTGATGAGGATTGAACACTCACCTGAACCTCTGCAGGGTCTGTTTCTATCTGCCTAGCAGGTGGCCTGGTGCAGGGTGTGATTTCTTTTTATAACGGGGGGTGTGGGGTGGGGTGGGGTGGGGAGTGGGGTTTGGTGGGGTGGGGGGGTGGTCTTAAAACACTGCAACAAGAAACAAGAGCCTATCAGATCACAGATTCTCAGCATCTCCTGGGGATTAAGGAATGCTCACGTGCACACCTGTGTCCTACCCCTGGGGCAGAGCCTGCCCACCAGGATCGAAGTGGGGGAACTTTCTAGCAGAACCTGGGTGTGCTGGGTGGTGACCTCAAACTGTGCGGTAGATGGGTATGGAGGCCCCTTGTCCCTGAGCCCTACCTGGAGCCACTCCCCTTCCAGGTATGAGATCAAGGACCTGCTGAGTCACGCCTTCTTCGCGGAAGACACCGGTGTCCGGGTGGAACTTGCAGAGGAGGACCACGGCAGGAAGTCTACCATAGCCCTCCGGCTTTGGGTGGAAGACCCCAAGAAGCTGAAGGGCAAGCCCAAGGACAATGGAGCCATAGAGTTTACCTTTGACTTGGAGAAGGAGACTCCCGACGAGGTGGCCCAGGAAATGGTAATGTGCACGTAAAGGGGCTCAGACTACCCATGGGTGAGTTTGGGTTTAAAAAAAAAAAATCACAAATCAATTGCTTTTCCAGAAGGGCATGTGCCCCTAGGGAAATGACCAGCATGCATGCGTGGGTTGGGGGAAGTGCTGAGGAAGGGTTTGGGGCCCCTGCTGTGTGGTCAGGGGTGTTCAGTGACAGCAGAGCTAAGGATCTCCACTGTGCAGGACCTGGGGTATAGTTCCGGGAAAGTCTGGTAGAAGAGGAGAGTGTGAAGGACCCTGCTTGCCTTAACCGCACTCTTGCCGCTTTGCCCCAGGGCTGTGCCTTTGCACATGGGCTCTGTCCCTCCTGCTTTGAAGACACGCTTGTGATGTTTTGGGTTCTGGTACTTTAACCCTTTGAGGGGTGATGGAAGAGCTCAGGTGTGTCTCACTGCCTGTCTGTGGGTGAGGAGGGGAGACCCCTCTCTGCTTGGGATGTCAGACTGAGCCTCAGGAGGGGACATTGCATCTGATGGGGTACCAGAAGTCAGGATGCCACTGGTATCCAGAGTAGAACAGCCCTTACAGGACAAGGAGTGGCCTAGGCCCAGGCTCTGCAGCACTACTGTGGTGTCCTAACATCTACAAGAGGTGAATAGCCAGGGCATAGGAATTTTTAGAGCCTGGATGTCAGACTAGATTATTCTGCTCAGTTCTCTGTGCCAATACCATCCAAAATGGTAAACATGACCCACAAGTACCTACTAAGATTTAGGTAATTTAAAATTTAATTACAGTATAAAATTTAGTCTCATTGGTCACATTTCAGGTGTTTAATACCACTCAAGATGAGTGTCTTCAACCATATGGAACATTTTCATTATAAACTTGTTCTACTGACATGCTACTCTGGGTCTGAGGGAAGTCAGAGAGAGAGAGAGAAGAGAGAACAGAGAGAGAAAATGAATGAATGAATGAGTGAATGAATGAATATCTATCTGGGAATGTGTTTGCTGGCCATGAGGCCAGCCACAGAGGAGAAAGCCTGGTCTAGGGCTGCAACAGGCTGAGGGCACCATGCTTGGCCAGGAGACCAACATCTGTGCTGTTGGTTACGAAGGATGAATCAACTTAGATGAGAGCAGAAGGATGTAAATATGCAGATCTACATGGGGACCGTGTAAGCAGCAAAACCACACCACAGGGGACAAGAGTCCGGTAAGGCCTCTGTGTTAACAGTGAAGGAGGTGGCAGGTAGAAGTCAGGACGCCACTGGTATCCAGAGGGAAGACTGCAGACATGAACCAGCAGCCTGACCCGTGCTTGTCACAGAGGTGTTGTCCTTTAAATTTATTTTAAGATGAGCTTTTTTCCTTTTCTGGTTTCCTGGGGACTGAACATAGAGCCACTCTGCCTCTAAAGCGTGTCTCAGCCCTCCCTCTTTTACTTTTACCTCACCCCCACCCCCAACCCCCTCAGGGACTGAACCCAGGGCACTGGGATCCAGAGTTAGGCAAGTGTTCTGCTGCAGCGCTAGGCCTGTTTTTTGACACTTTATTTTGAAACCCTTCTCACTAAATTGCCTAGGTGGCCTTGAACTTGCTCTGTGTCCCAAACAGGCCTTCTGCCTCAAATTCCCTAGCAGCTGGGATTTTAGGCTTGCACTACTATGCCCAGTTCCAGATGAGCTTTCCACTGAACAGAGCACATCTGTTAAAATATAAGTCCCAAGTGCACAGAATGGTGGGTTCCTTGGTTCTCCTGTCAAAAGTGGACAGGTTCCCATGGGGCTGGGTAGTGACGCCTTGGAGTGTGTGAGTTCTCAGAGTCAGAAGAAAGAGGCTCCATGAACCTTCTGTTCACCCCTCCTTGAGACTATGCCATTTCTACAGCATGTGGCCAAGAGGACATTGTGGGCTTAGTTTTTTCACAGAGGTCCACGAAGGAAGGAAGAAGTAGCCTGGCAGCAGGGCCTCAGCATCCATGACTCCTAGGGAGCTGGGTTGAAAAGTAGACAGTCAGGGAGAGCCTAGGTCTTGCTGGGATAAAATTATTGCATGGTCCTGGTGCCACAGCTGTGGGATGGAGTGCTCCTGTGTGGCCTTCTGAAGTACAGCTGAGTGCAGCTTCTGGAAGAAAAGAGACTCCAAGGGCTTCCCTGTGCAGCAGAGTGTGGTGTGGTAAGGATGAGGATGGATGTGACATACTATTGCTGAGCTGAAGTCTAGGCTGGCTTCTCTGGGGCAGGCTGTCCCATCATCCCAAGATGCACAGAGTGGTCACCCATGTGACAAGACTGACCCACTCTCTTGCCTCCGATCCCATCCCAGCCAGAAGAGCATCTGCTGTGAACACATCTCATGGGGACTCTTTAGCTCCATGCTTCTTGGAGGGCTTTCTTGACTCACAGTGGTGGCCAGTAGTAACTATATATGCTACGCTGTGTATTTTCAAATCAGTCATCAAGAGTGACTGTATACATTCAGCTGGTTAGCAGCACACATTTCCATTCACTGACATTCACAGCTGTCTCTCCATGCTTTTTATTGAGAACAGTAAGCATCATGTGAGGGACACACCATCTGCAGTGTGGTAGCTGGAGTTTGGTGTCAACCACTTCCTGAGAGCATACTGTCGTCGCTGTGCTGGTCACTGCTACTGGCCTGGGGAATGATAGATGTGGGAAGGGGGATTGGAGGGAGAGTCTCCTATGTGCATCAGATGAAGGAATCGTGGGGAAACCACACTGTTCTGACCTTGCAAGGGGTAAGATTGGGGATTGTGATTGGTCGTTGTGGTTTCAACATGGCAGTCTCTTCAGATAAATTAACATTCTTGCCTTCATGAACGAGGCCAGGGCTGCATAACAAATGTGATTCTGCCTGCTCTGTACTGGGCCAGGCAGGGCAGGAGGGGTTTGGGTGCTAAGCCTTGGGATCAGGGGCCACAGGATGGCTATGATGTGATAAGGGGATGTTGGAGCTCAGTGTGAGTGATTGCAGCATGGGTAGTGATTCCAGGAGGATGCCCAGGATCCCTGACAGGTAGATTCTGAGTGTCTGGGCTTCACCTAGACATCAGCTTCCCACTTTGTCTTCAGTTCCCTGAAAGACACAGTGTCCTAAACCCAAGTGTACCCTGTGCACTGTTCCTGGATGCTGCTTAACTGCTTCTGAAGCAGTTGGCACCCAAGGTTCTGCCCTATCTCTGCTTCTCATATGGTAGAGGACAGGGCTTCCCACAGGGTAGGGCCATTGTGGGTGAGTTACCTCAGCTGGTCTCTGCCATTTGGCTGAACTCCCAGGCTATGTCCCTGCATCAGTTCCAGGGAAGGCCCTGGGCCCAGTACCCTTTCCTGAATCTACACACACACACACACACACACACTTTATCTCCTTCTCCTCTCTTCTGCTTCACACTGCATTTTCTTTCCATTATAAGGCATGCCATCTATAAAAAGGGCATCCATGTAGAAAGGACATGACTTGTATCAACTTAAAGAATGATAAATGCCAAGTGGTGGTGGCACATACCTTTAATCTCAGTTCTTCAGAGGCAGAGTCCAGTGGGTCTCTGAGTTCGAGGCCAGCCTGGTCTACAGAGTGGGTTCCAGAAGAGCTACACAGAGAAACCCTGTCTTAAAGAACCAAAATAATAATAATTTAAAAAAAATAAATAAAAACAATGTGTATCCCCACTCTGCCAAGCCTGGTTGCAACATGTGACAATTGAAAGCTCTACATTCTCCTAATAAGGGCTCTGTTTTGTGAACAGCCACACATGGGCCCATCTCATAGCTCTGCCATGCTCTTACTGGGCCTCAGGGTGGTTTCTGGGCCCCAGGAAGCTTGTTAGGGTTCCAGCTTTGCCCTTCTTCATCCTGTACATTTGAGACTCCAGGGTCATTACTGCCCAGGCCACCAGTCCCTCCCTGGGCCTAGGCTGCAGAGGGAGTCACCATCTAGGAACACGTGAGTCTGGCAAAGATCTAGGATTCCTGAGACTTCACAGGTGTGAGGTGCCACCCTAGAATCCAGATGAGACTTCCTGGAGCCACCTGGAGGAGGATGAAGATGGGTGATAGGTGAGGATGTAGATCAGCATGGCAGAAATGAGGCTAAGTGTGTCAGGCTCTGGGGTACTGAGCTGCAGGCAGTTAGGCCCATCCTGGGGATGGCTGAAGTGTTGCAGAAATTGGGAGTGACTGACAGCTCTGGCCAGGTAAGCCTTGCCCAGTAGAGGCATAGAGCCTCAGAACAAGCATCCCACAGAATGGCAGACATGGCCTGCCAACTGTCTTTAATGTGAACTGAGGTTACCTGGGACTTTATGGATGGCATGTGTCATGCTCTGGCTACCTTTGAGACCTGCTCCATGGATCAATGACACTTACTGTACCTGCCTTGGGTTACTCACTCTAGGTCACAACTGACTTGGGTTACTCTGGCCTGTCCAGCCTCCGCTGCCTCATAAAGGTCCCTGTGGCTAGACTTGAACGTCCCTGAAAAGAGACTGCTGCTGGTTCTAAGGACAGAAAAAGACCCCTCATCTTGTCTTGTCTCCTCTGGGGGTGTGGACAGGCCTGTTGTCAGGAAATTTTCCCACAAGATGGTGGCTGAACCACAGGCCCTGAGTGTAGTTGGATCCCACAGAGGATTCTGTGTCCTCCAGCTTCTCTTCTTTTGACCCTTTCCTTGGCCACACACTGAGCCTGCTTATGCCTCTGCTGGGATCAGTGAGGCCTTCATCTGGGACATTTTCATGGAGGATCTCTGTGACAAGCAGAATTGTCTTTCAAAATAAACTGCTTTGAAATGACCTGGACAAACTCTTTGGGAGGTTGGAGAGTGTTCAACTCCACCATGTATTATTGGAAAGTGAGCAGCTGCCTAGCTCCCATCACCCCAGTACATTCCTGTCTGTTATTTTCTGTGAAGCAGGGGCTTTCCTGCATTCAGAATTAAAATGCCATCAGCATGCCACCATCATCCCTTCCCTGGGCTGCTGGGATCCTTGGTGTCCAAGCATTGGGCCACTATCATGGGGCTCTTCCGTCCTCTGCCTTCTGTGGCCTGACACTTGGGAAGAGCTCAGATGCCCTCTAGGAGTCTCAGAGAAGGAGCCACTTTGTCACTGTGGCCTGCCTGGGGTATATGCTTCTGACCACCCCATTGTATAGGATACTTGCTCTAAGGGGACACAGTTCAGTTCTGTTTAGATATTGGTAGCTTCACAGCAGATTACCCTGATAGTGCTCTGGCCTGTACAGTCCTCAGGTTGGGGAAAAGAGTGGCTGAGTGCCTCTCGTGAGGCACAGTCAGGTGTCAGGCTGGGCTGGTGGCCCATGTAGCGGGGTGGCCTGAGTTCCCTGCTGGTGGGTCTCTTCAGATAGCTGATGATGTGGCTTCATTCAGAACAGTAACGCCTGAGAAAAAAGGGGTATAGGGGGATAGAGACATGTACAGAGACAGTCATGGAAAGAAAGAGCTAGAAAAGGCAGGGAGACCCCCACCCTCTTTCCCCGACAAGTGGTCTGCAATCTATGCAAAATGTGTGCTAGGATTTGTGGGAGTGCCCTTTAAAGCATCACTGTGTTGCTGCCCATTCTGATGTTCGGATGTCCTGGATTTGCCCTAGTACCAGCTCCCATGTCAGTTTGCACGTCCCTGTCCTTCCCTGAGCATGTCCAGGCAGTTGGCTCATTCTCCTTGTTCTCCTGTCCAGCCCTGAGCTACTGAGCCAGTGGCAGCTCTGGTTTCCTGTGGCCTCTCAGGATTGTGGACGTTGTTTCTGGGCCCTTAGGGTAGACACAGCTCATGGGGACATGCCATCTACACATTCATACACAAGTGGCAT
Source organism: Onychomys torridus (assembly GCF_903995425.1). NCBI lineage: Eukaryota > Metazoa > Chordata > Mammalia > Rodentia > Cricetidae > Onychomys > Onychomys torridus. Next base: position 122,515,559 of record NC_050447.1, on the reverse strand, counting down.
CCATGTGCCTTTGGGTTCATGACTGTTTCACTGATAACACAGGGACCCAGCAGTGCCATGGGTCTGTTCCACATTCCTGCCTTTCTGTGTGGGAGGAGCCTGGCTGGACCACAAAGTCACCACCCTCTGCTGTGCTGTCTATCACATATATTCCATCATGTTACCCAGTTCCCACACTAGGACACCCCTGTATCCCTACCCTGTAGTGTTCCAGTCAAGAGCCTATTTTAAAATTTACTTTTCCTGTTGGGCATGGGGGTGCACACCTAGCTCTCAGGAAGCAGAGGCAGGTGGATCTCTGAGTTCAAGGTCAGCTTGGTCTACATATCTAGGGATATACAGTGATACCCTGTCTTTAAAAAAAATGTATGTTTTTCTTTCTTTTAAAAACGATTTATTTTTAGTTTATGTGTATAGGGAGGGTGGGTGGGTGGTAGTGGTAATGCACACATGTGTGCAGGGCCCCCAGAGTCCAGCAGAGGGTGTTGGATCCTCTGAAGCTGAAATTACTGGTAGTTGTGAGCCACCTAGCATGGGTGCTGGGAACAGAACTCTGGTCATCTTGACTGAGCTCTCTCTCCAGCACCCCACTCAGTCTCTCTAGAACTGAGGTCTTCATGAAGGAAGGAACCCACCCTAACTTTTCAGTAGTCTCCATTAACCCTGTAGTCAATCTAGAACAGAGCCTTAGTAGGGACCTCTGTCCCAGGAAGTGAGTTTGTCACAGATATTGCCCGTGAGTTCACTGTGTTTCCTGGAGATCATGGAATACTCTGCTGGTGAAGGGAGTTTAGGATTTTGCCAGGCTCAAATGTTCCCTATACTGCTTTTTGAGGACCAAGTGGGTCTCCTCCTTTCAGGCTGGTCAGGGTTTATGAGGTCAGTGAATATTTGCTGGGCATGAACTACCATCCCACAGGTGGAGCCTGTAAACTTCAAAGGCGGGTGTTGGGACTTATCACTCATGAGGGGACTGAGGAGTCCTGAGAACTATGGTAGATGGGAGGGGAAGGCCTAAGCAGTAGCATGTGTGTGTATATTACATGTAAATGGTGCATGGAGGATGGCTGCTCCCCAAGATGCTTGACTATGTGTCTGCCTTCGCAGATTGATTCTGGATTCTTCCACGAGAGCGATGTGAAGATTGTGGCCAAGTCCATCCGTGACCGGGTAGCACTAATCCAGTGGCGGCGTGAGAGGATCTGGCCTGCGCTACAGACTCAGGAGCCAAAGGACTCGGGCAGCCCTGACAAGGCCAAGGGTCTGCCAGCACCCCTGCAGGTCCAGGTGACCTACCATGCACAGAGTGGGCAGCCTGGACTGCCAGAACCTGAGGAGCCTGAGGCTGACCAGCATCTCCTGCCCCCTACGTTGCCAGCTAGCGTTACCTCCTTAGCCTGTGAGTACCTGGAATGGGCTCACCATGGCCAACTGTGCCCTTCCCCCCACCATCACCAGCCTAACCAGCTTCAGGGCAAAGCAAAACAGAGTTCTTACCTTGTATAACATTGTGTGAGAAAGGCAGGTACCTGGTGAACTCCATGCTGTCCTCAGGTAGCTGGGTCATTCATTGCTTCCAGCTGTACGTGGTTCCCTGAAGCTTTGCATAGGCTTTGGTCTCCTGTTCCAAGGTCACTTTCTGCTAGCCATCTTGGTGCCAGAACACATGGTGATCTTTTAAGGGCCATGCCCTGGGGTAGTAGGGCTAACAGACGGTCCCCAAGTGCTAGGACACGTGGACCCTGGTTTGTTGGCCAGCCCAGACTTGTTCCCACTGCCTGCCCTGTAGGGTGTGGATGATTGTTTTGGGAAAAGGATTGGGTTTTCCCTACATTCCTCAGTGACTCTGGGGGCTAAGGCTTGCTAGAATCTGGCTTCTTAGGTCAGATGTTCATGGCTTAGTAGGGTCTGAGGGAACCAGTTCTACCTTGGCTCCACATTGTGAATCTGTGGACTGGCAACTGGTTCTTTATTCTCTCTGAGAAGAGCAGTCCTGGCTTCATGGAGGGATACAAAGGCCAAGTGAGGTACCAGTACATAGTCTTTGAAGGGGATGACTGTGCCGAGTGGTGGCTGTTTTAGCTAGGAGTGTTAATCATTGGGATTGTCCATCTCTGTTACTATCCTTCATAGAAACCTCTGAGACCATTTGTCCCTTTTCAAGGCATTGTTTCTCTTGAGGAGGATTGGATGCAGGCTTCATCAGATACCATCCTGAGAGGATCCAGTACTTTTTCAGGATAGGCAATCAGTATCCTGTTTGCCTTCCATGTTTGAAAATTAAGCAGTGAGCTGTGTGTGAGACAGGAGACATAGTTTTGCCCACTCTGAACCAGCCTGGAACAGATCAGCAGAGCCCAGGCCAATCTTTGAGACTGTTCATGTGGAAAGACTGGAACCCTTTTTATTTAATATGCAGCCCCCTTCATTCATGACTCAAATAGCTTCCAAGAAGACTACTTAAATGCAAATGGGCGGCCCTCACTTTGAAGTACTTTGCTCCAAGCTGAGCTCTGCATTTTGTACTTTGAAGAGACCCAGTTTGGGACCTCTGAACAATGTCCCTCTTGTGGTCAGATGCTGAAGGCCAGGGTGACCTAATATCAGAAAATCCCATGGAGATGGAGAGTAGGATGAGTTCATGTTAAGTGTAGGAATTCTCTGCCAACAGAACCCTTTCCTATGTGACTCGGAACACTCATGGGCTAAGCACAGAAGCCATGGCTGGCCTTCTCTTTCCTTTGGCTTTTGCTCACTTACTATATTTACTTTAAACTAGATGGATAGTACAGTCATAGCTTTCAGAATTTTAAACCCCTCAGGGTTTACAGGCAAGTCACTTATCTTCCTAGAGGCAACAGATGCTGCAGATCTTTTACTTGCCTTCCAGAGAAGATCTACATGTATCATCCACATATGGACACACACATAGGCAGACACATAGTGTATGTGTACAGGTGCACACCCAGTGAATACATGCATATAAAGACACACATACATCACACATCATACTGACACCTCTACACACATGGACCTGTACACACAGCTGAGAACATGTGTGTACCTCCACACATGGGAATACACATGTGGACAAATGTGAATATACTCGTTAGGAGGTTGTGGCACACACCCTTAATCCCAGCACTCAGGAGGCAGAGGCTGGCAGATCTCAGTTCAAGGCCAGCCTGGTCTACAGAGCGAGTTCTAGGACAGCCAGGGTTACACAGAGAAACCCTGTCTCAAACAACAGAAAACCAAACCAAATCAAAAAAAGAGGAGTGTACTCATCTATGCTTGCATATGTGATGTGAAGAAAACATGCAAGCACACTCCCATCCCCCTTCCTTCATCTCGCACCGCACCCTCAAATGCCCTTCTGCATGCTGCTCTGGGCTTTTTGTCTTCATTTTCTCACCTGGCGGCTAGATTCTGATAGTGGTCAACCATTCTGTGCTTTGTAGCTGATCAGGATGAAAGACAGCACATTGTCTGAGCAGGCCCTGCACTTAACAGGATCACAAGTACACACATACCTGTGTTGGGCGATACCCTACCACATCAGCTTTCAGTATTCTTCCCCCAGCAGCCCCGACTCAGCTGAGCGGCAGCTTCCACTGCCACAACACTCCTGCTGAGGACCATGACAACACAGCTAATGCCGGGGGCGGTAACCATCTCCAAATGAAATTCTGACTATACAAGTAATCTATACAAATCACTTGCGATATTTAAAGTGTTGCACACATGGCTGGAGTTGGTGCCTCTGGAATCTTGTTAGCCTGAAGGCCACCTTCCTTTCTTCCCCACCTCCCTCTCCCGCTCCATTCTCTCCTTGCTCTCTTCCTGTCTGTCTAGGTAGAAATGGTCACTCTAATGAGCAGTTGGCTCATTAAAAAGTAGAGCTGCTTGTCTAATTGGTTTTGCCCAATTAAACCTCAGCATTATGTCTTCCTAGGTTAAAATCACTCTTCGGAAAAATTGTTAGTGCAGAGCCAGCAAGACTTACCCCTCACTTGCCTTAAATCATCCGTGGACAGAGTACTCACTCTGAAATGCAACCCCTTGTGAAAATAGCTTGGTGTTTTGGTGGCAGATTGTAAAGCCTGTGGCTTTTGTAATCCGGAAGCAAAACCTCAAAGTGCTGTTTCCGGTTTTCATTCCTCACTGGCTGTCTGTGTGGGCAGGCTGCCTTGCCAAGAACCATCAGAGAAGGGCAGCCTCTGCACCTGCACACCAGAGTGGGTAGGGAATGACAGGGTTTGCTTCTGATGGTCTCACCAACCTTGCCTACTCCTGCCTCAGGCCAGGGGCACAGGAGGCCTGAGACCACATGCTGCTGTGTAGCAGGTGACAGTTTAAACATCATTCATGAAAACAATCCCAGCTCAGTCTTGCAGAATGAATTCAGGGACAAGCCACTACGCTTGTCTGCAGTGCTAGGGAGGTGGCATTTAGAGGTGTGCACGCTAAATTCTCCCTTTGTCCTCCCCAGCGGACAGCACTTTTGACAGTGGTCAGGGCTCCACTGTGTACTCAGACTCCCAGAGCAGCCAGCAGAGCATGGTGCTCAGCTCCCTTGTGGATACAACTCCAACCCCAGCCTCGTGTGTGTGCAGCCCCCCTGTGACTGAGGGGCCTGGCCTGACCCACAGCCTGCCTGCACTAGGGGCCTTCCAGCAGCCGGCCACTGTGGTAAGTTTGAGAGCTACCCCTGCTCTGTCCTCTTTGTCTCTTGTCTAGGCTGTGCTAAGTATGGTCACAGTTAGAGTGGCCTATAGTCGGCTCCCAGCCACATTTCCCTTGGGAGACTTGAGGATGCAGTCCATGGAGGGTCACCTTTGCTGGGAGCTGCAGAACTATAGATGTGAAGAACTCTTGAATAAAGAGTGTGGAGTATCTGGGAACACACCTTAGGGTCCCCATGGCTTGGGGAACCAACCCGCCTTATCCTGAGGTTATCACCAGTACCACACAGGTGTGTGATGCTAGCACATTGGGGTCTTTCCCAGTTTGTCCCAGAGATGACAGAAATGTATCATGTGTGATAATGGAACTTCAGATTTTTGTCTCTGCCCAGCCTCCTAGGGAATATCCAAGACCCCCTGGCATGTCTCCCTCAGGTAGTGGTAGCTGTTGAAAGTCAGGGGGATAAAAATGGGGCTGAAGCAGGGAGGCGTTTTCAGTATTTGTAGAAGGCAAGAAAGGCTCCAGCTTTGAGGATGCCTCATAGGCGGTGTGTAAGATCTGGGAAGTGGATGATGAAGGAGGGGTCAAGCAGGGCATTCATTTTATTTTCTTTGTGTCTGTGGTATATACAGGTACACACACCCTTGCATGTACACATGGAGGCCTGAGACCTGTGTCAGGAGTTTTTCAGACAGGGTCTCTCACTGAGTTTGGAGCTTGCTGGCTGGCCAGCAAGTCCCCAGGATCTTCCTGTCTCCTTCCTGCCTCCCAGCACTGAGAGCACAGGTGTGCTCTGCCAGCTGCCTTTTACCTAAGTGCTGAGGGTCCAAACTCACGTCCTTGTGTGTGTTCCCATGGCAGGCCCCGTGATTTCTGCCTTTTTCTTAAACATTGAAGAAAAATGCTTGTTTCATAGTCCTAAGAGCTCAGTTTGAGAATTTGCCTGTGACCTGGGTGGTGGAGCTGAGTCTTCAGAGGGTGATGTAGACCCCATGGGTGGGCTCTTGCTTCCCCTGTCATTTGGGAGCCCCCAGCTGGTAAGTTGGTAGCCCCAGTTATCACAGTCTTGGATTGTGGTGGCTTCTTGGCACTGGCTGAATGCTGATGCTGTGACTTGTGCTCTGCATACACAGGCTCTCTCTCTTCCCCGTGTCCACATAGCATTGAGCAGTTAGAAGGGCCCAGCAGGCTTTTTGGAAAAGCAGTTGACACAGTAGATTGTGATTGCCACTGCTTCCCTGAGCCCCAGGATTCGCTGTGATGTGCACATTTGCAATTTTGTTCATTTCACAAAATGAAGTGAGGTTTGATTTTAAATGGCCAGAACACCTCATGCAAGAGGACTTGCTGCTCCAGAGTCTGCTCAGCTGGGGCTGAGCCAGAATGTCCTGCCTGTCTCTCTCATACCTTCAGCCATGCTTAGGGCTACTTTGGGCCATGGGATGGACTACCAGGGCTATGGCTGCCCTGGTCCTCACCAGGCCCCTGCTGTCCTATGCATCCTCATTGATCCAGCCAATATCACCATCCACATGCAAATCATTAAACTGAGCAGAGAGCTCACAGTTGCAGACCTGGGGCCAGGGCTCTTGGCCTTCTTTCCCTGCCTCCTGACCTAAAGACAACTTAGACAGGATGGCTTGTGGAGGGTACATCCTGACCTCTTTGTATTTCCTGGAGAAGGCTGCTGTGGCAATGTAACTCTGGGGTCTGGTGGGGTAAACAGACAGGGGTGATGAGAAGGAGGAAATGGAAGACCATCAGATGTGAAGGGTCACTAGGCCCTGCCTGAGCTCCTGAGCCGTGTACAGTGGCCAGAGCTTATGCATGGACAGCCTGTCAGGTTGGGTCAACTCATTTGTCTATGGTTTTAGGTAAACCCAGCTTTGAGACTTGATCCCGCACGTGCCTGCTCCCCACATTCTTGCACAAAGCACCAGGAAAGGGGAAGTGAGAGTGTGTTTTAGAAAACCCTGCCCCTGTGCCATGCAACACATTCTAGAGAAGTCTGCTGGAGAGCAGTGGACATCGATTTCTCTTCCAAACCATGAACTTGTATTCAGATATGTTCCCCACAGCCCTCTGCTGCCAATGTCCTCATTGTTGTGAAGTAAATCCCAGACAACCAGAAATTTCCCCATAAATGCTACAGGCTCTGTCTCTGCACAGTGAGTATGCTTAGAGAGCTAAACATAGTAACATGGGGCTGCAGAGGACATAGGTTTGGTTCCCAGCACCCACATGGTGGCTTATGACCATCTGTATGTAACTCTAGTACCCTGGGATCTGATGCCTGATTCTGGCTGCCTCAGGTACCAGGCATGCACATAGTGCACAGACATATATGGAAGCAAAATATCATACACATAAAATTAAAAAAACAAAAACCAACACCCCCCAGAATATTGACAAAGTAGCAGCCATTCCTTAACCTCGGCATCCTCGGGCTGATTTCCTGTTCTTTTGCTAGCTGCGTGGACCAGTGCCCTCCCTATGTGGCCCTGTTTCTGTCCCCTAGTGGCTGAGTCTCAGAGGGCCTCTCCTTGCCAGGGCCTCCCTGTTCTGGTTTTGTTCCCATGCCTGTGTGTCCTGGTACCTTTCCAGCAGCCACAAACCCTATGTCCCATCTCTCCATAGTCTGAATTATCCATATTGGTTCATCCTTTGTAGTCGGAATCGTCTCTGTAAATAAGCTGCCCAACAGCTTATGGCCAAAGGAGTCTTTCTCCATGGTGCTGAAAAGCCTCAGTATGATCTTTTTGCATGGTTGCATAATTCTCCATTGGGCTTATGTTCTAGAACATTCCCTGGCTGGGAGCTGTGGCCATATGTGGCTTTTCAGTATTGTTGATGGCGTTGTAGGGCCACCACACCTGGCTTCTGCTGAGTCACCTTCCTGGGAACAAGGTTCTTGGTGGAGAGGGGGTTGGGCACTGGAATAAGAAGGACCAAGGGCAGCTGCTGAATATAGCCTTCACATTCTCTGCAGCCTGGCCTGTCAGTGGGCCCTGTGCCTCCCCCTGCCCGCCCTCCACTCATCCAGCAGCATTTTCCAGAACCCTCCATGAGCTTCACTCCTGTGCTACCACCGCCCAGCACCCCTGTGCCCACGGGCCCAAGCCAGCCAGCACCCCCAGTCCAGCAGGTGAGTGTGACACACCATTTTATCCCCTTAAATTGTCCCCTTATAGGGGATAGTTCTGTAGCCAAAGCCTGTGGCTTGGGTGAAGTATGGAGCCTGTGTGTGTGTGTGTGTGTGTGTGTGTGTGTGTGTGTGTGTATGTATGTTTCAAATCTGTAGTTTATAACGCAAGGCCTGCACATGAAAAACTCTACTTACTTCAAATTTTTAATAAGCTGGCTCCAAACTAGCAGGAACTTAGTGGTCTGTGTGTGTTTATGTGACTGGTATGTGGATGTATGTTGTGAATGTAGTTCACTGTGAGTATATGAGAGTTGTGTGTGAAAACATGCAGTTGTAAAGTTATGAAGGTGTATATATGCAAGTGATGTGGCTGTGTGTGTGAATCTGAGTGTGTATGTGGGGGGGGGTCATTGTGGATTTCTTTTGTGTCTGAGCACAAGACTCCCTTTTCTTCCACCAGCCTCTTCCAATGGCCCAACCACCTACCCTGCCACAGGTCCTGGCCCCGCAACCCGTGGGCGCTGTCCAGCCAGTGCCCTCTCATTTGCCTCCATACCTGGCTCCAACCTCCCAGGTAGTGGCCCCTGCTCAGCTGAAGCCTCTCCAGATGCCGCAGCCACCTCTGCAACCTCTTGCTCAAGTCCCTCCGCAGGTATCTCTGGTCTATAGCCTGCTCACCCCGCTCAGGACATGGGCTGGGCCTGTTCATGCATGTCATCAGGGGCTACTGGCTAGGGAGGTAGGCCTGGAGCATGATGTCATACCCTGTGTATTGCATGTCTAGTGCTTCGTGACTGCGCCTGTGACTACCACAGCAGGTCAGGGACCCTGGGGACAGTCCTTTGTCTGGTTTCCCTCTCCCTCTGGCTTCACCTCTGGGTTGAGAGTGGTGTAAATAGGGTCCCTCAGTAAATGGGTGAGGCAGCTGTCATCCAGTTGTCTACTCGATTGCCATCCAGGATGGGAAAAGGGTTAGTCCAGACAAGGACAGAGCTCTTCTTGTAACCACTGAGGGGGGATAGAAGCTCCCTGCTAGCTTCAGATGGTCGTCCTGCAGAGCTCCGAGCAGTCAGCTAGGGACAGCTCCTTCCAGGTGCATTTGTCACCGCGGGTGTCGTTTAGCTGTCTGTCACGTGCGTCACAGTGGATCTGTACATTCTTGTGCCCTCATAATGGCACAGAGCTGTAGTGAACATGATGCTTGTGAGCAAGCAGGAAAAGAGTGTTGCTTAAGGAAAGCTGTCGGGTCCACAGTGTTTAACCCACCACGTCAGGTACCACCTGGCAGTGGGAGAACAAACAGAAGGTTCTGGACTGTCTGCTGTTGAGATGACATTCCCTCATCTATCGAAGAAGGTTTGTACTGAGAACCCTACAAGGGGTTGGCTTCCATGGAGTTCATAGGATGAGACTTCAGGCTGATGAGATGCTAGGTGACCGGGCCAGCCTGGTACCTTTGATAGTCTCAAGTGTTTCCAAATGAAAATGCTCCAAAGCTCCTGAGCCCTGGGGTCATGCTCTGGTTCCTCTGATCTGAGTGCTCCTGACTCCTTCAGAGCCACCAGCCAGCCCCTTGGAGATTTGGACACACAGGTCCCTCCATGCTGGTGCCCAGGGAGAATCCAGAAGGCAGGTCTCTGGAACATGTTTATGCTTTCCAGTGACTTGCTTGGAATCATCTCAGCAGCAGCAGCTGTTTGGGAGACTGAGCCACTTGCCGCTGATGTTGCGGGTCCCTGACTAACATGCCACTATACCTTTTTCAGATGCCTCAAATGCCTGTGGTTCCCCCCATCACTCCCCTGGCAGGACTCGACGGCCTCCCGCAGACACTCACTGATCTGCCAGCTGCAAACATGGCCGCTGTGCCACCGCCTCAGTATTTCCCACCTGCTGTGATCTTGCCAAGTCTCACAACGCCCCTGCCCACATCACCGGCCCTGCCTCTGCAGGCTGTCAAGCTGCCTCATCCCCCTGGAGCACCCCTGGCTGTGCCCTGCCAGACCATCGTGCCAAATGCACCAGCTGCTATCCCTTTGCTGGCGGTGGCCCCGCAGGGTGTGGCTGCACTGTCCATCCATCCAGCAGTGGCCCAGATCCCAGCCCAGATCCCAGCTCAGATCCCAGCTCAGCCTGTGTACCCAGCAGCCTTTCCACAGATGGCACCTGGAGACATCCCACCCTCACCCCACCACACGGTGCAGAGCTTACGGGCCACCCCTCCACAGCTGGCCTCACCTGTGCCTCCTCAGCCTGTCCAGCCCAGTGTCGTCCATCTACCTGAGCAGGCTGCTCCAACCGTTGCCTCAGGGACCCAGGTAATCCACCTGTGGGAGTGGATCCACCTCTCACTGCCTGGAGACCCTCAGGGCCAGGCTCAAGAGACTAGAACCATTCCCTTCACAGGGCCATGGCTCCTGTTAGTACCTGGACTCAAGGGGCCGTAGCACTGTCAGGGAGCAGTTCTGTCCTGTGGTTAACCTTTCTTCTTTTTAAAACTTTTTAGATTGATTTAATTTTTATGTGTATGAATGTTTTGCCTCCATGTGTATTTGTACCATCTGTGTGGCTGCCTGGTGTTGGCAGAGGTCAGAAGAGGGTGTCAGACTCTCTGGAGCTAGAGTTATTGATGGTTGTGATCACCATGTAGGTGCTAGGGAATCAAACCCAGGTCCTCTCCAAGAGCAGCAAGTGCTCTCAACCTCTAAGCTGTCTCTCCAGCCCCTGGTTGACCTTTCTTATGAAGAGAACATTGGAGACAGAGGCCTGAGCCAGTGTGAGGTACTTGCTGCCTTCTCAGGAGCTGGAGCATCAGGATGGCTGAGGGATTCCATGCTCCTTCCCTGCCTCTGCTTTGTGGTGGAGGACTCCCTCACCCTCATGCCAGTGCTGGCAGTCCTATTGGCCTGAAGTGGTTCCTCTGTGGATACCAGGACTTGCATATAGCCCAGGCTAACCCAGAGGACAAAGCAAGGCAGAATGGGCATCCCTATTTGAACAGAGAGACAAGGCAGAGAATAGCGAGGGGTCTATGTTGCTGCCGGGCCGCCAGGTGGAAGAGGATTCTGGTGGGACAGGTAACTGCCCTGGTGTCAGGTGATGACTCCTACAGTGTGCCAAGCTGACAATGAAGGGATGCTGTGGTGTGTAGGGATATGTGCCTTGTGGCAGGAGCCTGCACAGGACATTCATGTTTGGAGTTCCTGTCTATTCTGTTTAAACCCAAATGAGGGGAAAGAAGAACAGACCTGATGCTTCCCACTTGAGAGCCCCTCATCAGAGGCCTTCTTTACTTGGGTGTCTTCCACTGGGGAAGATACTCTCTCCACCTGGCAGCCACCCCCCAACACACACACTTCAGCATCTCCCCATCTGACACTTTAACCTGGGAGTTCTCCAACCCTGACCTCACCCCAGCTCCGAGCCCTGACAGCTCTGAAGCTGAGGCATATCCCCTGCCATTTGAACCTCGGGTTCCTCTGATGTGGACCAGCATCTCCTGGCTTTGTCATGAAGAGTGAAGGGTCCGGGGGAGCGCTCTGGTGCCAGGTGCTATGTGAAGAGTGAAGGGTCCGGGGGAGCGCTCTGGTGCCAGGTGCTATGTGAAGAGTGAAGGGTCCGGGGGAGCGCTCTGGTGCCAGGTGCTACGTGGCTTAGTTTTGTGCTGCTCGCTCAGTGTGTATACAGCTCCTTCCATGTGATTTCTCACTACCTCGTTTCTGGAGGCATTTGTGTTTGGGGATGGACAGGAGTAGTGTTTATTGGCCAGCGGAAAGCATTTGTCTAAAAGGCAGTGGGAGGAACCACATCGGTCTTGTGTTCTTGAGTGAACAGCTAGAATGAGAAGGTGTCAAAGGTTACTAAGTTCACTGATGACCAGGGGTGAGGAGGCTAAGCAGCAGGAGAGCAGGGTCTCGTACCATCTGTGTGTTCTGGGCCTTGTTTTCTGCTGCTGGCCTTTCTGGGTTCTGGGATTGCTACAGACGGGTGGGTTCTTCAGCTGGCTGGCTGGTAGAGCTTCTAAAAGTTTATTTTATTTTTAATTTAAAAAAAATTATTTTTATTTTTAATTATGTGTATGTCTGTGTTTAGGTATGTTCATATATGTGAGTGGAGTTGCCACAGAAGCCAGAGGCATTGGATTCCTGTAGAGCTAGAGTTACAGGCTATTGTGAGCTGCCCAACTTGGATGCTGGGAACCATGCTTGGATCTTTTGCAAGAGCAGTATGTGCTCAACTACTGAGCCACCTCTCCAGGCCTGGTTTTTTACTTTTAAATTGCATTTATTTGTTCATGTAATAGGGGATGCTGCTTGTGTGTGCCACAGTACACATGTAGAGGTCATAGAACAACTTACAGAAGTTGATTTTTTCCTTCTACCATATGAGCCCTAGGAATCAAACTCAGGTCATCAGGCTTAGTGACAAGGCCTTTACCCACTGAGCCATCTTGCTGACTGTCTTAGATTACCATTGCTGTGATAAGACTCTATGACCAAAAGCACCTTGGGGAGGCGAGGGTTTACAGGCTTACACTTCTGCATCACTGTCCATCATCAAGGAAGTCAGGACAGGAACCCAAACAGGGCAGGAACCTGGAGGCAGGAGCTGATGCAGAGACCATAGAAGAGATGCTGCTTACTGGCTTGCTTCCCATGGCTTCCTCAGCCTGCTTTCTTATAGAACCCAGGACTACCAGCCCCGGGATGGCCCTACTCACAGTGGCTGAGCCCTTCCCTACCAATCACTCATTAAGAAAATGCCCTACAGGCTTGCCTACATCCTGAATTTATGAAGGCATTTTCTTAACTGAGCCTACCTCCTCTCTAAGGTGTCAGGTTGACAGAAAACTAACCAGGACACTGACCCTCTTCTAAAAAGAATTTTTAATTACATTAAGCTTCTAGAAGTTTATCGATGAGCTTGACTGGCTGCCCCACGGGCATCCCTTCCAGGAGAAGGTGTGTGTCCAGGAGCAAAGAGTCCTGAGAGACAAAATGACTGAATTTCCAGCCTCTTAGCCCACCTGGGGCCATGGATGGTGTGTTCTCGAACTGAAATCTATGGACCCTGTTTTCTCTTGATCTGACTTTTTACCCCCAGAGAACTATTGAAGAGAAACAACCACAGGGGAAAGTCAGCCATACTTCCACATCACCTTGTGAGATCTGGCAGGTGTTAAGCACTCTCAGGGTGCACCTGTGACTGGAACAGCTGCCCCAGGCTCTGAACTACATAGAAGGATAGGGAAGATGGAGGTTGATGTCACGAGGAGATAGCGGAGCCCGGCCTAGATACTAAGTGTGTGTTGCATTCTGACTCTTCTTCTGAAGTTCCTAGGAGTCTAGGCCTGTGCTCCCACACGGAAGTGTTTCAGGAGGCTCATGTCTGCATTCCAATTGTGCTCTAAGACAAGGATTACCTTTGGGGAACATGTGGATCCGAGAGAGACGTTCCTTATCTTCCCAAACCTGTGTGCTCACTGACCTATCTGGGCACAGCCTCCGCCACTGCTCCCTGGTACCCAGCCTGCACTCTCATCCCTTGTGCCCCCAGGTCCTGCTGGGCCACCCTCCTCCCTACACCGTGGATGCTGCTGCTCCGGTCCCTGCCGTGTCCCTGCCGCCTGCTGTCCTCTCCCCTCCTCTGCCAGATGCTCTGCTGCCTACTGCCCCCGAGGTCCTGCCCAAGCTCCCCAGCTCCCTGGCCCCCACAGTGGCTGCAGCCTCTCAAAGCGTGCCCACCCAGACCTCTACGCTACTCCCGCCAACAAACCCACCTCTGCCCACTGGGCCTGCGGTCGCTGGTCCCTGCCCTGCTGTCCAGCTCACGGTGGAAGTGGCTCAAGAGGTGTGTGCCCTTGTTCCCTGCTCAAGCTGCCTGGGGGCTCGGCTCTAGGGGGGTGAGGGTGGTGCAGTGTGCTCTGGGACAGCTACTCCAAGCCGCCCTGCCTCTCATTCTCCACTGGCCCACATCAGGAGGGAGAGCATGAATTTCAGAAATGGGTTTTCCTCAGAGAGTATGCACAGGGCACTCACAAACCCTGTGTGTCCTTTTAGAGGATTGATCAAAGTAGGTTAGCAATTTGTGGAAAGAAGCAACCCTGGGTTTCAGGACTCTGCTCGCCTCTAAGCCTTTCAAGATCATCCCGCCACACACTGGGCCCTGTGTGGAGAGCCTCAGAGGAGGTGGGGAGGCAGCTGCATGCTGTGTCTGGCCTCACCAAGGGGAGGTAGGTCAGCACAATGTAACCCTGTTCTTTTACTCTGGTTTTTATTTTAGGAGCAGGCCTCGCAAGACAAGCCCCCTGGCCCCCCACAGAGCTGTGAGAGGTACTGCTGGGGGGGGAGGCAGGCTTGGGAGCCAGCTTGGCCCAGCCCAGCACTGCTTGGCGCTTTCGTTCAGATCCTGCCCCAGTTTGCCAGAATGTCACCAGGACTTTTAAGAGGCATTGCCCCCCTTTTCCAAATCAGACCCAGTAGTGGCTCAGGGCCCATCTTTCTGGCTTTTGCTAATCCAGGATGAATCTTGGTTGTTGTCAGCCCCTGCTGGGCAATGGGTTCTGGCACTAGTCCTTGCCAGTCCAGGTTGAGTTCTGGTTGTGGTTGGTCCCTGCTGGGCTGTGGGTCCCAGCACTAATCCTTGTGCTGAGGACATTCCAGAAGGGAAAAGCATTAGGCAGAGTCTCAGTGGCCTCAGGTATGCCCAGACCCCGGTGTTCAGTTTTCTCCTCCTGTGCTCTGGGATGGTAGTGTCATTCTTATTGAGGTGGGTATGGGAGGTAGCTGTGGCCCTAAGTCCTGCTGGGCCACCCTCCTTCGTACACAGTCATCCCAGAAGACCGGATGTTGTATATGCAGCAAGTTCAGCAGACTCCACAGTCCTCACAGCAGCTTTAGAGTTCCTGATGTCTTGTTTGCTCAGATGGGGAAAATAAGGCATGCAGACCCATTTCAGAGGCAAAAGGCCTAGAGAACCACGATTATACAGCCCACCACCGGGAAGCTGGCACTTCCCTTGGGCCCATAGGTGGTTCAGGATGGGTAGTAGAGGAAGAGAGCTCTTGGGATCCCCTTGCAAGCTGGGTACTATCTCTGTAGGTCACAACTTTAGCCACTTAAGTTTTAAAGCCCCAAGGCTAGACTGATTAGAGTGGATTTTCTGCTTATCCAGGGATGCTGTTAACATTCTCGGTTTTCCCCTCAGCTTTGGAGGTTCTGATGTTACCTCTGGAAGAGACCTGAGTGACAGCTGTGAAGGCACCTTTGGAGGGGGCAGGCTGGAGGGTAGGGCTGCCCGGAAACACCACCGTAGGTCCACTCGTGCGCGCTCCCGGCAGGAGAGGGCCAGCCGGCCTCGGCTCACTATTCTGAATGTGAGTGGCTGTGGTTTGGGGCACATGGGTGTGAAGTCCTCTGCAATCTGATCATGACTTCCTGCAGGTGTGTAACACGGGAGACAAGATGGTGGAGTGTCAGCTGGAAACGCATAACCATAAGATGGTGACTTTCAAGTTTGACCTTGATGGGGATGCTCCTGATGAGATCGCCACATACATGGTAAGGCTAGGTCAGGGGATGAGGCCACCTCCTTGAGGTCCTTAGACTCTTGTAGGAGTTAACATGTTGAGTTCAGTGGAGGTGTTTGGGGGCCCATGGGTTAGGCCCAGAGCCTAACAGCTGTCCCCGGAGCTGTGGGTATCCAGGTAGAAGAATATCAGCTTCCTGCAGGTGGTTTCTGTGGGCTCTTCCCCAGGCTCCTGTGTGAGCCACACCTCTTCCTGTCCTCGAGAAGAATAGGAGGAATTTGCCAGGTGACCTGGATAAGCAATGGAAACTGCGTCCCAGAATTTAAGGTCCTGCAGTCCCTGCTTAGAGTTGTCTGTCAGCCTCCCTGGTTTCTGAAAGTACAGACCCAAGCCCTGTACTCCTTCCCTGGTCCCTGTACCTTTGCCAGCACCTCCACCTGCAGCCAACCCTCCCTGCTGGAGAGAGCCCACCGGGAGCCCCTTTTTACCCACAGACTTCTTTAGTTTCCTTGCCTATGTTACCAGACAATACTGCTCTGTCCCCAGCACTTAGCCCTACTAGAAGTGGAGAACTTGGGTCTCAAACTGTCTATGAATGTGCAGAAGACATTGACTGGCAGGATGGACTCACCCATCTCACAGGCCACAAGAATGTATTACAGAGATTCAGCTTATATTAAAGCCATACCTAGAAATTTCAAGGTATTTTTCTAGAGGAAGCCATCTATCATGGACTATTTGGTATTATTTAGCTTTTAATATTTCAGCTGTCTTCTGCTATGAAATTCTTGTGGGCCCATACACTGCTAGACCATATTGGCAAACATTGTAAGCTTTTCAGACTAATCCTCTAGGTAACTAACTGCCCCGCAGAGCCTAGGAGACAAGCAGGCTGTAGATGCACAGCTTTGTTTCTTGTGCAAATGAAGCTCAGACCATCCCTTGCCTTCAGGCCTAGTAGCATTGCAGAGCCATTGACTGAGGACAACAAGGGCTTTTTGCCATCTGAACATGTGGGATGTAAACTGGCCCGGTCTGATTGAGAGTTGTATGTGGGTAGTCACGGCTGCTCTTGTTAAGATGTTATGTGATGTGATTGTTATGCTTGGAGGAAAGCAGTCCATAGCATATGCACTTTATGTTATTTATGCATGTGTGCACACTGGGTGTGTAGACTGTAAGACAACTTTAGGTGCCATTTCTTAGGCACCTCCTCAAGCATGGAATTACAAGGATGCCACCACATATGACTTTTTTCTTTTTTTCTGTGTGAGTCCTGGGTATCAAATTCAAGTCTTTGTACTTGCAGGGCAAAAACATTTCTAGACTGAGCTATAGAAGCAAAATAATAATGCAAAAAATGCCCATGAAGTGGTCCCCCAGCCTCTGTCTGCCATGCTGCCCACTTACCCTGTTTCTGCAGTTCCCCTGCTTGCTCTCACAGCACAGTGATTAGGAATTCTGTGTCCACATGTTCCTGTCCGCTTGTTTTCAGTAGCTTGTTGTGTGTGTGTGTGTGTGTGTGTGTGTGTGTGTGTGTGTGTGTGTGCGTGTGCACATGCACGCAAATGCATGTATATGTGTGCTTATCTTCTCCAGCACACACACATGAAAGGCCCCTGCACAGTTTCTTGGTTAGTTGTTAACTTGTTGAGCTTTGTAAACTTGCATCTTTTTAGTCTTAGGGCCCAGATGCCCTGACCCTCCCTCCTCTCATTCTGTTGGTTTTTTTCTTGTGAACTGTAGAGAGGATTGAATCACACATTTTAAATCCAAGTTATCTGAAAGCTTTTCCCCAACTAAGCAGGATGTAAGTGCACAGACAGTCCATATTCAGTCCCTGCTTCCTGATGGCGCTCTGCCTTGTTCCCTGTTCCTGCGTTGGGGTTGGAGGCATTAGGAGGCTCCAGGGAAGCACAGGTGTAGATGGTGGATGGGGTGCTGTGTTAGGTACTTGTCTCCAGGGAAGCACAGGTGTAGATGGTAGATGGGGTGCTGTGTTAGGTACTTGTCTCCAGGGAAGCACAGGTGTAGATGGTGGATAGGGTGCTGTGTTAGGTACTTGTCTCCAGGGAAGCACAGGTGTAGATGGTAGATGGGGTGCTGTGTTAGGTACTTGTCTCCAGGGAAGCACAGGTGTAGATGGTAGATGGGGTGCTGTGTTAGGTACTTGTCTCCAGGGAAGCACAGGTGTAGATGGTAGATGGGGTGCTGTGTTAGGTACTTGTCTCCAGGGAAGCACAGATGTAGATGGTGGATGGGGTGCTGTGTTAGGTACTTGTCTCACGGCATGGTGTTGAAGGCCATGGCAACGGGAGCTGCTCACACTGTACTACAGTCAAGAAGCAGAGTGAGGAATGCTGGTGCCCAGCCACCCTTTCCCTTTGCATTCAGTCTGGAACTCTAGTCCACGAACATGCCTCCCACATTTACAATGACTCTTCCCACCTCAGTAAGCCTGAGGTAGGAACTCTATCATAAACGTGCCCAGAGGTTTATCTCCTAGGTGATTCCAAGTCCTTTGATTTCGGTAATATTAATCTTCACAGGTGTTGTTCAGACAAGCATTGCCCCATTTGGGCCCATCTTACTGCTTGAGGGATGCTCCATTGCTTGGGTCGTGGGCTCATTACCCTGGTAGACCATTGTAAAGAGGAAACCAGGTGTTTGAATTAACTTGGCTTTGATTTAAATTTATACTTGAACCCTGAAATTTTAGGGTTTTCTCTGTTTTATTTTTAAATTTATTTTTTATCTTTTTAATTTCTTTTCTTTTTTTTGTTTTGAGACAAGGTTTCTCTGTGTAGCTTTGCGCCTTTCCTGGAACTACACTCTGTAGCCCAGGCTGGCCTTGAACTCACAGAGATCCGCCTGCCTCTGCTTCCCAAGTGCTGGGATTAAAGGCGTGTGCCACCACCGCCTGGCTGATTTCTTTTGAAAAAGAAGAAACACCTATCAGGAAACTGTAGGAGCTTTGTTTCGTTTTGCACAGATTTAGAACACTCCATATGCTCTTGCATGCCTCTGCCTGTGTCACACACCTCTGCACTCTGCCCTTGGGCAGCCTTGGCCTCACCAGGGAGAGTGGCCATGCTCCAGGGGTGTTGCCTAGGTGGCTGGGAGAAATCTGCACTTCAGCTACAGGGCCACCCACAGAGGACGGATGGTCCAGGCATGTTTGAAGCTACACATTTGTATGGATGGGAAGAAATGCTGTGGTTAGAAAGGGCAGAGTACTGGAGACCCCAGGGAAAGAGGAAGCTGACTTCTCTTCTGGAGCTCTTTGTTCGGGGAGGGGCAAATCATGCTGAATCTGCCTGAGGTAGCTAAGACACAGTGGGCCAAGGTCACCCACAGGAACGGCTGTATTCTGGCGAGCCCAGCCCAGAGGCCCTGATATCCAGGTTTTAGTGCCTTCCAGTCTCCCCCACACCCCAGGCCTGGGCTGCTTTTGTCCCCACTGCTGAGTGAAGGGTGGAAGACAATCATTCCACAAGAGCTCCTTGGCCATGAGGAGCCAGCCAGTGGGGGCATTTTGGAATTGTGGGTTCCTGGCCTGCCAGGAGGACCGTTTCTGACGTGAGTGGATGCTGCACAGTCCTGTGCTTGGCTGCTGAGATCCAAGACTGTTATCTGGAGAGATGGTGGTGCTGTTCTTAGTGGGACAGCAGCAAGGCTAGGACCAGACATCCACCTACAGTGTCAGTTCAGCTGAGTCCAGCTTGGCCAACTAACTTGGAAAGAGCTGTCTGGACTTCACATTTGAAGAGCCATGTGGCTATAGGGCAAGAGCTCTGTGAAGATGACTTGTGAAGAAGGTCAGTCGCAAAGATTTCTGGGGAACCAGTCACAGTGGTGCGTGCCTTTAACCTCAGCACTTGGGAGACAGAGGCAGGGTATCTATGTGAGTTAGAGGCTAGCCTGGTGTATGTTGTGAGTTCCAGGACAGCCAAGGCTACTCAGTGAGACCCTGTCTTAAAATAATTGATGATGATGATGATGATGATGATGATGATGATGATGATGATTCTAGGGAAAATAGGTGTAGCTCCTTGTCTAGTGCTGTGTCCCAATTAGGCGCTTCCCCTAGAACCAGGACTAGTGCACCTATCTTTCTTGGAGATTGTTGGGCTAGCCTGGGGTCCCATGACCAGCTCTTGCTCTAAGAAGCAGCGCCACATGGGACTATCTGGTTGTGTGGGATAGTGTTTTCTGCCTCAACTGCATTCCTGTGTCTCTGGGGCCATCCCTTGGCCGTTCAGCTCTGACCAGGGGACACAGCCTTTGTCATGCCTTCCCTTGGGACCTAGGGCAGGAGAGAGGTTTGTATATCCCCTATAGAGCCCTCATGCAGTCATGGTCTATGGAAGGTTGTCACCAGCAGTCCCGTGTCCCTTTGCAGGTAGAGCATGACTTCATCCTGCCCGCCGAGCGAGAGACATTCATCGAACAGATGAAGGATGTCATGGACAAGGCAGAAGACATGCTCAGTGAGGACACAGATGCTGATCATGGCTCTGATACAGGGACCAGCCCTCCACACCTGGGTACCTGTGGTCTGGCCACAGGGGAGGTGAGAGCCTAGGTCCCCAGGGCATGTTGGTAGAGGCAGTAGGCAGGAGGTTCAGAAATAAGCTCTCAGTGAGCATGGCTGCTGACCTGCAATCCATTTCCCTCATGCAGGAGAACGGACAGTCCCAAGCCAACGCCCCTGTCTATCAGCAGAATGGTAAGCCTGTCCCGGCAGCTGTCTGTACCTGGCAGAGTAACCAGCCTTAGGGAAGAGCCATTTCCCCGCACCCTCTAAAGCAGGCATTTGACTGAAGGTCCCTGTTGGGCATAGCAGCAAGGACTTGGGCCACTGCACTGGAAGGAGTGTGGCAGTGGTGATGAGGCTCTCTCAGCTGGTAATGGCTACCCTGACCCAGCAGCCACTAACTACTAGCTGCCATCACTTCCTTCAAGGCTGGTGCTACAGGCACCCCAAGAACTTAATCAGGCTCCTCTGAGAGTCTGCAGCTGCCAGTGAGGCTCCCTGAGCTGAGTTCCCACCCTATGTCCTTCTGGTTGAGAGGAGCAGATAGAAGCCCTTCCCTAAGCTTCCTTATCAAGGGGCCTGGCGGGCCACCTGAGTCATGGAGAGGAGCTGAATCCCCTGCCCACTCCTTCTGGAGGAGGCTCCATGGGTGCAATGACTTCCTAAAGCTTGTCATGGGGTCTGGTACAGTAGTAGGGTCCCTGGCCTAGGGTGCTGGCTCCCTCTCAGCACCTCTTTATGCTCTGTTTCTCAGTCTTGCACACGGGGAAGAGGTGGTTTA
The DNA here is from genome assembly GCF_903995425.1 of Onychomys torridus. Taxonomy (NCBI): domain Eukaryota; kingdom Metazoa; phylum Chordata; class Mammalia; order Rodentia; family Cricetidae; genus Onychomys; species Onychomys torridus. Next base: position 122,494,882 of record NC_050447.1, on the reverse strand, counting down.
TCATCTGTCCAGTGGCTGAACACCCAGCAACAGACACTTCTGAGTCATCACCCCCACTTCCTCTAAGCTCCTTACAGCCAGAAGCCAGCCAAGGTAGGAGTACACAGAGCCCAGACCCCCTTCTGTGGCAACCTGGGAGTTCCCGTCCATGCAGGCCTGTCCTAGAATGTGTTGGGTACCCGGCATCGTGCAAGGGGCTGCTGCCACTCCATGCTGCCCTCCAAAGGGCAGCTGGCAGGGCCATGTTGCTCTTTCTCTGTTTTCTCCTGGATCAGCCACCAGACAGCATGGGCTTGAGCTGGCCGAATTATCTTCACCACTCGGGTGATGGTATGCTGATGGGCTCAGTACTACCTAGCAATCCTCCTGCCAGTCCTTGTCACCTTGCAGTACACCCACGGTGAACAGGCTCTCTGAACCCTGCTTTGCATGGGGAGGTGGGACTCTGAGGCCACCTAATTCTCAGTTGTCATGTGGATGGTGGTGCTATTCATCTGCTCCTGAGGCTGCTTGCACCTATCCCCACAGATGTCTGTAAACTTACCCTTCAGCACTGTTGGTTAAATCTTGATTTTTATGATACTTAGAAGGATGAACTAGTCATTGGAACAAACTTGCGGTTTAATTCTTCATCACTTGGCAAGAAAGAGCTGATCACTAAATAACATGGGTTTCCATCATGCCACATTCATAAAAGGATATGTAAATCAGTCTTTTCTCTTTATTATACGTTTCCAGTGAATTCCTTTGTGCCACTGGGAAAAGCTCATCTTAATAGTAAAACCCAGTGAGCTATACACTGAGAGGAGGTGTGTTCTAGCCAGGGGCATGGGCTCAGCCTAGCCTGAGAAGCCAGGGGCCAGTAACTTACTTTCAAAACGAGGATCTCTTCACACATTCCATCTTCCTTTTCTTCTACATGGATGCTCCATGGTCCAAGGAAAGCCCTGTCACAAGGCAGATAAATTTCAATGTGTCATGGGGTAGAAGGACTGTGGAGTACCACAGTGTGGGGCTAAGAGTACAGAGTTAAACCCTCACCCTTATCTACATACTGAGTGATCCTGGAAACTATTCATAGCAAGTTTGTATATGGTGGGGGTCTTGAATGGAGAAGTGGATGACAGATGTGTTCATTTGAATTAACTATCCACAGAGGAGGACCAAAAAAACTTGATGAGTTATAAAAACTACACTTTAAAGGCACTGGAAACCTGAAGACAGTGAAAATGTATCAGACCCTAGTTAGTTAGTAGGGAGCAGAAGCCAGATCCAAGCCCAGTCTTGGTCCCTTTGCTGTTGAGAGCACCTCCCATCCTGCAGGAATGCCTGAGTAAGCCTGCAACTGTCACACTGTAGAGAGAAGAGGTCTAAAGTGCAGGCACTCTGTGTGACCCTGCTGCAGCTGTGTCCCAGTGAGGGCAAGGCCTGCTGAAAGAGGCAGGCCTGCAGAGAGGAACTCTGGTGCCTAAGGAGCTCTATGGGGCGGTAGCAAGTTGTGGAGGCCTGCAGCTAGCTGAACCTCGAGAGCTCTAGAGCTACAGGAACACACACCTGAAGCCCACTGATTTTCTTCTTTTTTCTTTTTTTTTTTTTTGTTGTTGTTGTTGTTTTTTGGGACAGGGTTTCTCTGTGTAGCTTTGCACCTTTCCTGGAACTCACTTGGTAGCCCAGGCTGGCCTAGAACTCACGGAGCTCTACCTGCCTCAGCCTCCCAGTGCTGGGATTAAAGGCGTGCGCCGCCGCCACCACCACCCTCCTGCTCATTTTCTTATGTTCTCTGCTGCCTGGCCCACTTGGCACAGTCATAACCCTGGCTGGTTTCTGACCAGTGGTTCAGAGCAGGAAATCCAAGGGCATTCCAATTAGCATATAAAACTGGGAACTAAGCTAAGGGATAAACCCCACCTAAGTTCCTGACTGGCCTCTAAGTGACTGTACCAGTTTCAAATAGATTAGTTCTACATAGTGTTGAAAATTGAACCAGCTTGTAACCATGACCCATGGAAAGCAGTCTGCCATTTGCAGGTTACTACTCCTGGTCATGTTGGTCATCTGCTAAAGCAAAAATACCATTGCATTCACCATATGCATATGCATTCACCATAGCAGCCAATAAACAAACAAACAAACAAACAAACAAAACCCCCCCCAAAAAAAAAACAACCTTTAAGATTTCATATGTTATTCAAGATATTGAAAATAGAACCAAAATTACTTGGTGAGTAGAAACCTAGGAAATGTTAGCTTCATGGGAAAAGCCATGTAATAAGTAACAAAGTGAGACAGATATTGGATGATCCAGAAGCTCAAAGCAGCCATTATAAATGTGTCTGGACAATCACAAACATTCTTGAAATAAATCTTAAGGAAAAGGTGTCAGTGAAGAACAGATACAGGGAAGAAACAAATGCATGCAAGTTTTAGCGCTAAAAATTAAAATAGCCAAATTATCTGACTGGAACACAGGGAAGAAAAGTAGGGTGAAGTAGTAGAGTTTCCAGGATCTGCCAAAGCGTCTGACATGCCAGAGTTCAGGAGAGGAAGAAATACAGAAAAAAGATGTAGAGAAATTAATGCTGAAGCACCTGAGATTGGCCAGGGGCGGAACCTGGGTACTCAGGAAGCTAAGCAAACTCCAAGCAGGCGAGACTGGAGAACACAGTGCCTGAACACAGCGTCGGTCTACTAGAAACTAAAAAGGAAAAGGTGAAGGCAGCCAGCAGAATGATGTGTCCCCTAAAGGAAGGGGAATCCACATGGCTGCAGGTTTCTCAGCAGAAACCATGGTGTCCAGAAGTATGCCGATAGCATTTGAAGGATGGTGAAAGGAAAGGCTGATGACCAAGCTCTGTCTTCAGAGAAAATGCCCCTTGGAAACAGAGATACACTGTTGCCATTCTCAAATAAAGATGGCTAAGAGAATTTGCTGCCAGTGCACCTACCTCACAAGATTCAGGATCTTCAGACAGAAGGGAGATAATTATAGGTAGTACCATCAGGACGAAGGAAGAACAACTCTGTGTGTGTGTGTGTGTGTGTGTGTGTGTGTGTGTGTGTGTGTGTGTGTGTGACCATTCTCTTCTTGAGTCCTTTGAAGCGTGGCAGTTGAAATTTCAGACCCGGAAGAGCAGATGAGCTTTCCATGTATGTAGATAAGTAACACAGCTACAAGAAGGCAGGCAAAGTGAGCTTGTGTTTGTAAGGTTTCTGCGTTCCAGCTCAAGTGCTCTGAGTGGAGTGTATGTTCCAACCAAGTCTGAGAAGATTGCAGAATTGACAATGTGCTTTGGAATTCCTAGCATAACCATTAAAAGGATTGTTCAAAAAGATATACTCAAAATCCTAATAGATAAAATCAAATCACCTAAAAGAAAGAGAGGAGAGAGAAAATGAAGACAAAAAAGAAGTAATCTTAAAAAACAGAGGGGAAGAAAATCCCTAGGAAACAATAGAATAATAGACTTTAAGCAGGTAAAATACCATGTCTCGATGAAATGACACAGATTATAAAAATGGGGTAAGAAACCCAACAACTTGAATTAAATAGCTGTGTCTACTAGAAACTTAAAAAGTATATTAGATAAACAGATGGGTGAGGGCTGGAGAGATGGTTAGGAGTGGTTAAGATCACTTGCTGCTCTTGCAGAGGACCTAGGCTTAGTCCCCAACACCATGCAGTGGCTCACAACTGCCTGTAACTTCACTTCCAGAAGATCCAACACCCTTGTTTGGCCTTCACAGGCACCAGGTGTGCATGATGAGGTTCACATCTATGTTACATGTGGGCAAACATTCATATACATAAACTTTTTTTTTTTTTTTAAAGAAAATATGTAAGCTGGGTGGCAATGGCTCACGCCTTTAATCCCAGCACTCAGGATGCAAAGCCAGGTGGATCTCTGTGAGTTCAAGGCCAGCCTGGTCTACAGAGTGAGATCCAGAACAGGCACCAAAACTACACAGAGAAACACTGTCTCAAAAAACACAACAACAACAACAAAAAGGTCATGTTCCCCATTCACTAAAGGATCGCTTTCCAAAAGCACATTGAGAGCCCTAAACATGAGTGTATCTAGTAACAGGACTTCAAACCTACCAGAACTAAGTCTGGTTCGGTGGCCCAAGCCTGCTGCAGTCCTAGCTCTGGGAGTCTGAAGCAGGAGACCACCAGTTTGAAGCCAGCAACCCTACTTCAAAAAAAAAAAAAAAAAAAAAAAATCAAAATACTAACATCTTACAGGGAAAAATCCACCAGAACTAAAAGCAGAAGCAGATGATCTGCAACTGTGTCGGGGCCTCCACACCTCTCTCAGGAAGAGAACAACCAGCCGTGTTAGCCAGCTTGACCTCCTTGACGTTTGTAGATCATTCTGCATGGACAGAATGCACTCTTCCTCAGACATGAAGAGCAATTACCCCGAGTTACAAAAAGAAACCCAGCATGAAAAAAGTGGACATTGTGCTGATTACAGTCTCTGATAGAATATAACTAAGAGTTGAGTGACAGGTCATGGTATCTACAGTGAAAAAAAAAAAATAGCCCTAGGAGAGTCAGGACATTTTTGAATGAACGCAAGAATATAGCATTAAATTTTGTGAGATGTGGCTAAAGTTATACGGAAATATTATAGCACTAAAAAGTTAATAACACAACCTTCTACCTTGAAATGAGGACAATGAACACAGAATAAATCCAGACAGCGAAACCAGGAGAATAAAGAGCAGAAGTCAATGACATTCAAAATGAACAAATAAGTAAAACAGATAAAACCCATGAAGCCAGAAACTGGTTCTTTGGGGGGAAAAAAAAGTAAGTTTTAAATCTCTAGTAAAACTGACATAAAAAGACATAAAATATCAATCTCAGGACTGAAAGAAACATACAGGATAAAGGGTGCTATTGGAGATAATGAGCAAGCCTACAGATATAGACCAACTAGCTTAAATGAAAAGGACTAGTTAATTCTGCAAAATCCCAACTGCTAAAACTCACCTACTATGGAAAAGATATACCACCCCACATCTGTTAGAAAGAGGGAATCAATAGGTCAAATTATCTTCAAAGGATTTTCAAGCCCAGGCAAACTCCCACACACACTAACAAGATCAAACACCAGTTCTGTAAAATCTCTTCAAGAAATGCAAAAGGGAATAATAACCCCAAGTCACTGAGCAGGCCAGTGTCACCCTCATTTTTTTACAAACTTGAGGAATGATTCCTGCTTTCAGCCTGGGTAGTCTTTTCAATGAGGATGTTGATTAATGGCTCATTCATAGACTAAAAAGTGAACCTTACATCATACACACACATAAAAATTATTAATAAATCAAATATAAAATACTTAATTTTATGTATAATATTTTTACTTGCAAGTTTCTTATTTAATTTAAAATTTTTAAAATCTATAAAGTACCAGGTTGGGGATTTAGCTCAGTGGTAGAGCGCTTGCCTAGCAAGCGCAAGGCCCTGGGTTCGATCCTCAGCTCAAAAAAAAAAAAATCTATAAAGTGCAAAATTGTGTAACTTTTAGGAGAAAGCAGAGGAAATCTCTATTTCTCCAGGATTTCTTAGCTCAGTGCTTGCCTAGCATGCAAACAGCCCCGGGTTCAACCTCCAGGACTACATGCACCAGGCAGGTGTGGGGATGCTTCCTGTAATTCTCAGCCTGCAGAAACGAGGGAATGAGAAGTTCAAGGTCATCCTCAACTACATAATGAGTTCAAGGCCAGCCTGAGACCCCATCTCAGGAGGAGGAGGAGGAGAAAAAGAAGAAAGAGAGAGATCAGACATTGTCAAAATTAAAACTTTTACTCTTAATGAGGAAACACACAAACCAGAGAGAAGATACCAACAGCTCATACAACCAGCAAGGATTCCCACCCAGAAGACATGAGGAACTCTTATAGTGGAAAAGGCAAACCAGATCAGCTCAGTTGATGGGCAGGTATGTCATAGGAGATGCTGCATGGCTCATGTTGAGAAGGCAGTCACATTAGTCACATGAAAATACAGTTCAAAACTACACAAAGGTCCAGGTGGTGGTGGCACACGCCTTTAATCCCAGCACTCGGAGGCAGAGCCAGGCAGATCTCTGTGAGTTTGAGGCCAGCCTGGTCTACAGAGCAAGATCCAGAACAGGCACCAAAGCTACATAGAGAAATCCTGTCTTGGGGGGGGGGGGGGAAACCTACATTAAGACAAAGTTTTGGCAAGGATGTGAAGAAATGGGAAGCCATCTGTACAATTGGTGAGAATGTAAATTAGTATAGATATTATAGAAAGCAGCATGTGTAGTAGAATATTTTAAGGTGTATTACTTTTGTTCATATTTTTTTTGTTCATATTTAATTTTGCCTGTCTAAAACACCTTGATGGTCTAATAAAGAGCAGAATGGCCTATAGCAAGGCAGGAGAAAGGATAGGTGGGGCTGGCAGGCAGAGAGTATAAATAGAAAATGAACTCTGGGAAGAGGGATTGGAGATCTAAGATCAAGGAGCCAGAGGAGGAGGATGACTCCAGGGGCCAGCCACCCAGCTACACTGCAAGCCAGGGAGTAAGAGTAAGATTTACAGAAGTTAAGATAACAGGAAAAGATAACAGGAAAAGCCCAGAGGCAAAAGATAAATTGGATAGTTTAAGATAAGGAAAGCTGACTAGAAACTAAGCCAAGCTAAGGCCGGGCACTCATAATTAAGAATAAGCCTCCATGTGTGAATTTATTTGGGAGCTGAGTGGTGGGTTCCCAAAAAAAGAGCCAAATAGTAAAAATTCCCAACAACAAGCATGCAGGTTCCTTAAGAAGTCAAAAGCAGAACTGTTCCATGATGTAGTAGTCCCATATCTGGGCAAATTCTGGAGGAAATGGTCTGCTCTTCCTGTTCATGCAACATCATTTGCAGTGGTCAAAGACGTGGAAACAAATGGAATGTCAACAGATGATTGGATAAAGAGAAATGTGTATACCTAGTGGACTGCCATTGAGACATTAAAAAGGAAATCCTGCCATTGGCAGCAGCATGAATGTGCCTGGGGGTGTTATGTTGAATGAAATAAGCCATTCACCGAAGTACAAGTTCCATGCAACTCTACTTGGAGTGGGGGTGTGTGTGTCTATATAGTCAGAATCAGAGCACAGTGGAGATTGACAGGATAAGCCGTGGCTGTGCAGCAGGTCTGAGGTTGCATTCAGTTATGCAAGCCAGTACCATGCTGTGCATTGGAGCACTTAAAGGGTTTGTTTCATGTTAAGTGTTACCATAATCAGAAGTAAGGCCTTTACCACTCTCCCAGGGAGGAGAGAAGGAAGCCTCATGAGCATTCACAAATTGCCATAGGAGAGACACCATCCCCTGCCTTGGAGCTGGCTTATCAGCCTCTCTTGAAGCCAGAGGTTCTCTATGGCCAGCAGCATCTCTGGGTGTGCACCTAGGGCACCTCTGTACCACCATCCATGGATAGATGAACATTCCATACCACGGACACACGTATGCTCTTTAGAAGACACGCCAGTGCCATCAAGACAACAGGAGGGAGTACTTGTCAGTTATTGACCTGTGGTGGGGCAGGGATGAAGGATCTGCATGGGTCTGGGCACAGGAGAGGGGCTTTGGATGCTGGTCACCAACCTACTCCTACTGCTTTTTTATGGTTTTCAGTGTGTGTGTGTGTGTGTGTGTGTGTGTGTGTGTGTGTGTGTGTGTGTGTGTGTTAGAGACTCTGTAGGTATGGCGTTTGCACATGTCCATGTGGGAGTCTACATGTGTCCATGAGTAGAGGCTGGAGGTTGATGCTTGGAGTCTTCCTAGGTTGTTTTTTTTTTTTCTTTTTTAAGGCATTCATCTTATTTTTTGAGAAAAGATCTCTCATAGAACCTGGAACTTCCCAGTTTGGCTAGACTGGTTGTCCAGTGAGCTCCAGAAATCTACCTGCCCCCCCCCCCCCAGTGCTGGGATTATAGGTGCATGCCATCAAGCTTAGCTTCTGGGTAGATACTGGGGGTCTAAACTCAGGTCTTTATGCTTGCATGCCGGCACTTTACCCATGGAGCCAGCTCCTCAGCCTTAGTCTTGCACATTGTGTCCCTGTCTGTAAAAGAGCACAGGGCTTCTGTTTAGAAAGTGAGAAATGGCAATCTCCAAACTCACAGGGGTTTGAGACATACCACACCTGTGCCCTCCCTTTGGTTCCCATCACAGTCCCTGTTTCTGCCTTTAGGGCCTTGGATGCTCTAGCAGGACAGTCTTGGACTTTGTCTTCATGTGATCTCCTGTAGGTGGAGTTTTTGTCAGGGCCACTGGCCCCAAAATAAGTGCACAGAGACTTACTATTAATCATAAATGATCAGCCCATAGCTCAGGCTTATTACTAAGTAGCTCTTACAACTTAAATTAACCCATTTCTATTAATCTATGTACTGCCACATGGCTCGTGGCTTTACCTGTTCTCCAGTATGTCTTGTTCCTCCTGCGTCTCCTAGAGACCTCCCAGACCCTGCTCTCCTTCTTCCCAGCATTCTCTCTGCCCTGAAAATGCTGCCTACTTACTGGCCAATCAGCTTTTTATTAACAATGAGAGCAGTACATATTTACAGTGTACAAAGATTGTTCCACAGCATTTCCCCAGGTCCTTCACTCCCAGGATTCTTTGCCCATTCTATGTTCTGAATGTACCAAACCCTGGGTATCTGATAGATTGGAAGGTTCTGGGTTCTTCCTTGTTCTGGGGCAAGGATGTAAATTAACTCACTGCTTCTCTCAGCACTTTGAAAATCCCTGTTCAAGTTTTGTCCAGCATAGACACACAGTGTGGACAGATAGGCGAAGAGAAAAGGCCACGCCTGACACATACATCAGCCAGGGGGTAGGAAAGGGATGGTATAGAACACCATAGCCTACTCTACAGGAGCAGAGAGCCATCGGTGAGAGCTGATGGCAGTGCTCAGCACGGGACTGAGTGGCAGACTGGAACTTGGCCTCTTGGAGGAACAAAGATGAGTGTGGGAGCCCCAGCCAGGTAGTCAGTGCAGCCAGGGAAGGACTGGTTGAGAGGGTCAGGGTAAGTGATGCCAATCATTCCCTTTTTTCTTCTAGATCCAGCACCCTATCCAGACCAGCTGTCCTTGAAGGACAAACCTAGTTTCCCAGCTGCTCAGCAGCTCCTGAGCCAGGCAGGCTCCAGCAACCCTCCTGGTGGAGCATCAGCCCCCTTGGCTCCGTCTTCCCCTCCTGTGACTACTGTAATCCCGGCAGCACCAGCCACCAGCACCGTGCCAGAGTCAGCATCAGGGACTGCCGTGCAGGCAGGGGGTCCAGGGACCCATCAAGGACCAGCCAGTATCTATGAGACCCACCAGCCACTGGTCGAGACTCACCATACCCAGTGTGCTACCCAGCCCCTCAGCACTGGCCAAGGACCTTGCACCCCGGCTCCAGAAGCCACTCGCTGCTCCACAGGTCTGGGGGAGCCCATCTCAACCAGGGAGGTCAGCACTATAGGGGAGCCCCTGCCTGCTTCAGTGCCAGAGCCCAGCCCCCCCATTGGGGCCACACAGCCTGTACCGGGTCAGCCACCACCCCCGCTGCCCAACACAGTGGGAACTATTAGCCTGGCAACTCCCCAACTCCCCAGTCCCCCCCTGGGGCCTACTGCTCCCCCACCACCACCCTCAGCCTTGGAATCAGATGGGGAAGGGCCACCCCCTAGGGTAGGCTTCGTGGACAACACCATCAAGAGCCTGGATGAGAAACTGCGGACTCTGCTCTATCAGGAGCACGTGCCCACCTCCTCAGCCTCGGCTGGGACTCCCATGGAGGCAAGCGATAGAGACTTCACCTTGGAGCCCCTGAGAGGAGATCTGCCCTCAGCTTTGAGTGACAGGACCCCAAGCCTCACCCAGCAGGCGCAGCCCTCAGTGAGTAGCTTGACTCATCCCAATACACCCTCACTGGCTATGGCTGGAGGTGGGCAGGCATCCTAGCTGTGCAGGTCCTGGTTGGCTCTTGGTGGCACACCTGTGGTGTGTTGTGCCGGGTGTCTCGGCTCAGTTTGTTCATATGGAGGAGGCAGGGCAGGCTAGGGACAGTTCCACCCATAGCAGGGTCACAGATTAGCCGTTTAGGGTTTAGTTACTAAGATGTTGATAAGCCAACCAGGTGGTGTTGGCGCATACCTTTAATCCCAGCACTCGGGAGGCAGAGCCAGAAGGATCTCTGTGAGTTCGAGGCCAGCCTGGTCTACAGAGCGAGATCCAAGACAGGTACCAAAACTACACAGAGAAACCCTGTCTCAAAAAAAAAAGAAAAAAAAAAAGATATTGATAAGTCAACTTTTCCAATTTTTTTTTTCCTCCTTCCAGTTGGAAAAGTCAGAAACGGCCCCTGCAGGATGGGCCCTGGCACAGCGGGAACAGGGTGCGTCTTCTCCAATGACAGGTAACACCTCAAGGTCAAGGTAGTACTGCAGACTACACTTTGCAGGTGCCACAGTGCCCCTGAGCCCAGAGCCTTTGCACGCTCATGCTTTCGGGGATGAAACAGCCCACAGACAGAACCGCTCTCACAATCCAAAGAGGCCTGTCTGGGGACATGAACGCTAGAATAAGGGAAGGGGTAGAGAGTGACCTTAGACCCCACTGCTTTCCTCAGTTGCCCCTAGCAGCTGTGCACCTCAGGAGGACTCTTGCTTAGGTTCATGGGTTTCCTGTGCTATGCAGAGGTCAGAGGTTAACTTGCAGCGACTGGTTCCCTCCTTCCATCATGAGGATCTTGGGGATTAAACTTAAGTCATCAGCTTGGTGACATCTTAACCCACTGAACTATCTCACCAGCCCTTTTTTCTTTTGAGATAGCTGTGTAGCCCAGGCTAGCCTTGAACATTGATCCCTGCCTCAGCCTTCCGAGTTGCTGAGATCACGTGGTTCTTGGAGTGTTACCAAACATTTGAGTCTTCACCCTAGGGGTCTGGTCTACCTTCCTAGGTGCCAGGTTTCCTCAGCTGGATTTCTTAGGGCTGGCAAGGTAAGAGTTACTGTCAGTAGCAGATGGATCTCAGGTCTAAGCTGCAGTGGGAGGCAGTCCAGCTCCACCTGGTGGACCCAAGCGACAGCTGAGTTGGTTCCTGGGACAGTGCTTCAAGAGGTCAGAGGCAGCTTCTGTTAGTTACACTTAACCCAGTGCCAGCCTCGAGCTGAGGTCAGCATCCCAGATCCTATAGAAGAGGTAATGGGCCTCTGTGTCCTACAAGGGGTGTTACCTGTAATCACAAATCCACACGCTTCTCAGAGTTCAGAAGTCATGGTAGACAGTAGAGGGATTGTTCCAGAAGGCTGACTCATGATCCAGGTCCAAACAGGTAAACTTTGTAACAGGCACAGAAATAGAAGGAATGTAGTTGTTGGTGAGCCCCTGTCACTGGAGTACCCAAAGTGAGGAAGAGGATTAAGTGTTGCTTAGAAGTTGGACATGTAATAGAGACTGGAATCAGGTCTCCCCCGGAATGTGAGGTTCCTATATAGAGGATACAAAGCACACTTGTGTGAGTCCATGTGTCCATTTGTGTTCTATCTTGGTGTGTGGTGGCTCCCCAGTCTCCCTGGAGGCTTGATTAGCATCTTCGCACACACCCCCTCCCCCATAGCATAGAGCCTAACTCTGGCCCCACCCTGCCTACGACTTTACTATGAAAGGATCTCTACTCACACACACTTCTCTCTGGGCTTTTCTCCATGGCTCTTCATAGCAACCCAAGGAAGCTTGCCAGAAACATTGTGCTGTCCCACTCTGAAAACAGAGCACCAGAGGAGTGGGTGTGTGTGTGTGTGTGTGTGTGTGTGTACACACGTGTAGCAGGTATTCCCTAGGCCCACAGATGTAGGCCTGGGATCTGTTTACTGTGTCCTCTGATATCTGGAAACGGTTTCAGCCACCAAAGTACAGAGTGCCCAAAGCAAGAGTGTTCCTCCCAACACCCCTTCCCTTCCCCAGGATTGTGGATGTCTTCCAGGCTGTGATGTCCCGAGATAGGGCACCACAGTGCCTTCTCAGTCTCCAGAGTCCCTGGGATGTCACCCCTCCCTGCCCCCGCAGCCACTCCCACCTCGGGGGCCTCTGGGCTGTGAGTCATCCTTTACTGTTCTCTCTCTCCAGCCTCAGTAATGCTGTCATGTTCCTACAGCAGAGTCATCTTCCAGCAACACCCTGGGCTGTGACAGTGACACAGGGCAGGTGGCCTCAGACTCCCCCCCAGCACCCAGTGTCCCCCAGGTAAAGGTGACTCTTAACACACTAGCCAGAGGGGGCAGGGGTTTCTAACCACAGCTGGTCCTCATAGACTCTTCGATTCACCCCTTCCCTCAGGATACCCCTATTTCTTCCACCCCTACTACACACATGGATCCCAAAGATCGGAACAGTAGTGTTCCCAGAGAAGCCTTGGTTGCACCCGTGCAGAGTTGCCCAGGGACCTTCACAGAGGGTAGCCCAGCCCAGATGCGTGGCGCTCGGGTCTCCGGGTCCCCTCAGAAGCGGCCAGGGCAGCAGGACAGCAGTTCTCCAGCCAAAACCGTGGGCCGCTTCTCTGTGGTCAGCACACAAGACGAGTGGACTCTGGCGTCACCTCACAGCCTGCGCTACTCGGCCCCACCCGATGTCTACCTGGATGAGATCCCCTCCAGCCCCGACGTGAAGCTGGTAGTGCGGCGCGTGCAGACAGCCTCCTCCATCGAGGTTGGCGTTGAGGAGCCTGCCTCCAGTGACTCTGGGGATGAGTGCCCGAGGAGGAGGCCTCAGGTGCAGAAGCAGTCCTCTCTGCCGGGTAGTGGTGGTGTGGCAAGTGACTTTGTGAAGAAGGCCACTGCCTTCCTGCACAGGTCTTCACGGGCAGGCTCGCTGGGCCCTGAGACACCCAGCAGGGCAGGTGTCAAGGTCCCCACCATCAGCATCACCTCCTTCCACTCCCAGTCATCCTACATCAGCAGCGACAATGACTCAGAGTTTGAGGATGCAGACATAAGGAAGGAGCTGCGAAGTCTGCGGGAAAAGTACGTTGTGGGGGCCATGGCTCACCTGGTCAGGTGTGGGAGGGGGGCTGACCTGGATAATGTGAGGGGTACAGCGCATTTGACCAGTATGTAATGATGAGGCTTACCATTATTAGGGGGCAAGGCTCATCTGGCCAGAGTGGAGCTCACCCAACCAGCATCTGGAGGGGTTGGCGGCCACAGGCCAGTATGGTTGGGGCGGGCTCATCTAGCCAGGCTGGGCCTGGTGAGTAATGTTGGATGGAGTTTAGGTTCTGGCCATGAAGCATCCACTGGTGGGTGTTAATCGAGCAATAGGACAGTGAAGAGATCGTTTTACTTCTACCCTCCAAACTGAGGAAAGAGGCCCCATCCAGGATATCTTTGCACTGGGCCAACCACTCTCTGCCACCTGCATGATTCTGGCTCCTCTGGGCGGCATGTCACCCCATCCTTCCTCTGTCACCTCTGGGAGGACACGCTAGGGGTCAGGAGATCTGTACCTTCTTCAGCCTTTCCTTCCTCTCCTTCTTCCCTCACTATTGATCTGCCTGTCTCTCCCTATCTCAGAATGACCCTGACACTGTTTCTCTCTGCTTGCCTCTCACCCAGGAAGTACTCATTCTGCCCCTCTGTGGTCAAGGATCACTAGTACCATAAGCTGCCTTTTGGGGCGGGAGGGTGGAGTTTAATGGGGGAGCTCCTGTGGTGTGGCCCACGAGACCCCACCAGTGGCTGAAGAGCAGAGGTTTATTGCAGCTGTCTGAGTGAGCTCAGGAACTACAGGTACCCTGAGAGGAGGGGACAGTGAGACTGCAAAGTTTCTGCAAGATTGTGTGGAGGGCAGGGCATGAAGACTGCCAGTCTTGGGGCTCTTGGCAAGGTAGTCCCAAGTGACCATAGTGGAACTTCTGTTGAGGTGAGACAGTGGAGGAATGGACACCACCTGAGGCCTCAGAGCAGATCTGTGCTCCGAATCCTGAAGAAGGGGTCATGTCCACTGACACAAGCAGCCCCGCAGGCAGCCAGCATTCCTCTAGAAATACTGCTGTCTCTCTGTGCATTTGCAGGGAGAAAATCGCTTCCACTTGGTGTTTACTGATTGGTTTATGTGTGGTAATGTTCATGTGTGTGTGTGCACTAGTATGTGTCAGAGTGCAGGTTTGCACACACACCTTTCTTTGTGTATGCAAAGGAAGAGCTCAGAGAGGTCAAAATCAGGTGTCTCAATCACTTCCCACCTAAGCATTTCACTGAACCTGGGGTTCACAAATTTGTTTGGACTGCCTGGCCAGCAAGCCATAAATTCCTCCTGCCTCTGCCTCCCCAGTGCTGGGATTACAGGTGTGCTAGCAACCCAAACACATGTCCTCATGCTTGCATGGCAGGCATTTTACTGACTAGGTCTTTCATACTTTATTTTTATTTATGTGTGTGGTTTTTTTATTGTTGTTGTTTTGTTTGTTTGTTTTTGAGCTAAAGTCTTTTTTAAAAAATTAGAGAGCTAGGTTTAGCATCTCTCCTACAATTCCAGTACTCTGCAGGTGGAGCTAGGAGGATTGCTGCAAGTTCAAGGCTAGCCTGGGCTGCGTATTGAGCCCCAGGCCAGCCAGGAGTACATAGAAAACCTTGTCTTAAAACACAAGATTGGGCATCACTGAAGATATAGGAGAGAGGTTAGAACTTCTCATTTTCAACTCTGAAAACCACCTGTTTCCCCAACACAAGAGATGGAAGAAATAGTCTAGGCTCCGTGCTGGGGTGGTACCAGGCCTCCTAAGAGCAGTGAAGTTCACCTCCTACCACTGCAGAAGAGTAATAGCAGGGAGGTGGCAAGTGAGACCATAGGGCCCAGTGGGGCCACTGCATCCTTCCCTCGAGCTGTCCTAGAGACTGCCCACACCAGCAGTCTAGCTGCCTTCACCTGCATCAAACCAGCACTGTAGCCCTCCATAGTAGCCCCAGTGGAACTATACGCCAACCACAAGTCTCACGTGGTGCCGTCCCTTCTCTAACTGCTCCGCAGTTGCCTAGCATGGAGGAAATAACACACCTAGCCCTAATAAACAGAGGTAGGCCAGCTGTGCATGGTGCCACACACCTATAATCCAAGCACTTGGGAGGTAGAGGCAGGAGAATCAGGAGTCCAAGATTTTCTTTGGTTACGTAGCAAATTTGAGGCCAGCCTTGGGTACAGGAGACTGCCTAAGAAAGAAAGAAGGAGAGAGAAAGGAAGGTAGTTTTGGTTCCAGACATCTGCTAGTTTACTCTAACTGCTCCGAAACCTAGGGTTTTAATTGCAAGCAGAAGTATAGGTGAGGAATAATGTTTGCTTCCTTGGCTATTGAGACAATTTAGTAGTCATGATTCCGGATGTCTGAAAACTTGAACTGTGTCCTTCACCTTGTTCTCTGGCTTAGATAGTGTCGTTGAAAGCCTGCAGACAGGTAGCATCCCCTGTGCCCAGACAGCCCAGCCTTTCCCTGCAGGAAAAGCCCACCAGCCCTACCTCCTCTCTTCTGCTCCAGGCACCTGAAGGAAATCTCTGAGCTACAGAGCCAACAGAAGCAGGAGATTGAAGCCCTGTACCGCCGCTTGGGCAAGCCACTCCCTCCCAACGTGGGGTTCTTCCACACGGCACCTCCCATGGGCCGCAGGAGAAAAACCAGCAAGAGCAAATTGAAGGCTGGCAAGCTGCTGAACCCCTTGGTGCAACAGCTCAAGGTCGTGGCCTCCAGCACAGGTCTGCTGCTTCTAGGGGAGGGCTGTACCTGGGCTGAAGAGGGAGGGTATTGGGAGGGACCCCAAATTAGCCTGAGAGGCTAGCTCTGACTTGCTGCAATATCTCCAAACCTACAAGAGTGTGTGGGGTTTTCTTTTTCCTGGATCTCCTTTTGCTGGAGCTGAGAGTCTCTGAAAGCCCAGAGAAACCTCAGGCCTCCACACTAATGCCAGATGGAAAGGCCTGTGTGAGAATAGGGGCTGCCCAGAGCCAGGCCTTAGCCCCACATGGAAGGAAGGAACCACTCCTGGGCCACATTGCACCTAGGAAGGCCCAGGGCACTTCATCCCTGCTCTTCCATGCAGGATACAGCCTGGGGTGGATAGAAGTAACTGCTTCCTCTGGCCCTGTCACCCAGGCACACAATAGTGTGCTCACTGAGTGTCAGGTGGCTGCCTTTGTGGGCAGGGAGAGGATGGGTTATTCTCCAGGCCTTGCAATAGTGGTACCCAGTCCCTGGTGCTGCAGAGGCCAGGCACCAGTCAGCACCCTTTGCATGTAGGGTACCTTTGATGCTTAGAGCTGTGCTGCAGGGTATGCTCTGAGTGGGGAGGATCCATAAACCCCAGTCTCCAAGTGTGCCAAATGGGAAGGCATTAGTGAATTATCTGTAAGCACTCCCTAATTGTGAGCCACCTGCACAAGTGATACAAACCCAGTGCCAATCCTAAAGCTGAGGGGAGGCTCTGCAGTGACTCAGAAAGGCTACTTTGAGCCCACGTCCATTACCTACCACTTACTTGAACAGCATAGGTCTGGCATGACACTGGGGTTTAGTAAAGGGGGACACTTTCTTTGATTGGCTCCAGCACTTTAGACCAGGATCTTGTCTGTACTGGTTTTCTTAAGAAGACTCAACTTCCTCAAGGTCAGCCAGCAGAGAGTAGGAAGCCAACCCAGCCACACCCTTCCCTGCCCATTGGCGCCTCATGGTGCCTGTCACCTCTTCTCCCCCCCTCGCCCAGGTCATTTGTCTGACTCCAGCAGAGGCCCTCCCACTAAGGACCCTGCCCACGCCAGCACGCCCCCGGGCACCAAGGCAGTTCAGACTCAGCAGCCCTGCTCCGTCCGGGCCTCCCTGTCCACAGACATCTGCTCCGGTTTAGCCAGTGATGGAGGCGGAGCGCATGGCCAAGGTGATTTCCAGCTTGCCTGTCTCCAAGCATGTGCCAGCCACATAGGGCCTCAGTGGTGTCCCAGGAGCACGCCTGTGTGTGTAGAGGGGGCCAGAGCTACAGCTAAGGCTGCTAAGCAGCTTTCTAAAAACGAACAAAAAAGGATAAGAATGTAAAGGCGTAGTCTTTGGATACAAAGAATGGAATTGTCTCGCCATGTAAGCGGCTCAGAGGCAGGTGATGGGTTTGCTAAGGTGGACCTCAGGAGGTGGCCGGGACCAGGAGGGATCAGCCCGATGACTGGGGAGGGAACGGGGCCTGGCATCTTGCTGTGTTCTGCGATGCCCATTCCTAGGCCCTGGCTACCCTGCCCTGCCCGCTTCCCACAGCAGAGCCAGACGGTGGTAAACACCGGGTCCTTCCAAAGTCCACGGGACGGCTAGGGGACAAGGGCTCAGCTCTCAGGCTGGGATGTCTGCTCATCACTGCCATGGACGGCAGCAGCTGCTCGATAAGGCGCTTTCCTGTCCTCACCATCTCTGTCCAGAGAAATCATGGTGACTAATAAAGGTGCCCCACCCACCCCACCCATCCTCCTCCGGGCCGCTTCTCTTCTGCTCCTACTGTCGCCTCCGCCCATCCTGTGGTCAGTGGCTTTGGTGCTGGGGCTGGGCTAGGCGGAGCCGTGGATGTTAAGTTACGAGGCTGATGTGGCTGTTGGTGTGGAGGAGGAATCGCAGCGACCTGTACTTGATAAGTGTCTCTCTGTTTTCTTCCCTTTATATTCATTTGCAGGCTGGACGGTTTACCACCCAACGTCTGAGAGAGGGGCCTATAAGTCTAGTAGCAAGCCTCGTGCTCGATTCCTCAGTGGACCCGTATCTGTGTCCATCTGTCTGTATTTGTTCTTTTGTATTTTCCCGCCTCCTGGCCCTTGGTTTCTCCCTTCCCTGCCCTGTCTTCATTACCTCTCATACATTTCATAGGATGCCACTCCAACCCCTTGAAGTCACCTCCTCCATGTCAAAAGGTGGACCCCACAAGCCTTTCCCACCACACAGGGTCCATAGTCACGCAGCTACAGACAGCTGTGTGCATGCTCTTGGCTGTGCCCAGGCACCAAAATCATGCGCAACAGCATTCCCTACCTCTTCCATGGCCCCTCCACCCCACGTATGCCAGGGCATTCTGTACCCTTACCGTCACCTCATTTATTTTCTTTTCTTTGGATGTTGGACGTAGTTTTCTTTTCTGTTGCAATTGTGGCCAGTATACATGTCTGCTGTCTCCCAGTTTCAATGACAACAAAAAGACAACCCCAACCTTCTCCAGATACCCAGTGTGTCACACACGTACCTGGACTCCCACAACATGCATGTAGCAGACTGATAACAGCCCTAATGTCCCTGGAGGGTGTGACTTCTGTGTAGGGCCAAAGCCAAGCACCCAGCCCCATCTCCACCCTCTCTCCCATTCCCTGCATGTGGAGATGCTAAGAATATGCTTCAGGGGTGTCGGGGGGTATAAATCAGTGGCACAGCACTTGCCTAGCATGCAAAAGAAAGGCCCCAAGTCCCATCCCCTGAACTTCAAAACAAAGAGCTTGCTCCAGCTAGGGCTTTCTGGCCCTCTACCCCACCATGCAGGGAGGGCTAGGCCCCTCTGCCATCTCTCCTTACCTCCTGCTCACTCAAAACGATGATAGATACTTGCCCCACTCCACATAGCTCTTGCATTGGAGCCTGCTTCCTGCCTGGGTCCCTGTTCTCTCCCACCCAGCTGGGCACTCTGCTCCATAAGTCTTCAGCTGACCCACGTGATGTGAGAGGTGAAGCCAGTGAAGCAGCTCCTCCAACTTCTGCCAGACTCACACCCAGTGCCAGCCTCCCTCACACACCCTGGGACATGTTTCTAGCGCCCACGAATGCTCACCTGCTGGCACCAATTCACCCTGGTGTGATTTGTTTTTAACCCTCACAATGATTGGCAAATCAATCTAACGTTGTGGAGCTTTTAGGTTTTTGTCTTTTTAACTGAAAAACAAAATCGAGATTTTTGACAATTGGATTGGAGATGCTGGTTTGGGGCACATGACTTTTTGCTTGTACAATAAAGATACATTGTGCTTGTGGGGACCCAGAGGCCATGTCTGTGGTAGGTGACCATTGCCATTCCCTCTCCCTGCATCAGAGGCCCGCGGCGGGTCATCCTTTTCCAGGTGGATGGGTCAAGGGCACATGGCTGTGTGGAAGTGCCAGGGGCTTCCCAGCATCTTCTTGTCTGTTCAGTAGTCTGCCCACTTGTGGCACACTGACATCTGGCTTGCAGTGCGTCTCTCGAGCTTCTGGTCAGTTACTGAGTCAGTATAAGGGCTAGGAAGGCTCCCTTTGTGTGACCCTCATATCTTTGCAGCAAGCAGAGTCTCTTCCCATCCACCAGCCCTGTTCTGCCCCTGCTTGCCTGATGCCTCTCCTGGCTGTGCCTGGTGGGCACACAACTCACATGAGGATGGTCACTAGGTGTGACAGCACTTGGAGCTCTGGGTATGTCCTGTCCCCAGGGCAGAGTGCATAGCAGTTTGTCACAGTGATCACAGTCATGTCTCTGAGAGCAACTTCTCTATTTCAGTCTTGTTCATAACGGTGTTCGTTGGTTTTACTTTGAGTTACTGGCCTGAGATTTAAAACAAACAAACAAAAAAACAGTGGGGAGAGGGGACCAGAAGGAAGGAACATCTGAGCAGGCTTGGCCAAGTAGCTTGAGGTGTGGTACTTGCACATGGATTGCTGGTCCACAGCCTGACTATCAAGGCAGGCTGGACTGGCTCAGCATTCTATTACCCCTACATGTTCTCAAGTAGCTGCCAGGCAGAGCTTAGGTGAACCCCTACTCTGGCACCTCTTACTGTGGTACATAGTAGGTAGGGAGAGTCTTGGGCCAGCTCACTCTGGGGAAATGAAGCCCCAAAGGCCCTTTTATCCTGCATGCTGCTAGCCTCTGAGCTTTAGGGATCTAGGCTTCTCATTGAGACATCACATTTGTATATCTGTGTGCTGGTTTCTGGGTAAACTGCAGAGCATCCTCAAGAGAAGATGTGAGGCCTGTGAGAATTGAGCAGTGGGGGGGGGGGGGGGGGATCAGTGCTTCCTGAGCATGAAAGACCAAATGATGGAAGGATGGAGCCTAGTCAAGAGGCTGAGAGAAGAGAAGGGCTTTGGGGGCAGAGCATGCAAGTGGCTGTAAGATGCTAGAGGATGCCTGTCTCTGTGAAGTTGTGTGATCAGGGGTGACCTTGATCAAGCTTAGTATCAGTTCATGTCTTGGGTGTGTGACGCCCCTACTTCCTAGAGTCAGAAGGCTGTGAGAAAATATTCTTTAAACTTTGAGTACAAGAATATCTAGGCTTCCATGAAGCCCAGAGAAGGGGGAAAAAGCCCCAGAAGGGCAGATTGAGCTCAAGTCACTGGGTGGGCTGGAGGACCGTCTCTGGTGGAGCCAGGCAGAGCATCAGAGATCTCCAGGCGCAGAGCGGGACATGAGACAAGGGACAGGTGGAGATGGGCTGTGGGTGGAAAAGCCTTGTCTTAGAGTTCTGTTGCTGTGAGAGACACCGTTAACCACAGCAACTCTTAAAAAAGAAAGCATTTAACTGAGGGCTTGCTTATAGTTTCAGAGGTTTAGTCTGTTATCATCATGGTAGGGAGCATGGTGGCTCACAATCAGATATGGTGCTGGATAAGTACCTGAGAATTCTATATCTGGATCCACGGGCAGCAGGAAGAAATTGAGACATTGGGCCCAGCCTAGGCTTTTGAAATTTCAAAAACTATTCCCAGTGACACATTTCCTCCAAGAAGGCCTCATCTCCTAATCCTTCTCAAGTAGTGCCATTCCCTGATGACTAAGCATTCAAATATATGATCCTATGGGGGACATTCTTATTCAAACTACCATAGGCCTCCTGGGAGTGTAGGCCCTATATTAGTTCCCTTCTCCCAGCCTGGGCAGGGTCCTGGCACAGACCCAACAACTCACTTGCATGTCCCTCTCTGGTAGACAGTAGCATTCAGTCTACCATACTTATCCTAAAAGACAGTGGCCATGGAACTGAGGAGGAAAGGTCCAAGTCAGAACCTAAGGGTGTCCTTAGGTGTCTGTTGGTGACAAACTATGGATACAGCCTACTGAGACACTTCTTTTGTGTCCTACCCATGCTCAGGCAGGCATGGGCATGTCTTGTTTCTTGCTGTGCCACAAGAAATGTGAGGTCTCACAGTGTCGTCACCTCATCTTGTTCTCATTTGCCTCAGATCTGGTGCAGGGACCCTCTGAAGCCTTCCCAGCCCTCTTCTCTGTATTGTTCTTATCTCGTGCTGGTGGTAAGAGAGTCCAGTGGGGTCCCCCAACAAGGCACATAGGAGACCCCTTACACACTCGAGGCTTACCACTCTAAGGATTGTAAAAGCAGGAGGCATGTTAGCTCCAGGCTCTGTAAGACCCAGGGCTATACAGCTCAAGGCCAAGTAAAAATGTCCCTAAATCACACTGGACTGAACCAAGATCGCTTGTTTCTGAACTGATGCTTCATGGGTAGTTTTTAGTTATTGTCTCCACTTGAGAATAGGATTGTTCAATACAGAAACAGCTCTGGGGGTATTTTGGCTTTTGACATCAGGATTGGGTGGAGGGGTGGGGTGGAGCTAGTGGTCTATAGTTAGTATGGGAGGTTGGGATGGGGGATGAAGCTGAGCTACCTGGGCTCACTACAGGGGACACTGGGCGGGTGCTACCTGGTACTAGGAGGGCTGACTCCCCAAGGAGGTCTGTTCCTGTGAACCTCATCAGTATTTGAATGCTGAGATGCAGAGTACAGATGTGAGGATCTGCTCCAGGCTGGAGCCCCTCTTTTAAGTATATGTCCTAGTCTTTCCTCCTGAGCTTTACGTCTGCCATGCTTGAGAAGTCCTTGTTGCTAGCCACAGTCCTGAGGGTGGTGGCTGTGGAATTCTGGAGAGGATGTGCTGTCAACCCACAAGTGGTTCGTGGTTTGAACCAAAGCGTTATGCAGAGACCTCACCTTACTGCAAGGACAAGTGGAATATCCAAGGAGACCTGGCTGGGACTGGTTGAAACCTGCCTCTGGCTGGCTTGATCTACTCACCTAGTACTATCCTGAGTAGCAGGAGCCTGCAAGAACCTCTCTTGGCACGGTAGAGATCGGGGCCAAGCTTGTTCATCAGATGCCCCAGGTAGAGAGACGCTGTTCATGGTATATTGGGAGCCATCTAGGGAAATGCAGGACTGTTAACATGGAGTCCTGGATGCTCCCCTGAGACTTTGCACCATGTCCTGCCAGAGAGCAGTGTAGCCCTAGTGTTGACATAAAGTGACAAACACTGGCTTGTTTGTCCAGAAGCTGGCACTGCCTACTCTGGTCATCTGTAGCCAATCCAGGAGGGATATGGAGGATGGGAGCTGATACATGGTCACCTGAGACCCAAATCCAGGAAGGCC
Organism: Onychomys torridus; assembly: GCF_903995425.1. Taxonomy (NCBI): domain Eukaryota; kingdom Metazoa; phylum Chordata; class Mammalia; order Rodentia; family Cricetidae; genus Onychomys; species Onychomys torridus. The sequence goes on along the minus strand of NC_050447.1, from coordinate 122,472,451 downwards.
AGCCACAACAGTCCATCTGGCATTCTACCCGGTATGACAATAGCCAGGACTGAGTCCCAAATCCCTAGCCCCTTTTCCTCCAAAAGTAGACTAAGATTTCCTACCCAAACACACAGTATCTTTCAGATCCCTCCTGTTTATCTCCCCTCTTTCCATTTGAAAATTGAATTGCTCAACAAACACCCCATTTCCCCATGTAGCCTTAGAAACCACACAGGATGAACTAAAATTGGTAAGACCATTGCAGCTGTGCTTCAGGTCCAGTGCACACAGCTGGGTTTGAGCTCTGGCCAGGGTGTGGCCAGCATTTATGCGCTATCCTATCCCTCAGGGCAAGAATAACAGCCCTTCTAGAAAAGTTGTAAGTGTTGAGATTTCCCAGACCTCTAGACTAGCTAACTCATGAGCCAGTGCTGTATGTGAGAGCACCCCCTTCCTGGGGCATGTGTTGAGGAGAGGGGGAGCTAGGGGTTGGAATACAGACCTGCTGTGCTAGTGTGGCCTTGCCAAGTGACCTTGGGGAAGTCTGAGCTCTTCCTCGCCAGTTGTAGCTCCCAGAGTGGCCATAGGATAAGAAAGAACAGCAGCACACACTGTAGGCCAGGCTGGTCCTGGGTTAGAGTTACTCCATCCTTCCAGACTCTGCCAGATGTCACGTTCTGTATTGCCCACCTGACCCCAAACAGACTCAGGACCATGGGGCCAGAGTGGTGATCTAGTTAGGTTGTTCCTCATGCCCCTGGGAGAGTGAACTGGTAGAAAAGAGGCGTGGTGTCTCCCCAAATCCCTGTAAACCCCAAGACAGACTCTAATATCCCTGCTCTTGTCTGACCTGATCCAAGGCAGCCATCTGGGATCCAGAATTGGCCTCAGACCTGCAAAACAATGTATCTTTTTGCACTTGGAAAACCTCTGGTAGCCTTGGTGGCCAGCCCAGGCTGAGCCTGGCTCCATTCGGGGACCCCGTGGCTGACTTTCAGTGGGTTTCCCTGCCTCAACCAGTGGGGCTCCCAAAGGCCTGGTGTTCGAAACCCAAGCAGCAGTGTGCTTTGCAAATTTTTGGTTTATTTTTCTGGTTTTTTTTTTTTTTTTATCCTTTCTCTTTTTCTGGAATATGCTTTTAGAGACAAAACACTTCTCCCTGAATCTTGGAGGCTTGCCCTGGTACCTCTACCTCCTCAGCAAAGGCCGTGAGAGCCTGCACACGAACTCTGGGGATGCCACCCTGTTCTCCCAGGCCAGGCTGGCCTCCTGCTCTGACTGCTGCCTGTGTCTGTCCCTCCCTGCACACTGATGACTTTTGCTTACATGTGGTAGTGTGATCGGCGTGTGCTGTTCTGCCTAACCCTGTGGTCTTGTGTCCTTTGTTCTTCCTTACAGGGTCAGCCCTGAAGCGTCTCTGCCTAGGCAAAGAACACAGCAGTAGTAATTATCTGGGTTTTTTGTTTTAACCCCTTTGCCCCCTCTCATCGCATGGGCTTTGTCATGGCTAGTGCGCATCAGGGCCTCCCGCGGAAGTGTGGCCTGCTCTGCCCTGACCTGCAGGGCTCTGTTTCGCTTCTGCCTGTCTGGATAGCTGCTCCCTCCCAGCTCCTCTTTGTGTTTCCATGGTTCCTAGAGTTTGTGCCATCTTGCCAGCCACCTCTTAATAGGCCTGTCCTTCTCCACAGTGTCCACATTTTACCACTGTTGATTAGTTGGGTTCCTTTCCAAAACCTTAGGCAACAGTGTTTCTTTGAAGTGCTGACGATGAGGAGAGATACCAAAACTGGATGGGTGTTAGTTGACCTGGGCCCCCCACACACATGCACACATACACACACACCTTTGCTCTTTCTTGTCTTTTTAATTTTTTAATCCCCTTCCTCTTTTTTTTTCTGGCTGAAAACCTCATGTAGCAATAGCTGTGTGTTGAGTCTCATCACTAACGTGTAATCCTTTGTTTATGCTTTCCCATTGCTGGCCACTAAAGTTCACTACATTTTGGAGCATCTTGTTTGAAGAGATGGTCATTAGCTGTTTGGGTTTTTTGGTGAGGTGTATAAACATTTTAAATTGGCTTATTCAAAATTGCTAGGTGGGATTACGTGCATGGGTAAGGGAGGAGCAGAGGAGGCAATTCAGTAAGTCTTGTGTTGGCCATAAAAACAGTCTCTCACAGAAGCAGCCAAGCTCTCTAGTCTGCAGAGCAACTCCTGGCTCCTTGCCTCCCAGTATCACTGAGCTGTAGAGTGGAGGGTGTGGAGCCCACCCCGAGGGACTCTAGGTGTGGTATCTTTTATTACCACCTTTCCAAATGCTTGGCTAAGGAAAGGCACCATTTCCTTGTCTTGAGTTCCAAACTACTAAGCAACTAAAATACACAGGGACACAGTGAACAGTCTGCCCAGGGGTGCTGGAAGGGTGGTGCTGGCACTCTCATGCTGAGCATTCTGCAAAGTAGGCCAGAGAGTGCCCTGAGAATCTGACCCTGTCCCTGGGATGCCAGTGCCCATATGTGTCTGGCTGTGCCATGAATTCCCCATGTTCTCACATGTGTGAGTCTAGCGGGGTATGCAGTGGTGGGCCTATGGTGGACTCTTATGGAGACTGCCAGGTGCTCAAAGTCTTTTTCCCTGGCCTGGCTTAAGAAACAAGTGAGGCTGCCTGGCACAGCCCAGCCACCCGTAGCCTACACAGTGCCTCATGGTGTCTAACACTAGGCAGCAAGGCCCACTGATGCAGACCGCCTCTTGAAGCAAGGTGTTGCTTGGCCAGAGTGAGGCCATTGATTGTCCCAGCCATCGTGTGAGAATGACTACAGCCAGCCTGTCAGTGGTGCTGAGTGAGTGTGTGGCGTCACCAATCCTGGCCTATATGACTCCCTAGGGTCTTCCACCAGCAGCCTGGCCCCGGGCCCTGAGCCAGGTCCCCAGCCCACCCTGCACGTCCAGGCACAGGTGAACAACAGCAACAACAAGAAAGGCACCTTCACGGATGACCTGCACAAGCTGGTGGATGAGTGGACAACCAAGACGGTGGGCGCGGCGCAGCTGAAGCCCACACTCAACCAGCTGAAGCAGACGCAGAAGCTACAGGACATGGAGGCCTCGGGCGAGGCTCGGGCTGTGAGTGGACATGGGCACAGGCTCTACCGGGAGGGATATGGCAGGCATGGTGGCTGTGGCTGTGAGCTATTGCCGGAATCCTGTGTGCCAGATGGCCATCATGCTAAGTACTTGGCTTTCATGATCAAGGTCCTTCTTCTCCAAAAGAATTAGGTCTTGCTGGGTGGTGGTGGTGGCAGCGGCGGCGGCACACACCTTTAATCCCAGCACTCGTGAGGCAGAAGCAGGCAGATCTCTGAGTTCGAGACCAGCCGGGTCTACAGAGTGAGTTTCAGGACAACCAGGGCTATGCAGAGAAACCCTGTCTCAAAAAAAAAAAAAAAATTAGGCCTTGGACCCTGTGATGATTGAGAGGTAAAAGTGACTTCCTATGGTCCTTCTGGCCAGCAGGGTCAGGCTGAGCCTGCGACTCTAGAACTCAGATACAGCAGAATCCTTGAGTTGGACAGCCCCAAGTGGAAACACGCCCTCACTGTGGATAGACACACCTGCATCTGCATTACTTCCATTGTCTTCAGGCTGTAGAAAGGGCAGGTGCACTCCTCACTCCTGGGTGGCAGCTGTATCCAACTGCGGCCAACACTGGCCGGGCAAGTAGCCACCCTCGCACATCTTGGCACACATTATGGTTTTGGGAGAGCTAGCTGGAGGAGTGTCCCCACTTTTCCAGCTTTCTGGAGAAATTGTGGAAGATTGCTGTTACTTCTACTTTAAATGATCCATGAAGTTCATGGGTGAATCCATCTGGGCCAAAGTATCTTGTGGGTGTTGTTTTTGTGTGGAAAACATCCCTCTGTGAACTTAGGCTTTGGCTCTTTTCAAACACACAGAGGAATTGGAAGCCTGCGGTGAGCATCGCATGCCACCGCCTACAGTAGGTGACTGGCAGAAATCATCACATATCTGTCCATCTCTTGGGCAAGGCTTCTTTTCCAGTCCTGACACGTTTGGGTGTTCTGTCTTGGCAGACTGGTTAAATTCTGCTTCCATGGTAATTGCTACTTTGTCCCTAAATGGGCCTGAACTTTCAAATCAGTTGCCATTTGATACTGTGATGCCTCTTGCTGCTGTCTGCATGATCCCAAGGCTGTGGCGTTCCTGGTGTTGGTGATGTATGCCTCCCACGTCTCTCTGTGTGTCTGTCCTTCCTTCCCTTGCTGCCTTTTGTCCTTATGTCTTAAGGCTTTGTTAATTTCATGAGCCATTTAAAAAACCATATATTATCTTTGATATCCTTTGTTATCGATTTCATTCATTTTTTAACTCTTACTATTTATTTCTCCTTCTGGGTTAACATCTCTAGAAAGATTCTTAGGTTTGACTGTGAGTTGGTGGCGGAGTGTTTGCCTAGTGTTAGTGAGGACCCTGGGTTAGCCCCCAGCACTGGAGTAAAGAAAAACTTCTTTGGCTAGGCCGCTAATTCCAGCCTTCCTAACTCCTGCAGAGCACCCAAGTCCAGTTCCTAGCACCTGTGTCTCAAGGCTCACCACTGCTTTAACTCCAGCTCCGCAGAGCATCCAGGGCCTCTTCTCCCTCATAGACACCTGCACAGACACACATGAAGATACACACATACACGTAAATAAAATTCAATAATTAAAAAAAGTTTACAGTTCTCAGCCAAATGTCTCAGTGGTGCATCTTATGTCCACAGTACTTCCTGTTTTCCTTTTCCACAGCTTGCCTCCTTGGTTCCTTGTCTTGCCTTGTGAGGTTTTTATATTATGTGAAGGACATTGTGTTGGAAAAATTTGTTTGTGAAAATAATTTGAGATCTAGACTCTTTTTATTGTCTTGGTTTGCCTTTGAGCACGTGTTCTTTTTTATTTTTATTTTTTATTTATTTATTTGTTTATTTATTTATTTTGGTTTTTCAAGACAGGGTTTCTCTGTGTAGCTTTGGAGCCTGTCCTGGAACATTACATATATATTCTACCAAAGTTTGCCCCCTCTGTCTCTGTCTCTGTGTGTATAGTATAGTATAATGTAGTGTATGTGTGCACATGCTTATGTGTGGGCATGTTTATGAAGCCAAACATCAACATCTCGTGTCTTCTCTGTCCCCCCCTACCTTCCCTTTTTTGAGACAGGGTCTTTCTCTCACTGAGCCTGGTGCTTACCAATCAGCCAGACTGCCTAGCCAGTGAGCTCCAGGCATCTACCCGTCTCCCCAGTGCTGTGGTTACAGACACATGCCACCATACCAGGCTGCAGGTGCTGGGAGTCTGAACTCAGGAGGCTCCTCACAGGAACTCTTACAGATCCCTAGCCCCCTCCATTACTTTCTTAGTGGTGAACATAAAATGGAAGACATTTAGTTTGTGTGTTTTTCTGAAAGTTTTGCTGTTTTAGCTGTTGTATGCACTGTAGCTTATCTGCTCATTGCAATGATACCTGAACTGCATGAACCAACACTCTCCTCATTGCCTTGTGCAGCTTCGTAGTAAGGTTATCATCCACTGTTGATCTTCAAGAATCTCTTGGTTTTTCTGGGTCCTAAATGTTTGCAGGTCTCAGGTGGCCCACTGGCATTTCTCTTGGCAATGGATTACATCTGTCAGTGAACTGGATAGTTTTACCATATTACCGGTCTTGAGTGTTCCATGAACTTGGCATCTGTTTCTTTACATCTTTGTAGGATGTTAATATCACTCATTAAATCCTTCCCAAGGTGGTTGATGATTGAGAGTGCTGTTGTAAACTGTGCAGTCCTGAAAATTTCTGGTGTGTGGAAATGTGACCAATTCTGGTGCCCAGAAGCCTATGGTCCTGAACAAGTTTGCTTGTTCAGCCTTTCCTGTGGGTTTCTCTACATATAATGTTGTCATCTGCAGATAGGCAGTTTTTCTTTTCTTGTCTCACCTTGGCTGGGTCCCCTCACAGTGTTGACTGGAAACATGAAGGAGCCTTGGGGGAGCACCTAACGTTGCCCCCTCTGCAGGTATGGCTGCTGGCTCCATGGAGACCTTCACTGCTGAGTGTGCCTTCTGTAAATGGTGTGGGTGTTGGCGAGTGTCCATCCTGCCCTGTGTGTGCTTATGGTTCAGAGGCTAGAAGCCAGGGCCTCATATGTGCTAGGCAAGTGCTCACCTGGGAACTCCAGCACAGCCCTTCCAGTGACGCTTCTCCTGGAGTGAGGTGGGGTGTCTCTGAGGCATCAAAGCCCACTGGACTGTGATGTTAAACCTTTTATAGTCACTGTCTTCCATTTCCCAACTGTTTTATTTAGATGCTGCAGGCTGCCAGTTCTTGATCTCTCACTGTAGTCATATCCAGTCTTATCATCAGAGGTGCTGGCTCTGGAAGCCACTAACAGCTCCTTTCCCTGCCTCTAAGGCCACTGTGCTTGGCTGAGAGTACAGGGCCTGCCCCAGAGTTCCTGCTCCCACAGGCCTCCTGGGCTGTTGTAGGTGCATACTGTGACTAGGCCACCAAACCAGATGCTGTGGTGTTGGCTGGACGGAAGTGTGTGAGTCACTCGTGTGCCTTCCACACCCTGCAGGTTCTGCTCCAAGCCCGCTCTGGCTTTGGTCACCTGGAGCTTATGGCCCACAGACAGGTGCTTAGACCTCAATGTAGCAAGCCGGGAAGGGAGGGCGGCTGCTTCCCATACCAACATTTGGACTACACGAGGAGACCGACTGACTGCGGCCCCCTGTGCCTTCTTCTTTGTTTCTGTGTCTCATAGACAACTGTACCTCCAGCAGGAGTGAGGACACCGTGTTTGGCCCCGGCACCTGGCCCTCTGTCCAGCACAGCCATCCCTGGAGCCGCCCCAGCCCTGCCTGTGCCCATACCAGGTACTGTCCACTCCAGCCTCTCAGGCTCTCCCTGTGCACTGCCTCTGAGTCAGTATGGAGGCCTGCTCCCTGTTCCTGTGTCCTGGGGGCCCTGGGTGGCCTCAGGGAACCCACAGGGATCTTGGGGCAGTCAGAGCCCCACTAAGGTCCCTATGCTGCCAGTGTTCCTGCGGCCACCTGTTATCAGCACGCCAGGCCCCCGGCTGCACATCACGTAGCCCTCTGCCCTGCCCTGGCCAGATGGAGCACTCTGAATCGTGTGGAAGAACCCAGTTGTGGTGTGGCCCCGTCATGGCTCCTCCACATGGGCCCAGGGCACAGAGCCCCAGCCAAGGGGGCAGGAGAGGGCAGCAAGACACTTTCCCTGCTGCCTCAGACCCCATCGCTCTTAGGTCCCTACAGTCTTACACAGGCAAGCTTCACATCCATTGCCTGTCCTTGATTGAGGATTAGAACCTCGTCATCCCCCTGCAGCAGCCCAGTGCCTTGAATTCCAGCTTTTCTGTTTCCTGATGGAAAGACATGTTTAAAAAGGCCATTGATCAGCAAAGGTGGATTTCATTACAGTTAACATGTACATTGCTGTCTCCACTGTGTGATGTTGCAGAGATGGGAATGGGGTACAGATATGAAGCTGATAGTTCTAGTGTAAACGCCTTCTTTAAAAACAGAAACTAAAGTGAACATTAACAATGTGACCTGCCAATGCTGGATGAGCCTTGATAGAGTGAGGTCACCCTGGTCATGTGCAATAACAGAGCCACAGGACCCACCTGAAGTTGCTCTCCCTGTGAGGAGTATCAGCAGCTTTGTTGAGCCGTGAGGATCCTGCCAAGAAACAAACGGGCAAATGCCCTGGGAGCCAGCAGGCTGTTATGCGCACCATACAGACAAACACCACCATTCGGCTCAGGGGTCCCCACTCTCTTCCTTTTCCATGGTTTCCACAGAGGCCTGTGCTCTGCCCACCCTACCATGCAAATTCCTCTCCAGGCTATCCTCAGGCCTGCCTACTGAGGGGTGGAGTATTTCTGGAGGTTTCCATGACACTTGTCCTGGGGGGGGGGGGGGGAGATGAAAGCCCCCTGACTCCTGGGCAAATGTTTTATGCCTCCAATTGGAGGGTGGGCTGCCTGCGGTGACCCTGCTGTGAACTGTACAGTTAAGCTGTACTCATGAGAACCAGCTAAATTATTTTGGTTTCAATACACTATTCCATCAATTCAGTTAGAATTGAATTTTCAGGGGGCTGAGCAGAGTCTTCTGCCAGGCCACAACAATGCAATAAGAGATTTCTGTTCTCTGCGTCTGGTCTGAAAACCACACAGGCCCACTTCTTAGTGAAGTGAGCCTGTCTTCTCTCACTCCTCCTGCGCCCAAGTCCTTTCCTACTATGACAACACTAGTGGCATGGGATCCCCAAGAGACTGTATGTGCGAAGGAGAAAAATAAACGTTTGCTTGAAAATACTGTGAAATGACAGCTTTTTTTCTTGCCCTCTATTCGTATCAAAGCCAAACTGAGTGGCCTTGTAAAAGATAGACATGGGTCGCCTAGGTGGGCCTGTCCTGGCCTCTGCTTGGCGCCAGCAGCCTTGTATGCTATACCCTGGAGGGTGGAGCTCATAGAGCTAAGAGAAGAGAGTCAAGCCTCTGGTGGGGTTACCTGTCTCCCAGCACTGCGCCTGCTGCTGTGGCCCAGGCCCGATGTCACCAGGCTGTTACCTCAAGCCTGGCATTGCAGGCTATTGGCTGGGCTGCAAGTCAAGCTGCACCTGCATTGTTTTCAGAAGTGCAGTAGAAAGGGTGCATCTCACAGAAGGCAGACTGCATTTCCAGCCCATCGAAGCTGGCACTAGGTCCTAGAAAACCCACTTTGCATGAGTCATAGGAACTCCTGGTTCCCCTTCTTCATGGGTTGGTGGGGCTTCTCTTTTAAAAGGGCTGCTCTTGAGCTTGTTGAGTAGAATTGGTCAAGGGCCGACCTAGGGCGCGTGAGGGGCACCAGCCTTCCAGAGAGCCTAGGGCGTTGTGAGAAGTGATAGTTAGGGGGAAGACCTGAGCTACAGTGGTGCAGCAAACTGTCATGGGCAGCCGTGTGTGCACTGTAGACCTGCCCTGACAACAGGGGTCCATTGTGCCAGAGGTGGCTATCTCAGGACATAGCACTAGACTTCATGCCTCTGCTCAGACCCCTGCAACTGTATCATTGTGCCTTATCTTGGCACTGGCCCTATTCAGAAGCAAAAACTGAAGGTTACTGTTTTCCCCCAGGACTTCAAGGCCAGCTCAGTCCAGGATGGTCCAGTGGAACAGGGGTGAGACCTTGTCTTTCTGGGCTTAGGTGGTCATTGCTGAGTGTCTAGCTTAGCAGAAGATACCCAGGTGACAGTCAGCCAAGCTCTGTGCAGAGAACAGGACTCTGTACAATGCACAGTCTTGGCCTGGCCTGGCTCTGGCTCCACCATTCTACCTTTGTTTTAGTAGCTCCTGGGAAAGGGGCCAGGTGCCTAGGTAGGGCTGTGTGTACGGGCATCAGAGTCCAGCCTTGGGTGAGAGGCCAGTGCCTCAGAGGCCTGTAGTGAGCTGTGGCCATTTTGTTTTCTAGATCCTGAGAGTGAAAAACCCGACTGAGCCGGCCTCTACGCCAGGCCCACACTGCATCATCCAGGCGAAGAAGTGAGAGACTCCAGGGCAGCCACTCCTCTAGTCCACTCACGCTGTTTTGTAACCACTTTCTAACCATTTTTTATTCACAATTGGAAACACAAATGTAATGCAAGAATAAAACATATTTTGGGGGAGACAGGACTTTGGTATTTCAAACTTCCTCCTTTCCAGTGGTCCTCTGGGCAGGCAGGAGCTAGGTGAGAAGGGTGGGGGAGGGTACAGCCCATTCTCTGAAAGGCCCTGGAGGCTCATCACCCAGTGCCCCTTCTCGGGCACAGACTCAAGGTCCCTTTTGTTGCTCAGCTCCATGTCATATGGTCTTTTCTCTGGCCTAAGGAGACCAAAGTCATCTGTCCTCACCAAAGAAAGAGCATTGTGGAGGTCTGAAAGTATGCCTCCTTTGCAGAGCTCATGGGAACCATCAGGAAAGGAACCAGCCAACATGGGATCTGAAGCCTCTTGGGGGTGGAGGACAGGACCACCAGCTCCAGGAAGAGCTATACCCACCCTCATGGTGGGGTATGTTAAAAGCTCACATGAAAAAGCAAGAAAACAGGCTGGGAAGTGGCTCAGTCAGTAAATACTTGACCTGAATTCAGTCTTCAAAACCTACATACAAAAGGTCAGGTATGGTGGCCCACACTTGGAATCCCAGTGCTATGGAGGCAGAAACAGAAGGATCCTGGATCTCACTGGATAGCCAGTCTAGCCTACTTGGAGAGTTCCAAGCCAGGGGGAGCCCCTGCTTTGAACAGATAAGCAGGCCTAGGGAAATGGCTCAGTGGGTTACATGCTTGCTTATACAAGCTTATGTATATGAGTACAGATCCCTGGTGTTTGCTGATCATCCTAAACCTAAAATGCTGAACTGTAGGTTCAGAGATCTGTCTGAACAAATAAAGTGGACAGCCATAGAGACAGATAATCCAGAATTGGCCACTAATCCCACAAGTGCACCATCACACAGATGCACACACACAAATACACCATACACACAAGAGAGGTGGAGAGCACTTGAGGAATCACACCTGACGTTGTCCTCCAGCCTTCACACACATAAATTCATGTGCACCCTCAAATGCCAACAACTTCTTAGTTGCCTTGACAAGAAAACGTGGAAATAATTGATAGTAGCCTGGCCCTGCCCACAGGAATGGGTCTGGGATAGAGCTCCTAGGGTCTGGACATCAACACATGCCAAAACTGGGTCTGGGTATTGTGAGTCTCTAGCTGCAGTTCAGAGTGTGCTGCAGCTGTGCATGGGAGCAAGTGTTAGCATCTGCAATTCAGTGCATCCTCCAGCCAAGCATGGGAGCAGATGTTCATAATACCCAGACTTTGCTACCATGACAGGTCACAGGTAGTGCTATGACATTAAGGAGGTTTCTGACATCTCTAGATGTCACTTACATCCATCATGACCAAGTGCTCAGCCCCTGAGGTTTAGAATATGCCTTGTTGGAGGTCTAGTTGATTCTCTAGGACCTAGGCAAAACTAGACATACAGAGCTTCACATTCCCCCCAAGATCCCCAGCAGTCAGAGTCATGAGGTCATGAGACTATATCTATTTCAAGCACACAAGTGCCCTAGACTGGGAACCTGGCCTTGACTTGTAGGAAACAAAAGTAAATGGTGCCTTAGTCATTCAGGGTTGCCATATAAAATACCATAGACTGGCTAGCTCACTTGTGAATCACTCACAGTTCCAGAGGCTAGGATGTCCAAGATCAAGTGCCTACACAGTAGCTAAATTGTAGAGCTGCTTTCTTGGTTGGTACATAGGACCTATCGGTACTGTGCACCTGTGCCCTCTCTCTCTGCACTGAAGGATTGCATTTGTGCTCCTTATACTATTCTTAGCAGATGAGGGCCCCACTCTTTTTTTTCCTTTTTTAAGATTTCAAGATTTTTATTTTATTAAAAATGTAACAACATAATAGCAGCAACATTTGATCACTCTTTACTAGTACCATGTAAAAGTAGTTCAAGGACCCCACTCTTATGATTGCATTGGATCTTTATAAAGCCCCTGTCTCCCCATACATTTACATGGTAATTGGCTCTTCAATGTAGGAATTTAGAGGGATATAGCATTCAGTATATAGAATATGGCTCACTGATTTGGCACACAGTCCTTTATAAGGTGGAGACTATCTGTACTCACTGGTCTCTACTTGTACCTTGAAGCTAACAAGTGAATACCAATTCTCTAAAGAGAACGAGAGGAAGGAGAGGAGAAAGCCAAAGGCAGAAAACTAAGAGCAAGGAACAACCTTTCCTGAGCCCCACATAGGCTCAGGAGATGGAGCCCATGCAGAGCCTCCCTGCAGAATCCTAGACTACACAGGACAATGGACACTGGTCACCCACATGGCTGCACAAGGGTCAGTTGGCCGGACAGGCACCAAGGCTACAGAAGTTGTTTTAGAACTCCAGGCCTCAGGACCACAGGAAAAGAAGACCAAAGAATAGGCAAGATCAAAAATCAAATAGCAAGGTGATAGGTTAGACCTAACTATAGTAATGTCCACATTCTGTAATTATATATATATATATATGGTCAGATTAAAAAATTGTCATATTTAATAAACAGCAGGATTCAGCCTGGCAGCGGCAGTGGTGCATGCCTTTATCCCAGCACTCAGGAGGCAGAGGCAGGTGGATCTTTGTGAGTTCAAGGCCAGCCTCATCTACAGAGCAAGTTCCAGGACAGCCATGGCTATACAGAGAAACTCTGTCTCAAAAAACTAAAAAACAACAGGATCCAAAATGATGTCTACAGTTTTTATGGTAAGGTCAAGGTGGACCTGGGTACACCATCCCAACGGAAGGAGGTGAAAATGGCTCCACGTGATGGACTTTAAAGACACAGAAAAGTAAAAGGCAGCCATGGGTATACCACCCTAACACTAATCAAAAGAGGAGGCATGAGTGGTCCTCATAACATCAATGCAGTTTTGATAGTAACACTTACTGCCAACTTAAAGAACCATTTCACAATGACAAAAGGGTCAACTCACTAAGTTCCAAAGTTTGTGTGCCTAATGACAGTGCTTTGAAATATGTCAGCAAAACTGACAAACGGCAAAGAGAAACTCATGAGAGTCATTTTGGTATCCATCTTACTAATGAACAGGACAAGATGAGAGCCACACTAGATTAAGACTCTGCCCAGCGTATAACCCCTCACCTCTCTTTTCCTTCTGCCCCCTCATCTGGGAAGGCTAGGAGGACAGCATGGCTGTTTCTCCCATTGGTAGCAGTAAAGGATCACATCAAACATGGCCCCCACCTACGTGCCTTCAGCTTGCCCTGTCCTGACCACTATGAAAGGCCCTGGCCAGTCTTTTCTCCCTGTCCTTTCCATTTTGGACCTACTTAGAAGGCATCCTGTACTTCCTAGAAAGCCCTGGTTATATGGGTAAACAAGCCTCTTTGTGTGTTCTTGGGTATGTGTGTGTACACGTGGTTACCACTCTCAATATCCAGACAGCATTTGGGTGGAGGGCCTTCCTGTGTCTGGGGAGTGACCCCAGCAGTCTCTGAGAATATAGAATACTTGAGCACAACTACTGACCTCAAATATAAAAGTCTTATTAGTATTTCTAGAATGTTTCATCTGCAGACACATTTCCACTTCCCCTCTGTGGTGGTATTGTGTTCCCCAAAATATTGTGCACCCTAATAAATTTATCTGGGGTCAGAAAACAGACAGCCACTAGATACAGAGGCTAGAAAATGATGGCATTCACACCTTTAATCCTAGCATTCTAGAGGCAGAAATCCATCTGTTCAAGGAAACAGCCAGGCATGGTGACTCACACCTTTAATCCCAGAAAGTGAGACTTTAATCCCAGGGAGTGACGGCAGAAAGAGAAAGATATATAAGGCGTGAAGACCAGAAACTAGAAGCATTTTGGCTGGTTAAGTTTTTAGGCTTTGAGCAGCACAGTTCAGCTGAGATTCATTCTGGATGAGGACACAGAGGCTTCCAGTCTGAGGAAATAGGATCAGCTGAGGAACTGGCAAAGTGAGGAAGCTGTGACTTGTTCTGTCTCTCTGATCTTCCAGCATTCACCCCAATAACTGGCCTCAGGTTTGATTTTATTAATAAGAACTTTTTAAGATTCCTGCTGTACCCCTCTTTCCTTTTTTCCTTCCTTTTGTTAGGGTCGGCATCCAAAACAGAGAGCTTCACTCCGATATCGGGTCACAAAAGCTTTATTAGCACGAGTTCGTGGGCCACCAGTGCGAGAAATGACTGGTGACCCCGAGTCTAAGGCTCGCAGGCCTTTTATGAAGTGGTTCTATCAGGGCAGGGGAGCGGGGTCATTCAGAGTGCAGACATCTGGGGGCCAGATGTCTTCGCGGTCCTTCTCAGAGTCTGGGTGGGTAAACGAATTCCAAGCTTATCTAGCAAGGGGTTATTTGGCAAGCATTCTTCTCAAGCAATTTATCTTGCAAGCACAACCGCAGGCGGTTATCCTGCAAGCATCCTGTTAGCACAGCATGATGGGCTAACTTTCTGGTATGGGGCATGGGGGCAGAGTGCAGTATTTTCCACTGAATCTACAATTAGCAGAGCTGGTGGGGGGGGGTCTCCTTATTTCTCTTACAATGGTCTTTCATTTTCTTTCCTCATCCCTTCCCTCTTCCCTACTTTTTTTTTTTGGTTGTTGTTAGAGACTGAACCCAGAGCCTCACACAGGTGCTCAGCCACAGGTGTATACTCCCAGCTGGGCTCAGTGTTTTTTATGTTTACATGACCTATGTATGAAGATGGGGCATACAGGTGAGTGGCACATTAAATATTCCTGATCATGTATTTTAAAGGCTTCAAGTCACATGAACAAATGTTCTCTGATGGATATAGAGTTAAGTTGGAAGACAATAACGGTTCACTATAAAATACCCAAATATTTGGGAATGAAATAACACACTTCCGAATAGCCTCCAAATTGAAGAAGTCAGAAGTGAAAATAGAAACGGACTTCCGGATATTTCAGCTACCCTTGTTCTACTACTTGAGGCACAGGATAAAAGGGACTAGAGCCCACTAGGCCTCCCAAACGTAAATACAAAACCATACACAAAAGAGCAAATGGAACACAGCAAACATGGAGAACACAAGGCCTTGTCTTGGAATTCGTGTCAGGAATTTGCAGAAGGTTCGACTTTCAAAAATCCATATTAACTGGTTATGACACCAAAGGATAGGAAACATTTAGGGACGTATACATTTTTAAAAGACTAATGAATTGTAGTCCACTAAAATGAAAAACTTCATACACATCGTCACATTCATGATAACAAAGTTTAAAAAGGAAAGTGCTGACAGAATGGCTTCGTGTGTAAGTAAAGGGGCTGCCTGCCAAGTCTGACCACCTGAGTTCCAGCCTGTGGTGGAGGGGAGGACCAACTCGTAAAATTGTCCTCAGACCTCCACATATACTCTGTGGCACATGCCTGTCAATATCACTACTACTACTACTACTACTACTACTACTACTACTACTACTAATAATAATACAAAATGAAAGCTTAAAATGAAAATTTTCTACTCAAAGATCAGTGCTAACTTGCAGTGGGAGTGGTTAATGCACTGGTCAAAACCCTGAGATACCGAAAATAAGTGACTGTTAAGTGCTTGGCCCTAAAAAAGACATCCACATCATCCCCATCAAAGAGGGCAGAAAGATCAGTAAGAGCTGGAGAACGGGGGATGGGGAGGAATCTGGATAACTGTCTGTGGATGTGACATGAACTCACAGCAGCTCTGGTTTAACCCACGCAAGATCTAATCAGTCAGAAAGGATGCTCACGTCCCCGTGTGCCCCCCCCCCCCCAGCAAGGAGGTTTGAGAAGTTAATGACTGCTTAGAGAGAAACAATCGTTTTTCTTCAGGGTTAAGCACTGCTAAATTGTTCCTGATCCAGTAAATAGCCGCACACCCCACCCTCACCACTCCCACCCCTGCTAAGTCTGGTGGAGTAGCCTAATGGTAAAATCTTTGTTTAGTGTGTGGAAGGACCTCGGTTCACTTCTCAGCACTGCAAAATTAAACTAAACTAATAAAAAAGAACCCCTACCCATGCACACACGTAAGCAAGCCTAATTATGTTCGGTGGACTATTAACATTTGAAGAGACATAAAATTAGGAAGGAAGAATGTTGAGAAAGAGGGTTTCATGGGCGTGGAGGAGGGATAAGAGAAGATGATGGGTGAAGATGATCAAAACAACTGGAATTGTCAAAAAATAAGCGAAAACTTTTTGTTACAAATCAGAGTTAGGAGAAGTGAAAAGAGAAGCCGCAGGCTGATGGCAATCGACTTGTGTTTCGAACATAATGAACTCTAACAATGGTGTTGTGATTGTGCCGATTTTGATAATGGGCGAAGGATTTAAAGGAACACTCCACCAAAGGAAAGATGATGTGTGACAAATGAACCCTCCAGAAGCCTCTCAACTTTGTCGGATACCGGGGAAATGCAGCTCAAAGCCACAGTGAGGTACTGCTGCACACCTTTAAACTGTGAAAACTACAGAGACTGGCTATGCCACCTGCCGGGTAGGCTGGGGAGGGCCTGGCTCTCCTCCACTACTGGTCCAAGTAGGGAACAGCACAAGGCTGCAGATGTGATTTGTCTGAACAAAAGAGAAGTTGATAAATGGTCCGTGTGGCCTGGCCTTTCCACTTACAGCTCCTCAGAGAGCTGAATATTTGCATATTGTAAAGTAGTCCATTTTCAAGACAGAAGAGCCTTAAGTCAACTTAGGACCAGTTCCAGGGAAACAGGAAAGAATGGGCCCCTGTGGCACCTGCTAGTCTGTGTACCTCTGCTCAAACTAGAAGTTTAGAGTAAAAATTATTATCATTATCATTATTATTATTATGAGACAAATCTCTAGGTAGAATAGGCTGGCCTTGAACTCGAAGAGATCCCTGTGCCTCTGCTTCCTGAGTGCTGGGATTAAAGGCGTGGCCACCACACCCAGCTTTAGAGTAGAATATCATTAGCAGCCAAGTTTGTCTAATGTCTTGCAGTTGTGACAAAGTTCATGGCCCTAAGTGGCATTAAAACAGGGTGTGAAACACAGAGATAAACCCACAGTGATCTTTGTTGAGAAGTAGACAGATGTACATGGCAGTTGACATGTAAGACTGACAGGTAAGAGTACTTAACCAATGAGGAAGGGAGGGAGGGGCCTGCATCCAGGGCCATAAATGTTTCCGTTTGTCTGCATTGGTGCCCACCTCATAAGATCATAAAATAAGCTGCCTTGCTTTTGCTGCTCTGAGTCTTTAGTGCTCACCATTCAAAACAGGGATCCTCATTCCCCATGAAATGAACGTTCTCAAGAGCTGTGATGACCGTGAACTGGAAACAATCCAATATACCAATGGTTGACAGAAAAGCTGTAAGCACACGGGGGTGGGGGTGGAGGGAGCAGCCTTACATTCCTATGCTGTGCAGCAATGGGGAAGAATGAGCTTCTGATCTGTGTGACAGGTGACACTGTCAATCTCAAGAGAATTATATCCAAGTGAAAGAGGCACCACCCAAAAGGATCCCGTGCCTCAAACTTTTGCCCAGTGAGAGAAAATACAAACTGATCTGTGCTGATGGGAGCCGATCAGAAATTGTCTGGGAGGGCTGGGGGATGACAGGGCCTGAGGACACATTTGGAAGTGAAGGGGGAAAGTTCACCAACTTGGTCATGGTAAGTTTTCTCCAGTGCATATACATATCCACACTTAGCGAATGGTGCACCTTGGGTGTTATAGCTTGTATATACTACACCTCAATAAAACTGTCACCCTTCAGCATCCCACACATACCTTCAGGGTTGAGTCCAGGGCTTGCTTTCTTCCTGTTTTGTAGTTGGAGAGCTTCTCTCCAGCCCCTACCAAGCCCTGTTAGTCCAACAACCCACTTATAAAATAAACACACAGACATTTATATTATTTAAACTGCTTGGCCATTAGCTCAGGCCTACCATTGTCTAGCTCTTACTCTTATATTTAGCCCATTTCTATTAATCTATAGTTTGCCACATGGCTTGTGGCTTACCAGTACCTTACATCTTTCTTGTCATGGCTGCGACTGGCGGTGTCTCCCTGCTCCAGCCTTCACTTCCCAGAATTCTCTTCTCCTTGTCCCGCCTACCCTATTCTTCCTGCCTGGCTACTGGCTAATCAGCACTTTACTTATTTTAATCAACCAGAGTAACACATTTGACATACAGAACATCCCACAGCACTGTTTCTTCACTTGGTTCTTCTGTGGTCATGTCTGGCTCTAATCTCTTAAATGAGGATGCCAGCCAGATGAGATGGGGCTCACAGTAGTGGCCTCGTTTCAGCTTGGTTCTTCAAAGCCTATCTCCAAATACTTCACATTTTGTCTATGACCACATCACCCTGAATGCACCCGATCTTGTCCAAATATCTCACATTCTGAAGGGCTAGGGCTTTGGGACTCCAATGTATGGATTGAAGAAACACAGACCAGGTCATTACAGATGACAAAGGAACCATGTAATAAGCACGAAACCCGGGGGAAATCAACTTAGAAGGGAGGGAGGGGGCTTATTGTGACTCTTAGTTCTAGATGGTTCGTTTATGGCAGGGAGTCCAGACTTTGGTACCTGAGGCAAGGCAGATGAGGAGCATGTTGAGAAGCAAATTGTCTTATCTCTGAGCAGCTGAGAAGTGTCCAAAGTCTCCTTCAAGAGTATACTCCCATTGACCTTAAAGTTCCCACTGGGGATGAGGAGTTGGCTTAGTGGGCAACATGCTTACCATTCAAGCATGAGGATCTGAATTTGATTCCCAGCACCCATGTTTAAAAAATAAATAAATAAATAAGCTTGGAGTGGCATGCCCCTGTGATCCCAGCACTGGGAAGGCAGAGACAGGAGGACCCTACTGATCACTAGCCAGCCAGTCTAGCAGAATTGATGAGTTCCAGGTTTAGTGAGAGACCCTCTCTCAGAAAGTAAGGTGCAAAGCAACTGAAAGACACCCCAAATTGACCTCTGACCTCTGATACACACATGCATGTACACACGAACGCACACACATACTTTTACTAGGCCTTGCCTCCTGAGGGCTCCATCACCTCCCAGAGGTACCCTGGAGACGTAGCAGTTACTTTGTGGTAGTGGTAGAACCCTAGACTGGAGCTTCTAGAGGAGGACGTGACTGTTTTAAGTGGCAGCTTCATGGCAGGAAGAGCATGGGGCTAAAGCAGCTTGGTCTGTTTCCTGATCTTTATCAGGATGGCTTGCTCAAGACACGGCAAACAAGACAGAGAGCTCGGGCTGGAATGAGACGTAGGCATCCCCTTCAAGGCCACCTCTAGTGACATTCTTCCCCAAGGGAGGCCACAGTCCCAATGGTTCCACAATGTCCTGAGAAGCAAATGTTCAAACACCCAGCCTGTGGGGGACATTTCTCACTCCAACCATAACAGCAAGGACTGCATCTATGAGGGGTCATTAGCTGGCCATTGCCAGAGCTTGTCCCTGAGTGTGCAGGATTCATCGTTCCATGATATTCTCCAGATAGAATATATTTGAACATACCCCCAACGAAGCAGGCCACTGATGGAACCATATCATATCTGTTTACAGACTGGCACTGGTTCACAAGGCCTCTGTGTGTGGCCCTGGTAGAGGGGCATTGCCTTCTCCAGGGACGACAGCCCAGCCTGCAACTCCGATGAACCATGAAAGGATTTCAGGAGCTTCTGTCATGTGCTTGCTTTAGCTGAAGAGACGCCTCTCATTCTATACAGAAGATCCTTTGCTCTCTTCATGTGCTGCATAGTCCAAACTGTCATAACCAGTGTGTAGACATGCCATCTCCCAGTTTGGAGAGCTCAAGGGTGAGGACACCCCGAAGGTCATCCTCACGAATCCCATGGAGGAGCTGCTGATCAGGACCCACGACAAAACATCCCTCAGGGACTGATGTCATTTCTTTCCAGAGGTGTTTGGAAAGGTCTAAAAATAATTGCAGAGTATATTTTGAAAACTTCTTGAAAGTGCAGGAATAGGCCTATAATTATCTTGTTCTTACAAGCTGTTGCTCTTTTTTGTGCAATTATGTGGTCAGTAGTCAGCAGGAGAAAATGATGTGTTTGTGCTCTGCGCTCTGGAGCCATTATCAAAGCCCCTACCCCCACCAGGAAGAGTCAATGCTAATCAAGTAAAACAGTAATTGGACTCTGTTTCATGTCAGAGGTGGGAGCTGGGCTGTTAAACACCCAGGATCCCAACACTGAAGGTTCCTGGGAACATCTATGGGTTGGATTCTCTGTCAGTCTGTCTGGCTCATGGGTGGGAAAATGAGGTTCAGAGACCTCTGGTTGGCACCATGTACAGGCTTCAGGACATTGCTCAGATTGTTTTGGTTTGATTGAACTTTTTCCTTTTAAAGGAAGTAGGGGCTGTCTCAGCAGAACTGGATGACTGTGGTGTTCAGGAAGAATGGCAGGTTGGGGAGGTGTGTGGCTGCTGGGATTCTCTATGCCTGTGGCTTTGGGGATACCCCAACAAGAAGCTCTGGCCTCCATGAAGATCTCAATGTGGCCTCTGAACCCAGGCTTCAGAAAGTTCTCAGGTATACATGTGAACAAGAGTTTCTGAGACAGAACCTGGTTGTCCCTTAGCGTGCAGGTCGTTTCAAAGCTGATTGCTATGAGAGAGGAACTCCCATCAGCCTTCAGGGCCAGCGCAGACAGCTCACCAGGTGGGCCTGCTACAGGGCATGTGAGGTAGGGACAAAGTGAGGTAGGTATTCTCTTAGTTCTTTGTGCTGCTCAAAGAAAATACCTGCCACTGGGTAATTTTCTATGGACCTCTATGTGTGTGTTATGTGTGTATATGTGATATATGTATGTATGATGTATGTGTGTGTAGTATATGTGTAGAGGTCAGAGGTCAATCTTTAGGTGTAGGGGCTCACTTTCCTGAGGCTGTGTTGCTCATGGTTAGTTGGCCCACAAGCTTTTGGGGGATCCTCCAGTCTCCACCTCCCATTTTGCCTTAGGCATGCTGGGTTTAACAGATGTATGCACCTACATCTGGCTTTATCTGGGGATCCAGACTCCTGCCTTCACAATTACATGGCAAGGACTTTATCCACTGAGCCATTTTTAAGATTGGATAATTTGTAAAGAGTAGAAATGCCCTTCTTAAAATTCTGGAGGCTGAGTCTCCTCCAACATCAATGTACTTGATGTCTGGAGAGGGCTTCCCACTGCTTCAGAAATGGCGCCAGGAGTTATGGGTGTCACTCCATGTTTAGAATGCTTGCCTAGCATGCACCAAGCCCTGGTTCCCCTGCACTGTGTATAAACTAGGGCTGATGGCACACGCCTATAGTCCCAACACTCAGGAGACAGAGGCAAGAGGATCAGAAAGTCAAGGTCATTCTCAGGTGTGTGGTGAGTTCAAGGTCAGTTTGGGTTACACAAGACTGTCTTCAAAGCAAAAGAAGATGGTGCCTGGTTGCTGTGTTCTCACTTGACTGAAGGCAGGTTTGTTGGTCATTTTTGTAGAGCGGTGACCAAGACATGTAACAGCAACAGCTTGAGAGAGGAAAGGTTTCCTTGGCTCCAAGTTTCGGGGATTTCAGTCCATTTTAATGGAGAGCCCCTGGCAGCACAGCTCCATCCAGGATGGCAAGAGTGTCGGGGTAGCTCTTCACATTCTGTCAGACCAGGGAGCAGGCTGGAACTGACTAGAGCTGCGACCTGCGGAAGTTTGCCCTTTCTCACCCACTTCTGCCTGCTAGGCCTCACTTCCAACCGGGGCGCAAGTGCCAAAGCATGAGCTGGCGCGGACATTTATATTGAAACCGTTGTAGAGAGTGAATATTGAGGCTCTGTTTGCTCCCCCAGCCCTCCTGGGGAGCACTGACCCACCTATGGGGTCATTTTCTTATTTCCCATGTCCTAACATCACCACAGCTGGGATTACGTTTCAACAAATCAGTTTTGGAGAAGGCATGTTGAAACCATTGCAGGAGACAAGGTTTGGGGATAAGTTTTCCTACTTTTGGTTTGGTTTTTTGAGACAGGGTTTCTCTGTACAGCTCTGGCTGTCCTGGAACTTGCTTTGTAGATCAGGCTGGCCTTGAACTCATGGAGATCTGCCTGCCTCTGCCTCCCGAGTGCTGGCATTAAAGGTGTGTACCACCACCGCCCTGCTAGATTTCCTACTTTCTAAACATCATTCAGTCCATGAGGCCCAGCAGAACAAAGGTCTTCATGTTCAGTGGCTCTGGATCTCTTGCTGGGGCGTGCTCTGGTTAGACTGTGCTCTCTGAAAGCAGCACCAGTTAAGAAATGCTGTCCCTCTCTGTGTCCCAGGCTTGGGTGACCTGGAGGACCCTCACTGTCCATGTATCTGTGTGATCCTTGTATACAGTCACCATTCCAAACAGTGTCTCAGGAGTGCGTCACTGAGGCAAGAACTGTCTCTCAGAAAAGGTAGAGGAAAGCACTTCCTGTGACCTAGGCTGACTGCAGACTTCCTCTACCTTCAAGTCATCACACTGGAAGGCATCAAAAGCCTCTGCCAGCTTTCTGCTGCTCAGGCCTGAGCCAGGCTGGGGTCAGCTGACAGGACTCCAGCGGGACAGGTCAATTGTGCCCATCCTGCTCATCCACCCCCACCCCACTCATCCACCCCTACCCTGCTTATCCACTCCCACCCCACTCATCCATCCCCACCCTGCTCATCCACCTCCACCCCGCTTATCCACCCCCACCTCCCACTCATTCACACCCACTCTCACACCCACCTCCCTCACCTCCCCCCCCACACTAACTATAGGACTGAGGGAGACATCTATGAGAGCAACTCTTAGAGCCTGGTACCCAGAATGGGTCCCTGGGGACCGCTGCTTAGATCAGACAGCAACTCATTTCTTGCAATGCCTCTGCATCGCCAAGTAATTTTTACCATATTAAAAGATGGTTGAAAAGGTTAAATTTTTTTGTTTAAAAGAAAAGCTGGTCTGTTCTATAATCTGCTGTATTATGCTACACTGAGAATGCTTTTTTAAAAATGTCTGTAGAGCTTTTCATTACGGATTTTCAGAGTAATTCATAACCATGAATTAAGTGACTGCCAACTGCTGTGTGGTCCAAGAGGACAAACACAATCTACAGAGGGAGCTTAGAAAGCAGAGGGCTGGTCTGTGGCTTCTAGCAATGGGTCCAGCACGTGGGACAGCAAAGTGTGGCTGGTGCAGTCACTCTGAGGTGACTCCGCAGGTGTCAGCTTGAGAAGGTGCTTCTCAGCTCCCACACAGAATCCTAATAAAATGCTGCTTTCAAAGGGAAAGTCACTGAGTGGATAACCCCAGTGGGGGAGGTGCCACTGAGGCCTTAATGATTCTAGGAGTGAGTTCACTGCTGTGGGCAGGGCCCAGGCACCCTGGCCCTGCATCAGAAGAGAGAGCTTATGAGTTCAGCGGGCTGGTGAGGGAGGCTTGGATGTGGCATTCTCTGGCTGCCAAATACCAGCCCCACATAATTCTGATTTCCCTTGCCTCCGTCCCCCCAGAAGACTAACAAAACAATGCCTCATTCAACTGGCTCTGTGAAAAATATGAACTTTGTTCATTACAATACTACTTCAAGCTGTTAGACCCATGACTAGGGTGTAGCTCAGTGGCAAAATGCTCACCTAACGCACAAGGTTCAACGTCAATACTTAGCACTCCCAACAGAAAAGGCATGGTGTGAAGCTCACATAGCTCACACCTCACTCTGCATCTGACCTAGAAAGAAAGATGAGGAGTAAACACAGTCGTAGCCCTTATCCTGAGGATGTACAGTTCAACAGCTGTGAGTATTAGGAGCCACAGACAACAGCAAACCCTATACACATGGTTTTTCCCTAAATATACATAAGAAACTTTCATTTATAAATTAGACACAATAAGAGTTTAATAACTATAATAAAACAGAATGATTTTAATATATGCATGGTAAGGGTGGAGGCCATAGCTCAGTTAATAGAGTGCTTGCCTAGCATGCACAAGGCCCTGGGTTCAATACTAACACTTAACAACCAACATGGTGGCACATGCTTGGAATCCCAGCACTTGGAAGGCAGAGGCAGGAGAATCAGGAGTTGAAGAAACTGGGCCTATGAGCTGGTTTGGTGGGTATAAATGCTTGTCCCATAAGCCTGACAACCTGAGTTTGTTCCCTGAGAGGAAGGGAGCAAGATTCCTGTGAGGAGAGATCAATTCTACAAGCTGTCCACATGGCCACCTCTTTATACATATCATGTATCTACACAACAGTAGTAAATAAAAATGAAAAGCATTCAAGGTCCTATCTACCTATGTAATAGGTTCAAGGCTGGGCTGGGCTAAGGGAGACCTTGTCTCAAAAGAAAAAATATGAACATAAGCATGTGTTGCCACAACAATCAATCTGATTGCACAAATGCCTATTGAGTGACTAATGGGCAGGTATTGTATACAGCATGGGTACGCTACACAAAAGAATGGTTAAACCCTAAATGGGACAGTGTGAAATGTCGTC
This sequence comes from Onychomys torridus, assembly GCF_903995425.1. NCBI lineage: Eukaryota > Metazoa > Chordata > Mammalia > Rodentia > Cricetidae > Onychomys > Onychomys torridus. The sequence continues at coordinate 122,448,298 of NC_050447.1, read as the reverse complement.
ATATCACCCAGAATGATGTACAATTTAAAGCTTACAAACTATTAGCTTCTGGAATTTTCCATGTGATATTTCCTGACCAGAGTTGACCACAGGTAACAGAAACCATGGAAACCAAGGATAAATGGGGAGGCTATTAGCAAAGACAAATCTAGAGGCAGCATGGGAGAGGGAGGGCTCTGAGTGACATGAAAAACCCCGAAGGAAAGAGGGTAGACCAAGTCAAAGGCAGATGCTTTGAGAAGATGCCTGCGTCTGGAGACAGGAGCGAGTGCTATTGAGACACGTGCCGATGCAGCCATTCTGCAGGAGCACCTCCAATGACCTCCCTATCACACGCCTCTCAGAGCCACAACAACCATATGGGTGACCGCCTCTTGGGAGAGCACAGCTAGCTGGTCACGGGTGGTCAGTAGCTGTCAGCAGGAAAGGTACAGGGGGCTGTCGTGTCAGAAAAACAGCTCAGGAGAGCCCCAGCTCCTATCTCTTCTGTGAACAGTAGGGTGCAGAACCACTCACCACGCATCCCACCAGCTCAGTGGCCAACAGGTGTTCCCTGCTCCTGAGCCACACAGGGGACAGTGGGAAAGACTGGACCAATCAGAAGACAGACCAAGAGCCTGACTAGTGAGGAGAGACTACCGAGGAACACGAACAATTAGTGAGAGGCCAAGAGAAGGCACAATGAGGGAGACTCATTAAGGAAGAGGAAAGAAGGGGGGAGGAAGCAGGAGAGAGGATGGGAGACAGAGATGGGCAGAAAGCAAGACTCACAATGACAGACTGGCCAATGAAAGCCACCGAGCCCCCTCTGACCCCTGCGCAGTGTCTGGCTGTGATTCTGTCTCTGAATCTCAGGTTCTCTTGTCACGCGTGGGTCAGGGTGTCATCTGGAGCAAGGTGCAGCCACCCTCCTCTTCAGAGCCAGCTGTAGACAGAACATGTCCACCTTGCATGAGCAGCAGCTCACCCTGTGGGACAGAGTAAGAAGTCATATGGGTTTCCTGCATCCAGACAACTAACTTGGACCTCACCCTATGGACCAGCACCACCCCCACCTCTCTCTCTCTCTCTCTCTCTCTCTCTCTCTCTCTCTCTCTCTCTCTCTCTCTCTCTCGTGTGTGTGTGTGTGTGTGTGTGTGTGTGTGTGTCCGCGCTTTACTCCATCTGGCAAAGAGATAATCAGATTCTCCCAGGAGACCAGTGACAAAGAGCAAGAGAAGGAGCCAGCAGCTCCTTGGAAAGTCCATTGCCTGGCGAGGACTCAGCTCAGTAGCAAAGAACAGTTCAGGCTGCTCACTGACTCCTACCTGCAAAACAAACTTCACGAGCATCAGTGTCTCAGGTCACATCAGTGCCTCTCCAAAGGCACCAGCTCCCCAGATGATGAGTTTGTTTTCTTCCCAGATTATTGATACATGTTTGGATAGTTCTGGGGGTGTCCTGGAAACCAAAATGTGAATTGAAGAAGGAGCTATTCTGCTCAGCAGTTAGCAGAGTAGACAGTCTGAGGGAAGATGGTGGCATGTCTGGGCCATAGTAATGGACATACATTGAGCCAGGCACAAGGAGGCCATCTTGTTATGGTAGTGGGGTGTGTCTGTGTGCATCCGTGATTGTGTGGTAGTGGGAGGGTGTAGATCTGTGTGTCTGTGTGTATCTGTGTATGTTATAGTGAGGTTGTGTTTCCATGTGTGTGCTAGTGTGGGGTATTGGGAGTCTCTGTGTGTCTATTTCTGTGTATCTATTACACTAATGTAATATCACATTGTAGCTATTCTACTGTCAAAGCAGAGCACACAGAGATGTGTGTGGCTGTGTCACGAACAGAATATGTAGGAACAGCAGTTCTCAGCCTGGGGGTCATGACCCCTTTGTGAGTTCAAACAACCTTTTCACAGGGGTCGCCTAAGACCATGGGAAAACCCAGATATTTACATTGCAATTCATATCAGTAGCAAAATTACAGTTATGAAGTAGCAACAAAAATAGTTTTATGGTTGGGATCTGTAAGGATTCGGTCCTTAATTACGTCACCAGCCTGCGACGGCATCCCAGCCTAAAAAGCAGGTGGGCCCTCTATGCGTTCCGCTTCCTTTCCCCACTCCCTCCTTCCATTCTCTTCCCTCCCCGAGGTCCCTCTCTGTTTCTCTGTTTCTCCCTCTCTCCTTCTCTCCCCCTTTCTCCCCATAAAGCTCTAGAAAGATAACCACGGCTCATGACTTTCCTCCTCTGTTGGCATAGCCGCCGCAGGCGACAGCCAACCTTGAGTGCCACTTAGTCAACAGGATCACCACCACGTGAGGAACTGTATTAAAGGGCCGAAGCATTAGGAAGGCTGAGAACCACTGTGCTAGAAGTTCAAACTTGCATTTTTTAATTTGTAAAAGTTTATGTGTATGGGCATTTTGCCTGTATGTATGTTTATGTGCCATGTGAGTGCAGTGCCCATAAAGGCCAGAAGAGGGTGTTGGATCCCCTGGTTGTGAGCTGCCATATGGGGCTGGGGACCAAACCCTGGTCCTCTGAAAGAACAATTGGTGCTCTTAACCTCTGAGTCGTCTCTCCAGTGCCCAAATTTGCATTTTAAAGAATCAACAATTTATGATACACAGATAGGTGTAGAACCAGGTCTTCAGGTAAATGCAAATGTTAGATGTTTCTTTGTTTTGATTCACACACTTAAAAATGAATTATTTTATTTTAAGAATTTTTATTCTAGAAAATAGCAAGCACACATAAAAATAGATAATAAAATGAATTCTGTGTCTTGTTATTATCATTATTACCTGTTTCCAGCTGCACTCTGCCCCCTCCCCAACTTCTTCCTTTTTGTTTTTTTTTTTTTTGGAGACAGGGTTTCTCTGTAGTTTTAGAGCCTGTCCTGGATCTTGCTCTGTAGACCAGGCTGGCCTCGAACTCACAGAATGTGCCACCACTGCTCTGCTCAGTTTTCCTTTTTATTTGTGATGGATTTTAACAGTGAGCATCAGAAGTTACAGCATTCCACTTGGAACATAAGTGCTGGAGTGTGGATTCAGGACAAACACTGTTCACTGCTTAGGATCTGATTGCCAGTTCATGCTCAGATTTCCTGATTCTCTCAATATTCCACTGTGCATTGCTTTGTTCCAATCCAATAGAAAATAGATTCACAGCTACTGCACTCACATGGCACATAACTATACATGCAAGAAAAACACCCATACACATAAAATAAACTTCTAAAAATTAAAAAGTGCAGGTTCAGGCTTCTAGCACAGTGAGTTTGTCTCAGTTTGTCTCCTTGGAAGGAGTTTTTCCCTCTACTTTTTCTTTTCCAATCCTGTAGGTTGAGAAAACCAGGACATTTGTCCTTTGTAGAGACCCCCATTCTGGAATAAGCTGACTGCTTCCACCCAATGTCATTTATCATGTCCCTTTGTCTCCACATTCTCCTTGGTGTCTTAGGGTCTCTATTGCTGTGAAGAGACATTATGATCACAGCAACTCTTATAAAGAAAACATTTTTATAAAGATTAATTTACTCTTTTTTTGTTTTTGTTTTTTGAGATGGGGTTTCTCTGTGTAGCTTTTGGAGCTTGTCCTAGAACTTGTTCTGTAGACCAGGCTGGCCTCAAACTCACAGAGATCCACCTGCCTCTGCCTCCCGAGTGCTGGGATTAAAGATGTGCGCTACCACTGCCCAGCTATTCATGTATTTTATGTATATGAGTGCTTTGTCTTCATGCACACCAGAGGAAGGAATCTGATCCCATTACAGATGGTGGTGAGCCACCATATGGTTGCTGGGAATTGAACTCTCAGGACCTCTGGAAAAGAAGTCAAGTACTCTTAACTGCTGAGCCATCTCCCCAGCCCTGAAGAAAACATTGAATTGTGGTGGCTCACTTACAGTTTCAGAGGTTTAGTCCATTATCATCATGGAACATGGCGGTGTGCAGGTAGACATGGTGCTGGAGAGGTAGCTGAGAGTCCTATATCTTGCAGGCAACAGGAAGTTGACTGACACACTTGGTGATATCCCAAGCATAGGAAACCTCAAAGCCTGCCCCCACAGTGACACACTTCCTCCAACAAGGCCATATCTACTCCAACAAAGCCACACCTCCTAATAGTGCCACTCCCTATGAGATTGTGGGTGTCAATTACATTCAAACTACCACTCTTGGCCAGTACTATATGACCCCATGCGGCATACCACCTAAAACTACCTCTCAGGAATATGCCCGTGTACTAGGAGTTTGAATCATAGACCCATATCAAACCATAAAAATCTAGGCATGTTGAATCATGTCTGTCACCCCAGACTTGGGTGGGCAGAAACAAGAGGCCCCCAAAGTTCATCAGCCAGCCCATCTAGCTGAAATGATGAGATTCAGTGAGCAACTCTGTCTCAAAATATAAAGATTGAGGAGGGGCTCATGAGCCCCCACACTTAACTCAGGAGCTATTGACAGTTGATGGCTATAGGAGGAGAGAGTCAATTTTCTTTAAGGCCATTGTGCCTGGTAGGTTGACCATCCTCTAGTGGATGGTACACACCTTTGGGTATGTAGGAAGTACAAATTGGATTATTAAAAAAAAAAAAAAAAAAAAGAGGACATGAAGTTGAGGGAATAAAGGTGTAGGGGTGTGTAGCTAGAGTTTTCCTGCCTGGCCCACAGTCAGGACAAATATCTCTCACCTGCCACACACCAGTCCCACAACTGCTCAGACCCAACCATGTAAACACACAGAGACTTATGTTACTTATAAACTATATGGCCGTGGCAGGCTTCTTGTTATCTACTTTTTCTATCTTAAATTAACCCATTTCTGTTAGTCTATAAGTTGCCACTTGGCTTGTGGCTTACCGGTACCTTACATCTCGCTTGTCATGGCGGCAGCTGGCAGTATCTCTCTGCCTCAGCCTTCTACTTCCCAGAATTCTCTTCTCTGCTTATCTCGCCTATACTTCCTGCCTGGCTACTGGCCAATCAGTGTTTTATTTATTAACCAATCAGAGCAACACATTTGACATACAGAACATCCCACAGCAGAGGTAGATCTGGGAGGAGTTAGGGGAAGAACATGAGTGGATATGATCAAAATACATTGTATGTATGCATGAAAGTCTCAAAAATAATTCATAGAAATAGTATATTAAAAATAAAATAGGGTTTGGAGAGATGGACCAGTGGTTAAGAGCACTCTGCTCTTGTAGAGGATCTGGGCTTAGTTCCCAGAACCATGTGGCAGGCCACAATCATCTATAACTATAGTTCCAAGAGATTTGACACCTCCATGGGCACTGGGCACACATTGTGAACAGACATACTATTATAAAAAAATTAATCTTTTTTTTTTTTTTTGAGCTGAGGATCCAACCCAGGGCCTTGCGCTTGCTAGGCAAGTGCTCTACCACTGAGCTAAATCCCCAACCCAAAAATAAATCTTTAAAGAAATTAATAAAATAAAGGAGAGTATGATGAAAGTGAAACACCTAACTTTGACCTTGACCTTCACAGGCAGACATGACACTACATAAATATACTGCACATGTACAACAACACATAGACATACAAATTTAAAAAGAAGATAAAATAGGGGCTGGTGAGATGGCTCAGTAGTTTAAAGCACTTATTGCTCTTGCAGAGGTCCCAGGTTCAATTCCCAGAACCCACATGGTTGCTCACAACTGTCTGTAACTTCAGTTCCAAGAACTTTGACATTCTCTTCTGTCCTCCAAGGACACTAGGCATGCATGAAGTGCACACACAATATGTAGGCAAAACATTCATACACATAACAAATCTAAAAATAAAATTAAACAGTAAGAAGGATTAAGCAATAGAAGAAGGATTAACAATAGAATGTTCTTTCACTGGCCTTTGCTTTCAATGGCTTTGATATATATTTGTGTGAATTAGGTCAGGGTACAAAATGTATTTCTTCTATTTAATAAAGACTATGGCAAAACAAACAAAAACAAAAACCTCTTAGACCCCCCAAGAGCTCTAATCTGTGTTTATAAGTAACCTGAGGAAAGGGTGGGGTGGGAGACTGGCAGTGTGGAAAAGTATCATAATGTTTGGAGTGGCAGCTGTCACTCAGAATAATCTCCAAATCACAAGCTTCTGGGCAGCTGCAGAGTGTGGGGCTTAGGCAGCCAAGCCCCAGCTGTCCCCTAGCAGCTGCCTTGTTTAGCAGTGGAGAAAGGACAGCCACATGTCTCTGGGGCTTAGCACACTCCTGCCCCTCATGATGCCCCCTGGCCAGCTTGCCATAGGCCACCTCTGCTGTATTTGGGTCCAGGACTTGCAGAGTCATTGCTGAGATCTGATACAGAGCTACTGACTGCCAAGGACATTAATAGGACAATTGGCAAAATGTGAATGGATTCTGAGAACTAGGTGTTTGTGACTTAGCACTGTGAATCTCTTGACTGTTTTAAATAGTAGAAGAAAATGTCCTTGTGTGTGGGAAAGAGGTATTAAAAATTCAGGGTCGGGGAGGAGTGTCATGTTGACAAGTTATTTTCAAGTGATTCAGGACAAGCTTTTTAAAAACCTGCTTCTACATATCCTGCAACTTCAAAATGGTTTGAGAAGAAAAAATGACTCATATACATACCATGTTCATATATCCAAACCTGGTTGTATTATTATTAAGACAATAATGTGCAAGGATATTGGGCAGAGATGTAACACCAAAAATGAAAAATCAAGCTACAAAATCTTATTTCTTTTAAAATTTCCTTTCCAATACACATTAGTTGTTTTTTTCATTGCTGTGACCAAATACTTGACAAACAAATGTGAAGAGGAAGGTTTTTCTTTTCCTCTCTCTCTTTTTTTTTTTTTTTTGTTTACAGTCTGAGGATCTAGCATCCCTGCTGGAGGGGATGTCACAGCAAGCAGTGTGGTGGCAAGAGAGTGAATCTGAGGCCTTACGTGTTGGAACAGGAAGCAGAGAGCAGACAGAAAAGGAAACTTAGGCCCACCCCAGTGGCTACTTCCTTACGAGGCTCCACCTCCTAAAGATTCTACAATCTTCCAGAACAGAGCCATCTACAGGGGACCAAGTGTTCAAGTACCTGGGCCTCTGAGGGACATCCCACATTCAAACCACCACACCTGTATACAATAACGGAAAAACTTATGAAGAAATCTACAGGAATGTCAGTGGTTCCTGTTAGAGGGGAGATATCGTTTGGCGAAGCTCCTCGATTTTGGCTGAACAACTATAGCAGGCTTTCTTTTGGGCCACCAACCAGCTCCCAAATCATAACACAGAGACTTCTTACTAGTTATGAATGCTCGGCCTTATCTTATGCTTGTCCCACTAGCTCTTATAACTTAAATTAACCTATTTCTTTTCATCTACATTTTGCCTTGGGGCTTTTTACCTTTCTTTCATTCTGTATGTCTTACTCCGTGTCTGTCTGTCTGGCAGCCACTTGGCTGACTGTCCTGGGGTGTCTCCCTCTTTTTCTCCCTCATTCTCTCTGCTCTCCTTGGACTTATTCTCTCTGCCCGCCAGCCCCGCCCATCCCTCTACTGCCTAGCTACTGGCCATTCAGCTTTTTATTAGACCAATCAGGTGCCTCAGGCAGGCAAAGCAACACATCTTTACATCGTTAAACAAATACAGCATAAGCATAAGTGTAACACACTTTTTCATAGTTAAAGCACTGTTCTGCAACATAAACAGATGTAACACATCTTTGCCTAGTTAAACAAATATGCCACAACAAACAATAACAATTCCTGAAGCTAAAGTAACTTGTTTGTCCAGAGCCCTGCCCTCCTCACTCTACCTACCCCAGCAATGGCTACAGGAGAGATGCTCAGGATCACCTGACAGTCTTTCATCCACCACTCACTTTATTTCCTTAATTCCTCGACCAGCCACAGGTCAAAAAACATTTCATTCCCACTTCCCTTCCCCTTTTCTGCTCTATAACTCTCCCAGCCTATAAGCAGACAGCAGGCTCTGGGGATCATGGACTAGAGAGTGAGTCTCCATGGTCTTTCCCTGAATGAACCCCGGGCTCCAGTAAAGTAGCCCTTGCTCATGTCTCTTCTTCTGGCTAGCCCTACAGTTATTGTCTCTGATCTTGAGATTATGGGTGCTCATTTTTTCCTCTTGATTATTGGTATTTCCTAAATTTTCTTTCTTTTTTTGCATGTTAAAAAATACTTTTTAAAAATGAACATGGTTGTTTTGCTTGCACGTATGCCTGTGCGCTGTGTGTGCCTGGTGCCTGCAGAGGCCAGAAGAGAGCATCAGATCTCCTGGATATAGAATTACAGTCAGTTGTGAGCTATCATGTAGGTAGATGACTGTAGCAATTGATCCCAGGTCCTCTGGAAGAGCAGTCACTGCTCTTAAGCACAGACCTGTCTCTTCATCACTCTCCAAAATTTTCACAATGAACAAATATCTGGCTAGTTTATTTACTTGAGTGTGTGTGCATGTGTCAAATGCACACATGTCCCTGTGCACACATGAGTGTGCATGCTTGTGTGAATATTGGGGATCAAACCCAGGACTTTGGTGAAAAGACACCATGACCAAGACAACTTATAAAATGAAGTATTTAATTGGGGGTTTGCTTGTAGTTTCAGAGGTTTAGTCCATGATCATCATGGCAGAGATATGACAGCAGGCAGTCAGGTACAGTGCTGGAGCAGTAGCTGAGAGCCTACATCCAGATCCATAGGCAGCAGGCAGAGAGTGAGCCAGACTAGGCCTGATGTGGACTTTGAAACCTCAAACCCACACCCAGTGACACACCTCCTTCAATAAGGCCACACGACCTAATCTTTCCCAAATAGTTCCACCAACTGGGAACCAAATATTCAAACACATGAGCCAATGCAAGCCATTCTCATTGAAATCACCACAGGAAGTGCCCTACCACTGTGATATACCTAGGATCATATTACAAAGCAATTTTATCTATTGACATTAAATTTATAGGCCAATTATGGATCCCAAAACATTTTTTTTCTGATGGGAGGAAAAAAATAAATCTATGCTTAAAAGAATATAATTTAGCTAAACATATGTATGCTTTTTTTTTTCAGAGCTGAGGATCGAACCCAGGGCCTTGCATTTGCTAGGCAAGCCCTCTACCACTGAGCTAAATCCCCAAAATCCCCAACCTTTTTTTTTTTTTTTGGTTTTTCAAGACAGGGTTTCTCTGTGTAGCTTTGCACCTTTCCTGGAACTCACTTTGGAGACCAGGCTGGCCTTGAATTTACAGAGATCCGCTCACCTCTCTGCCTCCTGAGTGCTGGGATTAAAGGCATGCACTACCACTTGTATGCTTTTAATCCCAGCTCTCAGGAGGCAGAAGAAAGCAGATCTCTGTGAGTTCAAAGCTAACCAAGGCTACACAGTGAGACTCTTTCTCAAAGAAAAGGGGGTTAAGGAGAAAAAAAGAAGAAAATTTAGAACGTAGGTTTTTAGAGTTGAACAAAATGCTTGTTTACTCATTTTAATGTATACAAGAAGATTTATGAGTTAGCCCCCACTCCCTCCAGTATTTAACTCTTATTTGTTGCCCTAAATGCAAGCTGTGAGCTGAGTGAGCTGACGGTGACTTCACAGTTGGTGGCACCTGTAAAAATAAGCCAAGCCTGCTGAGCGACCTAGGCATGACAGATAGAAGCTGTAAGCCATGTACATCCCAGACCCAGGAGAGCCAGAGCTGCCTGGGGCTCTGAGCCTGCTGACTGCCTGGCCCTCGAGGGTGGTGGGCAGGGAGGGCACTCATTGGTCGAGGCTTCGGGCATCACTAATGCAGCGGCTGGCGCCTCCCCGGGAGGGGGGGGGGGTGGGGGTGGGGGTAGGACAGGCACTAGGGCTGAGTTGGCCTGGAAACTGGCCCACCAGATGGAAAGCGCGCGTCACACCGCGCCTCTCCCGGACTAAAGGCTCTTTATGCGCAAGCCAGCCAGGCACTAGGAACACTGTATTCATTTTCTTGTCGCTGCCTAGCTGCCCCATCACACGTGCCAAGAGAGAATTAATGTCGCACAGCACGCAGACTGCCATGTCTTCTTGTTTTATTTTCTCCAAACTCCCTCTCCTCCTTATCAGGGCTGCCCAGGGGCTGCTGGAGGCCGTGCCTTAAGAACTTGCACTTGACAGAGTCACATTTCCCTTTCACTGACTGAGGCAGAGTGCTTTCGGTCCTTCCTCTTCAAAGCTGAGATCAATTTCTGGGGTGTGCTGTGCCAGCAAAAGCCGCGCCTTAGTGCAACGAACGAAATCCCTTCCTCCTCCCACCGCTCTAAGCTCTAAGGAGAGGGAGTGCTGTGCGTTGCAAAGCAGGAGTCCACCCGCCACCAGTGAGCCACACAGGCATCGCGTTTCACACTGAAGGCTCTAAGGCCAGCAGCACAAGTGCCACCTCATTAGGTGTTTTGCATATTTGCCGAATATGCAAAAAAGCAAATGTCTGAGTTGGAGATATGGTTCATCTGTTAAGAATGCTTTCTGTTCCAGCAGAAGATCTGGGTTTGGTTCCCAGAACCCACATCCGTATGTTCACAACTGTCTGTAACACATATACATGAATATGTGTATGTGTGTACGTGCACACACACACACACACACACACACACACGTACAGACACAAAAGAATTTTTAAAATGAATAGTATATGAATAAGCGGTGAGAAAATTTCAGGCAGAATAATTGGCATGCAATTCACAGCTGTTATGAGGAAAACCTGGCCCTTCCCAGGCCCTGGAACCTGCAGGGGGAGGGGTCTAGTGGGGAGAAGCTAGGTCGCTGAGGGGTGGGCCCTTGAAGGGGATATAGGGCCACGCCTGCACTCCTCATTCTCAGGAGGTGAACAGGCCTCTTCTACCATTACCATCTAGGGGTCTTGATCAGGTTCATTTTCTCTATCAGTTGAAGAATTAAGGTGGGGAAAAAAATCTCAAGTGCAGCAGATAGCCGTGTGGGAAATCTCAGACACAGCCAGCAGACCCAGCTGGTAAAGAAAGGCTTTTATTTTTTATTTTTTATATTTATTTATTTATTTATTTATTTATTTATTTATTTATTTAGGTTTTTTCGAGACAGGGTTTCTCTGTAGCTTTGGAACCTGTCCTGGCCTCGAACTCACAGAGATCCACCTGGCTCTGCCTCCCTAGTGCTGGGATTACAGGCGTGTGCCACCACCGCCCGGCAAGAAAGGCTTTTATTAGTGGTGAGGAAACACACACAGCTGAGGCACAAGGAGAAAAAGACACCCTGCAAAGTGGGAGGGGACGCTCTTGGGAAGCTGAGGCCTGGTCTTCCTGTGGGGAATATGGTTTTACAGGGCTTCCTCCCCCAGTTTAGGGCTGGTCAGGTTGAGCAAAGGCAGGAGGCTGGTAGGTCCAGTCCTTGGGCAGGAGGCCCTTCCTTCGAAGCTGTCAGGCTTTGTCTCAGGTCCAGAGGACGAAGAAGGAGTCAGCGTCTTGCATCTTGGAAGCCCAGCATCTTTATTATCTAGTCATGGTCCCTCTGCTTGTCTATCAGGGGATCTAACTTGTAGTTCCTCGTTACCACATACTCCCTGCCACGGTGGTCAGCCCTCACACAGCCCCCCAAACAGCAAAGCCAACAGACTATGAGTTGAATACCTAAAAACACAAGCCTCAATTATTTTTTCTTCTTTCAAGTTGTTTAATCTCATGTATATCGTCACAGCAATAGAAAGCAACTAAAAGTTAACACAGTATTCCCAAAGAGTTAGGGGAACGTAGGAAATACTTGAAAATAATCAAAACTGAAATTACCTTTTTTTTTTTCCTTTCCCAGAGCTGAGGATTGAACCCAGGGCCTTGCACTTGCTAGGCAAGCGCTCTACCACTGAGCTAAATCCCCAAGGAAATTACTGTTTTTTTAAAAAAGATTTATTTATTATGTATATAGAAGAGGGTGCCAGATCTCATTGTAGATGGGTGTAAACTACCATGTGGGTGCTGGGAATTGAACTCAGGACCTCTGGAAGAGCAGTCGGTGCTCTTAACCTCTGAGTTATCTCTCCAGCCCCTGAAATTACTTTTTTTAATTTTTAAATATTTGAAAGAAAAGTTGTAAACCCACAAAATTTAAAAGTCTGACATACCCTAATCACAAGAAAAAGACAGAAAAGTGCACCAATATACAGCATAATCAAGTTTCTCAAAATTAGGTATAAAGAGAATATGTAAAAGATGCCTCTGAATAAGAGTTCATGCCTGCAGGATCATACATAACAGATGGAAAAACTGGATGTAAACAGGGAAAGGAACAGCACCTCAAAGCATTGAAACAAGTCAACACTAAGTGGAAGTGCCTTTCAGAAATGGTGAGCCTGCCCTGGTGGCACAGGCAGTTAGTTATCCACAGGACCAGCTGCTCCAGCCAGCCCAGGCTATACAGCAAGTCTCCTCAGGAAACCAAGGGCGAAGGCTGGCCCGGTCTAGAGCTTGGCAGTAACCTAACAAGCAGAAAAAATCATCGTTCCTTTTTTTTTTTTTTTAAATCCACTCCAGTTGAGGTTGCAAGGCAGATGGGTGGAGTGCAGTGCAGGGCAGACACTAAGCATTAGAGTATACAGGAGCTAAAGCCCATGTCATTAGAAAACCCACCGGTAGTGCCGCCTGTAAGAAATACCGTAACTGGCTTCCAGGAATGCATCACTGTAGGTGAATTGAGAATGGCCGCATTGTGGACACAGTCACAGCACACCCCACATGTGTATGGGATCTCCCTGCTGGGAGAAAAACCCTCTCTCACCTCCGGCAGTGAGAAAAAATGAAAACATGATCCAGGCTTTGCTCTTAACATGCCCTGCTCAGGAGCCACTCTCCAAACCAGATGGTGGCTGGCTAAAAAGAGAGTCTGCTCATGGAACTGTCTTCATACAGTTACTGATCATCATGGGTCAAGAGGAATCCTTTTATACAAAGAAGTTTAAAATCAAATTCCTGTGGTTTGATTTAGAAACAATGCATTCTGTTTCCTTGTATTTCATATATCAGAACAAGTTCCTGGTAACTAATAAGATGTTTTGACTTTTGTTTTAGGATGTTTTAATACAAATATCTAGGGACGAGTTCTTTAATTGAGTACAGCTGAGAGACAGCTGTTCAGCCATGCATTTGGAATGCTAGCTGCTGGAGAAGTCTGGGCAAAAAGCCCTTCAGTGAGTGGACCTTAGGGATGCTGTGGAGGGATGAAGCTGGGGAAGCTGGGTTTTTGCCCTGCAAGCATCACTGGTACTTCTCATCTTGTACTTGGCACCTCAGGTGAGACAGAGTAGAGGGAGGGGCCCAGATCTGGGAATTCCCCTTCCCTGTGGTTGGTCAGGGTTGGTCAGGGTTGTAGACGAATTTCTAAACAGTCTTATTAAATAAGAAACACAGAGCCAAATACAGTGTGGAAGCCACAGAGATCAGAGAAATAGTGAGAGCCTCCAACTAACCTTTCTTAGCTCACCATGCTGTAGCTTCCCAAGAGAGAGAGAGCGTCTTCCTGTCTAACCTGTGCCTTTATTGCCTTGCTGTTCTGCCCTCTCATTGGCTCTTAGCCCAGCTACCTCACTTCCTCGTCACTGCCTGTCTGTACAGACCTCCAGGTCTCTATAGTTGGCACTGGGATTAAAGGCGTGTGCCACCACGCTTGGCTCTGTTCCCTAGTGTGTCCTTGAACACACAGAGACTCTGCCAGCCATGTGATGGGATTAAGGAAGTCATGTGCTACCACTGCCTGACTTTTGCTTATGGCTGGCTATGTCCTCTGATCTCCAGGCAAACTTTATTCATTAACATACAAATAAAATATCCCCACATTTCAGCACAAATGAAATATTTGCACATTTCCCCTTTTTTCCTAATAAAAATAAAAGAATAAAAAAGTTATAACTAATATAAAAAACTATATACAATAAGTACAATAACTATATACAATATATACAAGCAATAAATACATCAACAATGTCTAGTCCAATTGCATTTGACAAACTCAGAGAAAATATTCCATTATCTATCCTATTTCGGTAAGTAATGTACCTGATTCACTTTCTATCCTAACTTATATTACTATCAGAGAACTATCTTATAATGTCTTTCAAATTTATACACTTTACACCCCTTTAGTGAATTTCTTTTCTGAAATTCTTAACAAGGAAAACTATAACTATAACTATCTAATCTTCAACTCCCTCAGAGACCCAAGAAGGAAATAATATTACCTAGTAAAACAGGAAGTGCAAACAAGCAACTTCCAAAATAATATGAGTTGACAGAACCAGCCAGCTGCCTGGACAATCACCGAGGTTTCTCTGCAACATTGGGGCATCATCTTCAGCCTATAGGCTTAGTGTATCTGACAGACTCATTAGTGAAGTAGGATGTACACAAGGTCAACAGTTTGACCTCACATTAGGTGCCAGTAGTCCATGTACCAGTAAAGCCTGAATTCCACCAGTGTTCTGTCATGATTCAGGATTTTAAATTCTGGAATTGCTGATGTTTTTGGAATTCAGCTGTCCATTCTTCTTAGCTTGTGGATGGCTTCTTCTCTGCATCCCATTCTTCTTAGTTTGTGGGTGGCTTTAACTCTTTTATTAAATGCCAGTCTACCATTGAGAGGTTAGACTCCTCCATTAGCCTAGTTACTCTTTCAAGAATAACTGTTTCAGATACTGTTCCATGGCACACTAGAAGCCATTGGCCCACTGCCTGTTCAGCTGCCTTTGAAGAAAGGGGCACTGTACCTTTTCCAGATTGCAAAGGTCACTTCAGCAATGGTGCCATATTGTCCTGGCCTCAGAGGATGCTTGTTGCTAAAGACACAACCACACTTGTCTTGGCAAGGTAGTCCTTTGTTTTGTGTCCTGTCTGTCCATTTTGGATAGCATACTGTCAGGAGTCAGTTCAAGGGCACTTTGTTGCCCAGTGGCTAACTTTTGCCACAATGAAAGTTAACTCAATATGCAGTTTCTTCAATGTTCATATTTTCTCTGAAGTAGATTGGTGCTGCCAGGAGCTGACATGCCTCATAGTAATAAAAAAAATTCTAAGTTATTAAAACATTTAAAATGCCACATTCTGTAGATCTCTGAAGGGTTTAAAGATGACCTATCTATCTAAAATATATCTCTGCTTAACCTTGAAAACACCTAATGTGACTACGAGTTCAACTGTAGTGTCTAACTACTAACTTTCATTTCTTTATCTCCTAATAGTTGGTAATAATAACATTCAAGGATTAGCAAACTGCATTACATTGTTAAATGAACTATATAAGTACAACATCCTGAACAAGATTAGAAATATACATATAACATTTTCTAACAATATGAATCTCAGTATATATAATTTGTATACACTATATATAAAAATCTAATCCAATGTAAAGTATTTAAAATTAGTAGTTGTATTTTAAAAGTAGATTCAATAATCTACCTTTTTATCTATATCATATCTCAAGAGGGAAGCTTCCTGGAGCACTGTGCATATGTACTATACAGATATACATGCAAGTAAAACATAATAAAAAGTAAATTAAAAAAAAAACCCTACCTGATTTCCATCCCTCTGAATACTCACTGCACCTGCTTCTGCTAACCCAAAGAGAAGCACTAACAACATGTGCTCTGCTCAGGTGATCCATCCCTGGCACACCAAGCAGCCAGCCACAAGGGGGAACCGACCTAAGAAGTCTGTCAATGGATGAATGGTTATTGACAATGTAGTATATACACACAGTGAAATAATCCACAGCCATTAAAAATAAGAGAAACTTGCCAGGCTCAGGTTCCAGAACAGCCAGGTCTATGTACAGAAAATTGTCTCAAGAGATAGAGCCAGGCATAATGATGCACACCTTTAGTCTCAGCACTTGGGTGGCAGAGGCAGGCAGATCTCTATGAGTTCAAGGCCAGCCTGGTCTACATAGTTCCAGAACAGCCAGAGCTACATAGTAAGATCCTGTCTCAACTCTTTGCCCCTCTAAAGAGAGAATTCTGTCATTTGTGACAATGTGGATGAATCTGAAGGACAAATCATATTAGGTAAAATAAGGTGAGCCCAGAAAGACAAGTATAAATAACACAGTCTTACTTATCTATGAAATACAAAGTATAAATTGGTAAAAGCAGAGAATAGAACAAGAATCTACAGAGGTTAAGGGCAGGGTTAGGTGGGGGTCAGGGGAGGCAGGGTGGGTTGTTCAGGTTGAGATCTACTAAACAGCAATATGATGATAATAATGTATAGAACATTACAAAAGAGAAATGGGCACATTTTTAATTTTTCTTCAGAAAAGGGGTAAGTGATGTGATAGACCTATTAATTAGCTTTATTTAAGAATTCCAGTGTTACCCATCTATGAACCCTGCATCCTTGCCAACTGGTCTGGCAAGACATGGCCATGAGTGCAATAGTGGTACAAATGTTGCAGGGTAACCAATCACTTTCTGCCTGTTTGTGTCAATCTGGCCTCAAACCCATGACTAGGAGCCCATAGGTCCCAGGAGTGACTCTATTGCTAAGTTGACATAGTGTCATACTGTCTTCTAAATTCATGCACACACTGAAGGACCAAAAGAACTGAAAAGTGAAGCCATCACAGGAAACGTTAGTCAATACTACTAATGGTTGGAAGTCACTAGAGGAGATGGTGAATCCACTCGTAACTTGTATGTTATATATAAAGTACATTTGCATTCACATTTATATTTGTAGAGGTGGAGCCTTGCTGGAGTAAGTACATCACTGGGGGTGGGACTTAAGGTTATAAGGTCCCACTTCCTGTTCTGTTTCTCTACTCAATGCAGTGTGGCATTCAGGCTCCTGCTGCTGTGCCTCTTTCCTGCCACAGTGGCTTGTGTCCTCTCTGGAACCATAAGCCACAATAAACCCTTTCTCCCTGAATGTGCTTTTGTCAAGACATTTTGTCACAGCAACAGAAACATAACTCAGGCAGCACTCTACCTTATTTTTTGACAGATCTCTCACTAGACCTGGAGCTCAGCAATTAGCTAGACTGTACGTCTAGTAACCTCCAGGCATCCATCCACCCCTGCCTCCTTAGTGCTAGGATAATAGGAGAACGCCATCAGGCTTGACTGTTTATGGTCTGAGCCTGGATCCTCATTCTTGCATAACAAGCTCCAAACCCACTGAGATATCTCCTCAGCCCCACCCATGGCCCTGAATGATCCGAGGGCCTTTGCTCTGTATTCTAAATCACATTGCCCTCTCTCCTTTGATCTCGCTCACAGAGTTGCACAGAGGCAGCCTCAAATCTGTCATATTACCCTGGTGGTTGCTACATCCAGCTTTGAACTCACTTCCTTTCCATTTGTTTTCTGTATATCTCATCCGTTCTTGGTGACCCATTTCCTGTTTTCTGCCTCCTTTTAGATCAACTTAGCATTTATGGTCTTATGATCCAGTTTTCTCATAATTTTATCCTTATTAGTTTTGAGTCTGGGCTTTTTTTAATGGATGCTTCAAGATTTGCAATAAGCATTGTAGTCTGTAGTAGTCAGACTTGAAATAGTGGGTATGGCGCTTGGTGGATGGTAAAATAGTTTCCTAAAACTAGGCATTCATTTCCTATCTCCTGGCCTTATGGCTAATGTTGTACAACTTTATTACACATGCGTCATAAACATCATACCATACTTCTATTTCTGCTTTAAACATTCACTTCTACTTTAGAGGATTGAAAACAAAGCAGAAATCTGTGTGTCATTTAGCATTACACTTTCCACTTCTCTTCACTGGTTTCCATGTGTCTGGACCATCTCCTGGCACCGATTTTCTTCTGTGTGGAAGGCAGAAAGCCACATTCTCGTAGGATGGGCCTGCAGCTCATTAAGTCTTCCTGTTCAGTGTGCCTTGAAAAGTCTGTATTATGTCTTCATGTGAAAACGTGGTTTTTTGCTAGTTACAGAATTGTGGGTTGATGGGTTTCTTTTTCCTTTCACTTCTCCAATGTTCTCCTCGCCTTTGTTCCTTTGTGTTTAGAGTCTCTCTTTATCAGGCTGCATTTAATACATCCTTATTATAGCTCTTTTTGAGCAATTTGCTGGTGACGTCCTTGGCTTCATTTTCTTTCCTTTTCTTTATTTTTTTTAAATAAAGATTTTATTTAATTTTATTTTATGTGCATTGATGTTTTATACCGAATCTTTCCTGTCTTCTAGAACATGTTGAGTGTATTATAGTATATGTCTGTATGTATCATCACGTATATCTTTAAGCATTTTTAGATTTATATATTTTATGTGTGGGTGTTTCACCTGCATGTATGTTTATGCAACATATACGTGCAGTGCCTAGGGGTATTATATTCTGTTGTTGTTTGTTTTTTACTTTTGGAGAGCCCGCCACCCAGCTCCCAAATAAATCACATATGGAGGCTTATTCTTAATTATAAATGCCTGGCCTTAGCTTGGCTTCTTTCTTGCCAGCTTTCCTTAACTTTAAATTATCACATCTACCTTTTGCCTCTGGGCTTTTCTTGCTCTCTTACTTCTGTAAATCTTACTCTGACTTTGTGGCTTGCTGTGTAGCTGGGTGGCTGACTCCTGGGTCCTCCTCCTTCTCTGGCTATTTCTTCTTCCTCCTAGACTTCTTCTTATACATTCTCTCTGCCTGCCAGTCCCACCTATCCTTTCTCCAGCTTCATTGTTGGCCATTCAGTTCTTTATTAGACCATCAAGTGTTTTAGACAAGCAAAGTAACACAGTTAAACAAATGCAACATAAATAAAAATAACACACCTTAAAATAATATTCTACAAAAAGATTTCCTGGAACTAGAATTAATTATGGATGGTTGTGAGCTACTGTATGAGTGCTGGGAACTGAACCTGGGTCTTCTGCAAGAGCAACAGGTGCTCTTAACCACCAAACCATCATTCCAGCCCCTAAATATATCTGTTTAATGTCATCGTCTGTTAATTCTGTCCTGTCTTATTTCTGAGTCTCTTTTTATTGGTTTACTTCTTTATTAGGAGTCAAATTTTCCTGCCTCTTTCTGTGCCTGACAACTTTTGGTTAGGTGCCAGTTACTACAGACTTCTACTTTTGGGGTGCTCATTAGGAATTGTTACCTTTTTGAGGTGCCCGATTATTTTTGTATTCCAATAAATATCACACGTTGTTTTGGGGTGCAATTGATTTCCTTAGGCCAGGTCAACTCTTTTGAGGCTTGTTTTAGGTTTTATTCAACAGATAAAGAGTGGTTAATGTTGTTCAGAGTTCAACAGAGGCTGTTTCCCTTTAGGGCAGTGCCTCTCAACCTTCCTGATGCTTTGACCCTTTAATATACTTCCTCATGTTGTGGTCACCCAACAATCAAATTGTTTTTGTTGCTACTTCATAACTATAATTTTACTACTGTTATGAATCATAATGTAAATATATGATATGCAGGATATCTGACATGCAACCCCTGTGAAAGGGTCATCATGCCCCTTAGGTTGAGATTCACTGTTCAAGAGGAATTATTTTATTCTAATTAATTAATTAATTAATCAATTAATTTTTGGTTTTTCAATACAAGGTTTCTCTGTAGCTTTGCGCCTTTCCTGGAACTCCCTCTGTAGCCCAGGCTGGCCTCGAACTCACAGAGATCCTCCTGGCTCTGCCTCCTGAGTGCTGGTATTAAAAGTGTGTGCCACCAACCCCCAGCTAGGAATTATTTTAATGTCTGTAGATTATTTTATCATCAATTGAGGGATGTTGCTAAGGTACTAGTGGGTAGGAACTTCTGTTACCATGGTAGGACATGTAGGACAGCCAGCATAGTGAAGAGCCACCCAGCCAGAACAGCCCAGGGAGGAGCCACCCAGCACAGGCCAGTGAGGAGCTGCCCACCCAGCACAGTGAGGAGCCAGCCAGCACAGAATGGCTACATGGCTAAGGCCGAGAAACCTAAATGTGGTTTTTCTTGTCTGCTTAAGACAGTTCCTACCTGCTGCCCCCTCCCTGGATGAGGGGAACAGAAACTACCCCATCCCTGTGTAAGCACCAAAGACATTTTCTTGTGCTTCTTCATCTCCCTCATGTGTGTGCACTGACTGAAACTCTATTGGAGACTTAACCATTACTACGGTGTATTCTCCACCCCCCCCCATGTGTATGTGTGTGTGTGTGTTGTGTGTGTGTGTATGTGTCTGTCTGTCTCTATCTCTTTCAAGTGTATCTCTGTCTCTCTGTCTCGTGTGTGTGTGTGTGTGTGTGTGTGTGTGTGTGTGTGTGTGTGTGTGAATGTGTGTGTGCATGGTGGCATTCTGGGAGGTCAGAAGACAACTTTCAGAATTGAGTCTCTCCTACCATGGGTTCTGGGGCTCACCCTTGCCTGAGGAGGCATGAGTCATCTTATCGCCTCTTTCCCTGAATCTCTAGCAGGTATGGGGTGTTAGTGTGTCCATAATTTTGCCACTACAAGAAGACTGTTAGAACTTAGTGAACTAATCTACAAAGATTGCTTTGTGGGGAGGCAGGGGAACAGACATGCATGTGCCATGAGACACTGGTGAAAGTCCAAGGACAGCCTCCAGGTCCTCAGTCTCTACTGTGTGAGCCAAGCTAGCTGGCCTCGAGCTGCGGGAGCACCTCCTGTCGCCACATCCCATCTCCTGGCAGCCCTGCCCCCAGCTCTTACTTTCTTTTAGGGAGCTGAACTCAGGTGGTCAGGTTTGTATGGTATGATGGCTAGTCTTCGTTGTCAACTTGACTACATCTGGAATGAACTCTGATCCAGATGTAGAGGGCACACCTGTGAGGTATTTTCTGATTGGTTTGAGGTGGGTGAATCTGCTTCTAGTCCAAACCTTTGAGATAGGAAGGCACACCTTGATCTGGATCTTGAGACAAGAAGACACAAGCTTGTAGTTAGAGTTTTCCTGCGTGGCCCACAGTCAGGACAAATCTCTCACCCGCCAGGCCCATAGACGCTCAGAACCAACCAAGTAAACACACAGAAACTTATATTGCTTACAAACTGTATGGCCGTGGCAGGCTTCTTGTTATCTACTTCTTCTATCTTAAATTAACTCATTTCTGTTAGTCTATACATTGCCACATGGCTGTGGCTTACCGGTGTCTTTACATGTTGCTTCTCATGGCAGCGGCTGGCAGTGTCTCCCCACCAGCCTTCCACTTCCCAGAATTCTCTTCTCTCTTGTCCCGCCTATACTTCCTGCCTGGCCCCTGGCCAAACAGCATTTTTTTATAGAGAGCGATATTCACAGCACTTCCCCTTTTCTTTTTTTTTTTAAGGAAGGTTTTAACTTTTACATAGTACAATTACATATGACAAAACAATTATCAAGCAAGAATTACAGTTACAATATTAAAGAAGATATCCTATCTATCTTATATTTGTGAGTCTAAGGTTTTATATCTAACTTACCTTTTATCATAACTGAGGAAATTATAACTATCTAGTTTTTAACCATATCAAAGACCTCAGAAGGATATAATATTACCTGAGAACCGGGAGAAGGATGCAAGCAACTTTTGGGAGTCTTGTAGGGTAGACAGAGACAGCTGGCAGCCTGGACAGTCACCTAATGTTCCTTTGTAAAGTTGGGGCATTTGTCTTCAGCCCACAGGGCTAGAGTCTCTTGGTCACTTTTTTTAGTGTCCTGTAGAATGTCTGGCAGTTTCCTCTGCAAAGCAGGAACCTGAAGGACCATTTTGTCAATCAAAGTTCAGTGGTTACCTTTCTATGGGTTTCTTGCCCAAATGGCTATTTTTGCCAAGGTGAAGATAAATTCCATATGAAGTGTCTTCAATGCCCATCTTCCTCTCTGAAGTAAATTGATGCTGCCAGGAGCAGACATGTCTCACTGTCCAGAAAGTCTAAATTTTAAAAGTATTTTAAATGCCATATTCTGTAGGTCTTTGAAGTATTTGAAGATTACCTATCTATCTGAAATATCTCTATGTATATCTAGAAGACTTAACTAACATGGCTATGAGTATGATTATCATAGATGACTAATTATTAATCTATTTTTAATTATCCATTACAATTTAAAATGAGCTATACAAACATAATACCTTAAACAGGAGTAGAAATACACACACAGTATAACAAAATTAACTTTAAGTTTGTATCAATAGACTAAAATCTATACCAATGTAAAACATTTTAAACAAGTTGTTGCTCTTTAGAAGTAAGTTCCCTAATCTACCCATTCGTCCTATTATATCTATATCATAACCCCTTTTCTTCTTTAGAAAGAGATCGCATTTATAATCAACCTGCTTTAAATAAAAATACTGTTTTTTTTCTGTCCCACACCAGAGGGCTCTTCTGATTTGGGACACAAAAATCTCTTAACTTTTTCTTTTAGCAATATGTCTGTGTTTAGAGAAGGAGTGAGCCAATTCCATCTCCAAAGCCAGCTTGATAATTTTGGGAAATTGGGCGTAGTTTCTCTTACTACTTCCTGCTGGAGGGGGGCGCTGAATCTTATGGGGACACCAAGAAAATTTTAGGATTATGGAGTAGTCCTTGAGGGTAAACCTCTGAGCCAGCGATATCCACAGCACAAGCTTTTGATCTGGATCCTGAGGCGGGAAGATACACCTTTAGTCCAGATCTTGAAGCGGGGGGGGGGGGGGGGACACCTTTAATCTGGGCCACACACTGTTGGAAGCCTATATAAGGATATGGAAGAAGGAAGCTCTTGCTTGCTTGCCCCGCCTTGTCAGCACATCCATCCCTTCACTGGCATTGGAGCCTACTTCTTCAGCATTCCAGTATATACAGAAGACCAGCTGAGACACCCAGCCTTGTGGACTGAGCAACTACTAGATTCTTGGACTTTCCATTCACAGCTAACTGTTGTTGGATTAGCTGAACTGCAGCCTGAAAGGTATTCTAGTAATTTCCGTGTGTGTGTGTGTGTGTGTGTGTGTGTGTGTGTGTGTGTATAGAGAGGAGAGAGATATTCCTTCTATAAGTGACTCTAGAGAACCCTGACTAATATATATGGCAAACACTTTTACTCTTTAAGGTATCTTCTCAGTCCAATACAGAGTTTCTAACAAGCTCACAGCATTCAGACTTTTAATTTCACTACATAAAAAATTTAAATACTTAAAACAGCAAAAATTACTTTTAAATTCCAAAAAGAGGATCAGCAAGATTGCTCAGTGGTTTAAGGCACCTGCCACCAAGTCTGACCACCTAAATTCAATTCCAGTAGCCACATAGTGGAAAGAGAGGACCTGCTCCTCCAAAGTGTCCTCTGACCTCCTCATGCATGTTGCCTTATTCATCTGTGGACACACACACACACACACACACACACACACACACACACACACACGAAAAGATAGAAATTGAAATCTCAAGTGGAGAAAAAGGAAAAAGCAAGCCTAATAAGAAACCATGTTTGCTAGTGACAGGATCCTAAATTTATCTTTCAACAATGGTGCTAACCTAATGAGAATACTATACATTTCAAATGGCTTGGAATTATTGCCTAGTGTTGATTTTTATCATTTTTTAAAAATGAACAAAATATATTCAAATCAGTTCATCTGTAAGGGTTACTTCTGGTAGTTTATAGCATACGTAAAGTCTATGCCATCTTAAACTTCTCTGTCCATACCAGACCTCAAGGATGGCTTTAGTAATAGGAGCCATTTATCTAGTTGAAAATAAATTACTTGTGTTTGTTCCAAAAGGTCTATACTGTGGAGATAACGCATCTATGAGAAGACTGTCCTATGAGAAGACTGTCGGGAGTGCTAGGGAGGTCACAATTGGTAAAATGCTTACCTTGCAAGCGTGAGAACCTGAACTTGTTGACTAGAACCATGGTGACATACACGTGTAATGCCGGCTCTGGGGTGGAGGAGATAGGTCAGGAACAAGAAAAACTCTGGGTCCACCAACACAGCAGAACTGATAAGCCCTAGGCCAAGGGGGAAAGGCTCAGGTAAAAACAAGTGCCTGGTAAGCATGAGGGTGGGAATCCCTAGTACCCACATAAAAAATGGGACGTCACAGAACTGTCTGTAATCCCCAGCGCTCTGATAGGGAAACGGGAGGCAGAGACAGAAGAAATCTGCAGAAGCTAGCTTGGCTCACACAGTAAGAAAACAACAAAGAGAGCCTGCCTCAAGGTAAAAGGCGAGGAACAACGTCCATTATTGTCCTCTGATCTCCACATGCATGCTGTTGTAGCTGGAGTTTTCCTGCCTGGCCCATAGTCAGGACAAATCTCTCTCACCCGCCAGGCCCATAGACGCTCAGACCCAACCAAGTAAACACACAGAAACTTGTATTGTTTACAAACTGTATGGCCGTGGCAGGCTTCTTGTTATCTAGTTCTTCTATCTTAAATTAACCCATTTCTATTAGTCTATAAGTTGCCACGTGGCTCGTGGTTTACCAGTACCTTACATCTTCCTTGTCATGGCGGTGGCTGGCAGCGTCTCTCCTCAGTCTTCCTGTTCCCAGCATTCTCCTCTTCCTTGTCCCACCTACCCTATCCTTTCTGCCTGGCTACTGGCCAATCAGCACTTTATTTATTTTAACCAATCAGAGCAACACATTTGACATACAGAACATCCCACAGCATGCTGTGGCATGCATACACCCATATTCGAAGACATAAATATGCACATATGCACACATACTCATATGCACATGCAGAATAAATAAGTAAATAAAGTGGGTGGCCCCTGCGGAATAACATCCAATATTGTACTCACACACACACACATAATACACATGTACCTGCATACACACACACACACACACAGGAACCTGTAGTGACTGAGCATGGTGGTACACACCTTTAATCCCAGGACTTGGGAGACAGAGGCAGGCAGATCTCTGTGAGTTTGAGGCCAGCCTGGCCTATATATCAAGTTCCAGGATAACGTGGATGACATAGAGAGATCCTGTCTCAAAATACATAAATATATAAATACATAAACGAAGTAAATAAAAATAAAAGAGCTTGTATTGGAGAAATACTCTATCTGGACTCCAGTGTTGTCTATAGGACTTGAGGAAATGTTGCTCAGCATCATGCAGAACAGCTTCCGAAGAGGACAGCATGTGATTGTCTAATATGGGTGAAACGTCTCCCATGCTCTCAGCTCCTGCTTACTGGGGCACAGTCCACTGATAGCCTCTGTTTCTGCGAACATGGGGCAGCTTTTATTTCTGAAGTCTCCCTGTAACCAATCACCTGGGGACTTTTATTCTATCCAAGCAGGAATTAGAGGCAGGCAAGGAGAAATGCTTCCTTTGCTAGCAGTTTTGGCCCCACAGAAAAACACGCTAGAGCCCTGGGCATGTGTGTCTGAAGCCCCTGCCTGGCTTGGAAATTGTAGCAGTTTCCAGGGGACTTCTTTCTTCTACTCTTCACAGCCCTCCTCTTCATTGCTCATGCTCCCTGTGGTTTCTGCCCTGGCCATTCTCTGGAACTCTTCAGTGCCTCTCATGGCTGTTGGCACAACCGACTCTGCCACCGTTGCAGCCACTCTGCTTCATTTCTGCCATCTTTATATACCAGTCCAGCCCACTCTACTAATAAAGATTCAAAGTAGCCCCTCAAAAGAGAACCTGTCATAACACCAGACACCAGCATACAAAGAACACACAGAAAGGAAACACACTTAGCTGCCCCCAAATAGCAATTAAGTATGCTTATCACCCAGCAATATAACTATTTTTAAACTATCTCACACCAGACACAGTAGTACACACCTGTAATTCCAAAACTTGGGAGGTAGAGGCAGGAAGATTGTAAATTTGGGGCCAGTCTGGGCTACATAGTGAAATCTTGGCTCAAAACAACAAAAGGAATGACTTTGTGTGAGGAGAGGGTGCAGATGTGCACATATTTATGGAGGCCAGAGGGCTGCCGTTCCCTCAGGCACCATGACAGGCTGTCTCATTGGCTCACTGCACATGGAGCCCTAGGGATCCCTGCTGACGAAAGAACCCAAAGAGAAGCCATTCCATCCACTGACCCTCCTGCAAGGCTGATTAACTGATTATTAACCCCATGACTGTGGGGAGGTTGGGATGCTACAGGTCCACAGCCAAATTACAGTTTATCTTAGGCCATCTCTAACCCCATCAATAACCATTCCTTGCTATTCTGAGTCTGACCAAACATCCTGTGACTAACAGGTGAAACTTTCTGGAATGTATTAACTGACAAAACCAGTTTCTACCAGTCAGAGAGCATCTGGAGCCTCTACTGAGATATCCCTGTTCTTCTGTAATGTCTCCATCAATGTATGTGAAAAGCATCTTGATTTATGGCATTCTTGGTTCTGTTACCATAAACACTTTATTGAACTGTTACCACATTGGAATATGGAGTTTGGGGTAACCTGAATCTGTGTTCGGGCAATGGTCACTTAGCTTCAGAATAAACAAACTCTTCTCCCCCTGAGGTGAGAGTTGTATGTTTGCACTGACTTACCATATCCAGCTTTCTGTGCATAGGTGCTGGTCCTCATGCTTTCCAGGCAAGCACTTGACCAACTGGGCCATTTCCCCAGCTCTTAAGTGTTGCTGCTATTATTATTATTTTACTTTTTGTAATTTGTAATTTCCTTGATTTGGGTTTGGGGTTATTTATTGGACCATGGGAAAATTACCAGTGACCATACCCCTGAAGAATGACTCCCCCCACCCCCAGCAGCATTAGTGGAATAGCTCTTTAGCTGGGGGGTGCCTCATCAGCCCCTCTTCTGTGAATGCTGAAGTGTTGGTGGCGTCAGTTCATGTAGGTCTTGTGCAGGTAAGCACAGCTGCTGTGAGTTATGAGTGCACGATGCATAACATGTCCAGAGAACAGCATGTCATGGCACTCCTCCTTACCCTCCAGCTCTTATAGTCTTTCTGTCTACTCTTCCATGATCCTTGAAAGGAAGATGGATGAAGATGTCCTGTTCAGGTTGAACACTCAACAGTTATCCATTCTTAGTAATTTGACTAGTTACATACCTTAGCATTACCCACTTCCACTGCAAACTAAGCTTCTGTAACTAATCTTGAGAGTATTCTTCTAGTCTACGGGTATAAACAAATATTTAGAAGGCATTTTTACATTTTATATGTAAAACAACATTTTATATAGCAAAACAATGTTGGTAGGTTTCCCACTGCGGCCTATGCCTTCCCCAGCTATGGGCTTTTGACCAGTACCAGAAATGAATTCCCTCCCACAGAGTGGACATCAAATCCAATCAGAAAGCAGTTGATTACCCCATTAACAGTCATGCCATTATTGTGCAGTTGGTACATCTTTTTGTTGTTGTTTTTCAAGACAGGGTTTCTCTGTGTAGCCCTGGCTGTCCTGGAACTCACTCTGTAGACCAGGATGTCCTCGAACTCAAAGATTCACTTGTATCTGCCTCCTGAGTGCTGGGATTAAAGGTGTGTACTCGAACTGTCCAGCCAGTTGGCACACCTTGTGTACAGTTGGCATCGTAGCATGGAGGATACGCTCTGAGGTGGGATGGCTGATGATGTTTCTTCCCTAGAGGCCCATACAGCACTCCCATTGCTACGAAAGCTACCCAGCAAGGAAGATATTTTTGGCTCACTTCCAGCTTGATTTTTCTATGTCCTACCACCAAAGTGTCTGGTGTCTTCAGCAACAGTCTTATCTAGTTCTGGTGAGCCACGGCAATGGCCTGCATTGTTTTGGGGGCTTCTGGGGTCACAAATGTTGTCATCTGAATCTATGAGTTTGACATGAAATTTTCCTTCAATATGTTATTACATTGAAGAGATTGCAAAATGTTGACAGACTGTCTATCCATGTGTGTGCCTGTGAAATGGCTGTCAGTGAAGTAAAATGCATTCAGAGGCTACATTAATGAAATTCTGTCTTGATGAGCTTGGAAGAACCTGCATACCCTTTTATTCACACAATAGACTATACAGCTCCACTTCTTGAGTGTTTATTCTGGGTCAGACTCTTTCTGTAGACAACCTGCTTAATCCTTACATCACATCTCACGATGGGTACTTCTGTTGGCCCTTTTTTATAAAGGAGGATTCAGGGAGCTTGAGTCCAGGTCTAGGCTCACAGCCAGCTGTCTACAGGATGACAAGGCTGGAGCCTAGGTTGTCTAGCTGCCCTGACCTGCTGGCTACGCCCCAGGAAGCCCTTCCGCTCAAGAGGTCTGAATCAGGGCTGTGGCTGTGGGGGTCAAGAAGAAAATATGGCCACAAGGTGGCAGTGGAACTCAAAAACTTGAAGAGATGAGTACAGGGAGGTCCTTTGGGCTGGAGACTGTGGGGTTGGGAAACACATGGAGGAGAGAAACCCTTTAGGACTGGGGGAGTGCTGTCTGTGCTGTCCGTGCTGTCCTGGCTGGGCGATATGATTCAGCAGCCTGGAGGGGACACTCTAGGTCACAGAATCCTAGAGGTAGCGATGACTTGGGGTCATCACAGTTTGGGGTTAATCTTAACTTTAGCAGATGCTGGGCCCAGGTTCTCCCAGTATGCAAAACAGGCAGTTTCGAAGTGATTTAATCTGTTTATCTGAAGAATATTTAAAACAGGTGGGTGTGTACAAATTTGAATCTGGCATTGGTAGGCATTTGGCCAGCACATCTCAGCTCACTATGAAGAAATAAAAACCCTAGAGACCCAACCGATAGAAGCCACTTCTGGCTCACTGGCTTATGTAGCAGACAAGCTGTTTGAGGACTATTCAGGCCTGGGGTTCTTCTTGCAAATACAGCTTTGAGGAGATAGACTGTGAGGGGGAATTGTGGGTGGAGACATTCTGATGCTCACGCTGGGGTCTGCATTGGTGATGTGCAACTGGGAGTGTAGCTGTGGCTGAAGGCAATGAGTGACTTTCCTTTGAAGATTGGAATTTTGTTTTGCGCGTTAAAGACAGAATGTAGGGCTTCCTGCCTGCCAGGCAAATGCATCACTGTGGATGGAGCTAGATAGATCCCAGTCCCCAAACATTTTTTTAAAAAGATTTTTATTTTATGTATATGGGTATTTTGCCTACATGTATGTCTATGTACCACATGTGTGCAGTTCCTGAAGAGGGCAAGAAGGCCAGAGGAGGGCCTTGGATCCCCTGGAGCTGGAGTTGTAGACAGCTGTGAGCCACCATGTAGAGGCTGGGAATTGAACCTGGGTCCTTCACAAGAGCAGCTGTATTCATAATCACTGGGCCATCTCTCCAGTGCCCCTAATGTTGCAAAAGGCCTTGGCGGGTTTGAGCCAAGGAGACACACCATGCAGTTTGCAGCTAAGGGAGTATGGCAGAATGTTATTCACACCATGGGCATGGCATCCACGTGGAAAGTTTTATTATTAAAGGGGGAGGGAAGAGGAGAGAGAGAGAGAGAGAGAGAGAGAGAGAGAGAGAGAGAGAGAGAGAGAGAAAGAGAGAGAGAGAGAGAAAGAAAGAAAGAAAGAAAGAAAGAAAGAAAGAAAGAAAGAAAGAAAGAAAAAGCAGAGATGTACACGGCCTTGTGAAGAGAAAGGAAGGCAGAGGGCTTTTTCCTCTTAAAGGGGCTTTATGTAAGATCATGTCAGGAGCTGGGCAGGTCCTAACACCCAATATAGGTTTGTTTTTTATTTTTTGTAAAATATATACAATGTAATATCTACCATTTAATCCTTTTAAATTTTAAAATCCTGTGGCTTTAATGACATTAATAGTCTTATGCAAACATTACAGCTGTTTCTAGAAACTCATCCTTCTGAAGTTCTGTTCCCATTACCCCTCTCCTTAGCCTATTTACCTCTATCTGCTTTTTCTCTACAGATTTACCAGTTCTAAGTATTTCCAATTCACTGAGCCATATACTGTCTGTCTGTGGTGGTATTGTGTTCCCTAAAATATTGTGCACACTAATAAACTTATCTGGGGTCAGAGAACAGAACAGCCACAATATTAAACAGAGGATAGGCAGTGGTAGCACATGCCTTTAATCCTAGCATTCTGGAGGCAGAGACCCATTTGGATCTCTGTGAGTTCAAGGATACAGCCCCGCATGGTGACACACGCCTTTAATCCTATGGAGTGATGGTAGAAAGCAGAAAGGTATATAAGGCGTGAAGACCAGAAACTAGAAGCTTTTGGCTGGTTAAGCATTCAGGCTTTCTAGAAGCAGTTCAGCTGAGACTCATTTGGACGAGGACTCAGAAGCTTCCAGTCTGAGGAAATAGGATCAGCTGAGGAACTGGCAAGGTGAGGTGGCTGCTTCTCTGATCTTCCAGCATTAACCCAATACCTGGCTCAGGTTTGATCTTATTAATAGGACCCTCTAAGATCCCTGTCACATCTGGCCTTTTTGTATGAGTCTTGTTTCACTTAGCACAGGGTCTCCACGCTACATCCACATGATGATTTCAGTCTTAGCCAGGTGAAGTGGGGTCACTGAGGACACACATGGTGGCTCAACTCCAGTCCAGGGGGATCTGATGCCCTCGTCTGACCTCTGCAGGCCCCAAATATGCTTATGGTGCACATAAATACATAGAGACAAAACACTCATACACATAAAATAAATATCCTAAACATTTCTTTGAAAGAAGTTTAGTGTCATTCTTTGCTATGTGGTGATTTTGAAGTCAGCTTGGGCTAGGGGATTTATATAAATTAATAACTGAATCTTTGCATCTTGTAAATTTATTTTCCAAGGTTCTGTGTTCCAGAGAAGAAAGCTAGCACAATTCATGGAGTCTTGTGTGTCAGAATCCCATTCTTCCTATTGTTAAAACAGTCCATCTAACGTATATGTAACATTTTTATTTTTACTCACCTGTTCATAGGCAAGCATTCACGTTCTTCCCATCTTTGGCTATTGGGAATAAAGCTTCAATGAACATTAGCACAAGGAGTCTGTTAGTATCTGCTTTCAGTTTTGGGAGGTAAATGCCTGGAAGAATCTCTGCACCATCTGACAGTTCTAAGTTTAACTTTCTGCAGAGCTACCAGGTGGTTTCTCACGGCAACAGCACAAGGTGGTTGGTTTTAACTGTCAACTTGATACAACTGAGAATTACCTGGGGAGAGTCTCAATGAAGAATCGTCTAGAACAGTTGCCCCACAGGCATGTCTGTCTTGATTCCAGTAATTGATGTAGGAAGGCCCACCCAGTATGGGTGACACCATTCCTAGGCAGGAGGTCCTGGGCCGTGTCAGAGTAGAGAGAGTGAGCTAAGCATGCTGGAAATGCTCTCTGCTTCTTAACCTTGCACATAATGGGACTGGCTACGTGAACTTCTTGCTACCTTATCTTCCCCACAGCAATGGACCTATGACCCAAAACTGTGAGCTGGCAATCTTTTCTCCTCTAAGTTGTTCTTGTCTGGGTATTTTTATCACAGCAGCAGGAAGATAACACTAAGACAAGCCTCATTTTACTTTGTAATTGGCAATAGGGAAGAGTTTGTCCCCCATCTCATCTGCAGCTGTGCTGTGGTCTGGGTAGGACTGAGAGCATCCTTTGGAAGCTCACATCTTCAGAACTTGGCCTTCAGCTGATGATGTGTAAGGCAGCAGGGTCATTAAGACACGAAGCCTAGGGCTTCGAGGATGACTCCGGGAGCAGAGTGCTTGCTGAGTAATCGTGGGGACCTGAGTTTGTATCCTAAGCACCCAGAGAAAGCCAGGTAGTATGTCTGTTACCCCAGCACTGAGAGAGGGAGTACAAAATCAGACAGATCCCTTGACCTTGCTGGCCAGCCATCTTGGCAAGCTCTAGCTTCAGGGTGAGATCCTGTTTTAAAAAAGAAGTATTAACATTATTCTGTAAGTACTTTCTCTATAGAATTAATGTTTAAATTTTAAAGGAAAATCTAAGGCTCAAATCTTTTTTCCCCCCAGGGCAAGGTTTCTCTGTGTAGCCCTGGCTGTCCTGGAACTTATTTTGTAGATCAGGCTGGCCTTGAACTCACAGAGGTCTGCCTGCTTCTCCCTCCCATGTGCTGGGATTAAAGGTGCGCCACCACTGCCCGGTTAAGTCTCAAATCTTAGCCTTACCACTTAGGTTAGTGGACTGCTTTGTGCTTCAGATTCAGAATTTAATGAATTAAAATTTTAGTGGTTTTCTCATACCACTATGAAGATGGTAGTTTTTTTAAATGACATTTAATGTGTATGTGTGTGTGTGAGAGAGAGAGACAGACAGACAGAGACAGAGAGACAGAGAGAGAGAAAGAGAGAGAGGGGGGAGAGAGAGAGAGGGAGGAGGGAGAGAGAGATTCATATACCACAGTGCTCATATGGAGGTTAGAGGACCACTTGTGGGAATGGGTCCTAGGTATCAAACTCGGGTCTCTGGGTGTGGTGGCAAGCACTGTTATTATTCTCTGAGCCCTTGAAGTTGACAGTCTTGGCAAAGTCTTGTAAATAAACATGTTCATAAAATTCACATCACTGTTTTTCATTTTGATTTCATGGAGTAGTCTTCTAGCAGGGGTAGTCTTCTAGTCAGTGGGAGTTATTTAGAGAGGGGAGTTATGAGTTGGGGAGACTTGAGAATGGGCCTGGGGCTCATTTCTCAGATGCTCACTTCAATCCTCCGCTTGGTGTCCAGAGGTGTCTTCCTGTCTCTCTATTCATGCGTGCACTGCACCGCTCTTTCCTTTGTAGATCTGGACAATTCGCAGTGCACTCTGTGCAGAAGTCCTGGTCCAGGAAGTACTGTTGCTTAGCAACAGGTTAACAAGTTCTTCCTCTTTGTGGCCCATGACAAAAGAGCTGAGCAGAACCTCCACAGCACATATTTGTCCAACAAATACACAAATAGTCTCTTGTGCAGTGTTATGGATGAGCAGTAGAATTTTGTCTGTCTTTAGCTACAGCACGGTTGACAATGTATACTTTCAATCAAACATTTATTAAAAGTTACATACTTGTTTGACTTGATTTTGTTTTAAAATTTTAAAAGTTTATTTTTATTTGTGTATGTGCATATATGCATGTGCGCTTGGTGTGTGAGGACGGGTATATGTTCCAGGGTGCCCACGCAGAGGTCAGAGGACAACTTTTTTAAAAACATTTTTTACATTAGTTTATTTAGAGAGGGGAGGGAGACAGAGAGGGAGAGGGAGAGGGAGAGGGAGAGAGAAATGGAGAGGGAGAGAGGCGTATATCTACCACAGAGCACTTGTGGAGATCAGAGGGCATTTTGCAGAAATCCGTCCTTTCCTTCCATCATGTGGAGCCAGGGATTGAACTCAAGGTTTCAGCAGTCTAGGTAGCAAGCATGTTTACCCACTGAACCATCTTGCCATCCCTCTCCTTTAATCTCTCTCTCTCTCTCTCTCTCTCTCTCTCTCTCTCTCTCGTGTGTGTGTGTGTGTGTGTGTGTGTGTGTGTGTGTGTGTGTACTTAGACATGTGCTGCCTGCAGGTACCCTTAAAGGCCAGAACAAGGTGTCAGACCCGCTGAAGCTAAGTTATGAGGCCACCCAGAGAGAGTATTGGGAGCAGAATTCAGGTCCCCGAGAACTGGTGAGCTATCTTTGCAGTCCCCCCACATATTTTTTTTTAAAGGATTAGCTATTATTCTTTGACAATTTCATACATATATACAATGTCTCTTGAGCATGAGCATCCCTCCTTAGCTTCCCCCTTTGCTACTCCTTCACGTTCATGGCTCTTCTTCATTTTCTTTTTTTGTAACCCACTAAGTCCAATTAGCACTGCCTGCCCTGGCCTCTGAAGGCACCAGGCATGCACATGCACATGCACAGACAAACATGCAGGCAAAACACCCAGACACACAAAATATTGAGACGTAATTTACACACAGCTCTTATGTGTGCAGTTTAATGGGTTTTGTCGTACCACAATATCAATTTTTAAAAATTACATATTTATCATTATTGTGTGTGCATGATGTGTGTCTATGAGTGTGGGCACTTGTGCATGCCACAATGCTTGTGTGGAGATCAGAGGACAGCTTTCTGGAGTCGGTTCTCTCCTTCCCAGTGTGGGTCCGACTCAGTTGCCAGGCTTATCCACAAGCATCCTTGCCTTCTGAGCCGTTTCACCAGTCCCGGCGATATCAGGTTTTAAAAACCTGTGGTAAAATACACATGACATAATGTTTCCCATTTAGCCATCTTAAGGCATGCAACTCATAGATTTTATTCCCAGTGTTGCACATCTGTCACCAATGTATAGTTCCCTAATTTTCATAGAAGCTGTGCAATTCAGGGCTGGAGATACGGCTCAGTGATTAAGAGTACATACTGTTCTTGCATAGGACCTGAGTTTGGTTCCTGGCACACATGTTGAGCAATTCAAAACTACTTGTAACTCTAGCTCCAAAGGGAACTGATGCCTCTGACTTCTATGGGTGTACACACACACACACACACACACACACACACACACACACACACACGAACACATTTTATGTTTTGAATTCTCTCAAAATTGTTGAGGATTGGCTTTCCACTTCTGTTTATTCCTTCTCTTTTCTCTCTTTTCGTGGAAAAATACCAAAAGAAGAATTTGAATCATCATTCTAGTCTGGATTCTACTTTGCATGGTCTGATTTAGTGTGTTCCTCACTTGCTTTAGGATTTCTTCCTTCCTTCCTCTCTCCCTTCTTCCCTTCTTCCCTCCCTCCCTCCCTCCCTCCCTTCCTTCTTTCCTCTCCCCCCCCTCTCTATTTTTTATTTTTTGTAAATTGCTAGTTAAAGTAAAAGGTAACAAAAGCACTACTAAGCACTAAGCAAGAAACAGCTCAGCAGTTTGGAGGGCTTGCTGCTCTTGCAGAGGACCTGGGTTCATTCCCAGCACCCATGTGGGGGTTCACAACCACCTGTGACTTATCACTCTCAGGGAATCTGACGCCCTCTTCTGATCTTTGTGGACATGCACAGAGTACACTCATAAACACTTATGCGCATAAAATAAAATAAATAAATCAAAAGAAAATTTTAAGTAATGAGAACACTTTGAAAGTCTATCAGAATAATGAAGGAGAGGAGTAATCTTTATGTAACACCAGATTGAGGAAGCTCAGGGACCTCAAGGGTGATGTCTGAAGAGAAAAAGCCTGTCAGAAACCAAGTCTTAGGGCTTTTATTGCTGTGAAGGGACACCATGACATGGTTTAATCCATTATATTAAAGGAGGAAAGCATGGCGCATACAGGCAAACATGGTGCTGGAGAAGTTGCTGAGAATTCCACATCTGGATCCTCAGGCAGCAGGAAGAGAGAGTGACGCTGGACCTGATTTGAGCATCTGAAACCTCAAAGCCCATCCCCAGTGACACACTTCCTCCAACAAGGCCACACCTCCAGCAAGTGACACTCCCTTCGTGTGTATGGGGCCATTTTCATTCAGACCACATAGAGGGTCGCAAGATGGCTGAACAGCCTGGAGAACTAGAAAGGCTAAGCAGAAAGAATGAAGCCCACTCCAGCACTCCAGCAGGGGAGAGGAAGCCACAGACACTTCCACCACATAGGCCAGGAGCATTGGTCTAGAGAATGGCAGCTAATCCCAGTCATGGGACAAACCCATAGTTTTCATAAGCCTTAAATTCAGTTGTAGGATTTAGTATGGCAGTGATGCCTATGGAATAGTTTGGCATTGGGGAAGTCCACTTGAGCACTCTCCATACTTTTGAGGGCTATGCTCAAGCACATCTTGAGAGGGGATGTATTGCTTGAGATCGCTGTCTGGTGGGCCTCTTTGGTGTGCAGGAGGCAGTCATGGGTCAAGGAGGGCTGGACACAGAAATGTTCTCCTGTGCTGACAGCAGCCCCACCTTCTTTGACTGAGGACAGGGTAACTGAAGAGATTGCCAATCCTGAGCCAGAGATCAACAAGCTTCTCCAACGCCATGCCTTCCTCTTTGCCAAGTGGATTTCCATTTGCCGGACTGAGAAGCCTGGATCTCAGGTTCAGTGGATGTCTTCTGCAACCTCCTCCATCCTCCAGAATGTGTAGTTTTGAGCAGAACTAGAAATCACAGATCTCAGTGCTCTCGAAGGTTCCCAGAAACCTCCACACTCCCCAGACATTAGTCATTAGCCACCCCAAGATACACAAACTGAGTGGCCTCAGGAGAGTGAGCAAAGACACCTAAATGACTGTGGCCCTGTGAAGCAACTGGCTGTGAGCCACCCCAGTTTGAACAACAGGAAGTGCAAGAGCCTCAGCTTCAGTTGACGTCATCTTCCACTTCAGTTGACGTCATCTTCCACCTGACCACAGAATATTCTGGAGAACTCAGGAAGAGCCTGCTCTAAGACACTGTCTTTCCCCCTTTGCTCCTATATTTTTCCTTTTTGCTCCTTTTCTTAATTTCTTTTAAAAATTTGCTCTTAATTATGAGCGTGCATATATGCGTGTGTGTGTGTGTGTGTGTGTGTGTGTGTGTGTGTGTGTGTGTGTGTAAGTCAGACTGAAGTTTCTTCTGCAATTTTTGTTTGGAAAAGAGTAGTTCTCATCTAAAGGCACTGTTACTTCAGTGTGCCGCTCTCCTGGTTCTTTCTACTGAAGTCTGTTAGTGTTTCACTTGTTAGTGTTTTCCTTTGTTTGTTCCCCCTGATTTTTATGTTCAGTTACTTCTTAGGTTTGCTCTCTATGTAGTGCTTTTAGTCTACTTAGCAGAACAGGAGGAGCTTCCTTGACTCCATCTTTCTGGAAGCAGGTTCTGAGTGCGTTTGAACGTGGCTTCACTTCTGGCAGCTGTCCTTCGCGGTTGGTTTATTGCTGTTGTCCTTGACTTTCCCTTTCTTCTCCGCATGTGCTTGGTCACAGCAGGTGTCTGTGTGATCTGGTCATTGTTCTCTGTGGTTCTGTGATGTGTATTCTTTGCCGCTGATTTCAGCAGGTGCAGGTTTTCATGTACAACAGCTTTCTTTCAAGAGAGGTTGTAGACGTCACACACAGTAAATGCTAGACAATGTATTTTCATATTTCTCTTGAAGCATTTGCTGTGTTTTGTTCATGTATATGTGGAAAGTTTATTTCTGCAGGTTACAAACTCTATAATCTGAGTCTGATGGACCGAATTGTGCTCTGACCCAAATGTCACATTGGATTACATCCTGTAAGGAGGTAAGTAAGGTTGGGGGTTTCTCTTCTTTCCCATTTATGTGAGGACTCAGTGTCAAAGTAGCCATCAGCAAGCCAGGAAAACAGCCCTCACCAGAACCTGACCATGCTGGCTCCCTGAGTTCCCACTTTTACCTTTTACAACTGTGATAAAATAAATGCTTATTTATTTTATCTAAGCCACCCCGTTAAAATAGTTGTTTGTTACAGCATCCTAAACTAATATATGTTATTATTATTTAGATTTAAACTTCTGATAAATAACATCTTAGTTAGGGTTTCTATTCCTGTGAAGAGGCACCATGACAACAGCAACTCTTATAAGGGAAAATATTTAATTGGGGCTGGCTTACAGTTTCAGAGGTTCAGTCCATTATCATCATGGTGGGACATGGTGGTGTGCATGCAGACATGGTGTTGGAGAGGTGTCTGAGAGTGCTACATTTTGTGCAGACAATAGGAAGTGGTCTGAGACACTGGGTGTGGCTTGAGCATAAATGAGACCTCAAAGCCCACCCCTACAGTGACAGACTTCCTCCAACAAGGCCACACCCACTCCAACAAAGCCACACCTCTTAATAGTGCCATTCCCTGAGATTATGGCCACCAATTACATTCAAACTACCACAAATAGTTTATAAATAATTTTCTGAAGAGATTTGTTTAGAACAGTGTCCAACTATGCAGTCCAGATTGACCTTGAACTCATGATCCTCTTACCTCAGCCTTTCGAGGACCAAGATTGCAGGTGTGTGTTGCCCCACTCAACTTTTCTCAAATAATTTAAGTGAGAATTTTAGTCACATGTGGTGGTTTCCCCCTGTGATGTCAGCATTCAGGAAGGCTGAGGTAGAAGTATCATGATTTAGAGGCCAGCCTGGGCTACCACAGTGAGTTTCAGGCTATCATGGGGCTATGTAGCAAGACTCTGTCTCAACAAACTTAAGGGAAAAGAAAGAAGGAGGGAGAGAGGAAAGGTAGGCTGGCTTCATCTAGCTAGGCAGTATTGTGTCTGTTCTCTTCATTTGTGTAGGCATAGCTTTCTATCTGGTATGACTTTCCTCAGGGCAGAAGGATATCATTTAACTTTTAGTTTGTGACAGGGTCTCAGTATGTGCTGTCCCAGCTTCCAGGTGGTGGAATCTCAGGTGTGAGCGCCCGTGACCACCTCATCTAGCATGTTATGGGGCCAGCCTTTTGCTATTTTTTGCTTGAAAGGGTCCTTACATTTCCTTTGTTCTTGGAAGCTCCTCTTAAAGATTATTGTTTGTGCTTGTGTGTGCCTCCCGCGCACACGTCCTGACCTCTGGAGGCAGAGGATAACTTTCGGGACTCCTTCGTCTCTTTGCACTGTGTGACCCTGGAATCTAACTCAGGTCGTCAAGTCTGCATGAGCAGCACCTTTACCCACCACGTCATCTTGTCGGCCCTCGAAACAAGGCTTTGTAGATAGATAGTTCTTGCTTTTCAGGAAGTAGGTGGTGCTGTTTCTCATGGAGATGTGCCGCCATTCCTGTTACTCTGTTAATGTGGGGCAAGGGTGCCTGCACCTGTTACAATGTTTGCTTTTTGAGGTAAGCTTTTAAGATCTGTTATTGCTGGGGGTGTGGTGCTCACACCTTTGATCCTCAGCAGGCCCAAGTCCTAAGTCATTCTCCTGTTAATTCCAGGAAATGCTCTTCCTCTGTATATATTTCATATGCTGCTTCTCAGAACCATGGATATTACATAGTTGTTAGTCCTCCAGGTGGTTCCTCTCTCCGCTCTTCCTTCCTTCCTTCCTTCCTTCCTTCCTTCCTTCCTTCCTTCTTTCTTTCTTTCTTTCTTTCTTTCAGACAGGGTTTCTTTGTGTAGTCCTGGCTGGCCTTGAACTCAGAGATCCACCTGCCTCTGCCTCCCTAGTGCTGAGATTAAAGGTGTGCACCACCACCGCCCTGCCTCAGTAGGTTTTCAGTGTGAAACCATCAAGTTAAGTGTTTCTTCACAGAAACAGAACAGTAACTAAGACAACTTCTGATTTCAACATCTCTAAATTAAGAATTGGTTTGTAGGAACTGAAGATATGGCTGAGTTGGTAGAGTGTTTTCCTCGCATCTATAAAGCCTTAGGTTCAATCCTTAGCACCGTTTAAACTGGTGTATGCACCTGTAAATCCCAGAACTTCAAAAAAGGAGTCAGGATGGGGCCGGAGATATGTCTTGGTGGTTAAGAGCACTGGCTGCTCTTCAAGAGCACTGGGTTCAATTCCCAGTGCCCACATGGCAGCTCACAGCTGTCTGTAACTCCAGTTCCAGGGGATTTGACACCTTCACACCAATGCATATAAAATACAGTTAGATAAGAAATTTATTTTTAAGAAAAGGACTGAGGAGGAGTGTGTGTAGAAAGATGGTGTCTTAGCCCCTGTCCTGCTACTGTGCAGAGACACATGACCAAGGCAGCTCTTAGAAAGAGAGCATTTGATTGGGGCTGGCTTACAGTTTCAGAGCTGTAGTCCATTATCACCGTGGTGGGGAGCATGGTGGCAGATAAGTGTGGTACCAGAGGAGTAGTTAAGAGCTACACAGCTTGATGCATAGGCCAAGAGAGACTCTGGACTTGACATGGGCTTTTGAAAGCTCAAAGCCCACCCCCAGTTATACACTTCCTCCAACAAGACCATACCTCCTAATCCTTCTCAAATAGTGCTAAGCATTCAGTTATATGAGCCTATTGGGGTCATTTTTATTGAAACCACCAGATATGGCGCAGCTGGGTAAGAGCACTGTCTGCTCTTCCAGAGGACCTGGGTTTGATTCCCTACATGGCAGTTTACAACAGTCGTTAACTTCTCTGTGCCCTGCAAGCACGAGGCAGCAACTGCTAATAGACACAGACTTACATGTATACAAAAGACCCAGACACATAAATTTAAAAAACAAGTGGAGGTAGGAGGGTCAGAAGTTCAAGGTTACCATAAGCTGCATGTTGAGTTCAAAGCCAGCCTGGCATACATGAAATCCTGTCTAAAACACAATAATTTGTGTTATTTTATGTTTCATTTTCATGTGTGTTTGTACACATTAATGTGTGACAGGCTTTTTTTGGCAAGACTCAACACACACACCAGCTCGCCAAAGGGACCCATAAAAGACAAAGGTAAAAACTGCATCGAAGTCCAACTCTGTGAAGTAATGAAGTTGTTGTTGTTTCGGGGACTAACAGGAGTGTGGGTGAAAGGTGACAGAAACAGGAAGACTCAAAGGCAGCCATGCATCACTGAAAATCCCATTCCATCATGCATGCCGGCTCACGAAAGCTGCAATGGGGCTCTCTGCACAACCTGCATGCAGCCCAATAGTCCAAGTAGTCTCCTCTCTGTGCCTTGCCTGGTCACCTTCCCCAGGAGTTATTTACTCCTATAAAGCTAGGGAGGGGCCTTTGAGAATCCTCCAAGTTTCCACTGTCCCAGACCTGTGACTTCCCTCCTGGGTCTTATGAGTCTCCTTTTCTCTCCTGGAGGGAAAGTTTCAACCCAAGGAAACTGTTATACAATAACATGCACACCACAGCACACACGTGTGGAGGCCTGGAGTTCATTTGGTGATTCATTTTGCTTGTTCTTCTACCATATTCACTGACACAGGACCTCTAAACCAGGCCAGAGCTCCTTGCTCGTCTTACTAGCCAGATTGCCCTGAGGAGGATCTCACCTTTAAAGGCTGGAATTGCAGGTGGGCTGCCACCTACCCAGCATATATATGGGTTGTCCTCATGCTTGTCATCTCTCTAGCCCTAATCTGTGTTATTTTAAGCCACTGAGTTTGTGGAATTGTCACAGAGACTATCATAGAAAACCAGCACTTTCCACTGAAAGTGTTCATACTCTTTGCAAACCTGGTAACTTAATTGACACCTCTGTTTTGTTTTGAGTTTGGAAAGGTCACAGGGTCACTCATTGTGGCAAGAGCAGCTGCATGCTCTAAGAGGAGCCTGTGCAGACATGCTGTTTTTATTTATTTATTTGCTTGTTTATAGACAGTGTCTCATTATGTAGCTCTAGCTGGCCTTGAACTCAGAGAGTCTCTTGCCTCTGCTTCCTGAGTGCTGCCATTATGGGCAAGCACCACCATGCCCAGCTCAGACATGCTCTCCGAATAGCATCCCTCTTTCCATGCCCCATTTCTCTGTTTTCTAATCATCCTGCTCAGTCCCTAACCCAAGGACTAACAGGCCCTAATTCAGGCACTATCCCTCAGTTCATAGTCAGAAAACTTTTTCCAGGCTGGGAGCAGTAGCCATGGGGAAGCTCATCTGCTTTTTAATCAGTGAAGGACACCCTGCTCTTCATTACCTGATAACTGACTAGCTAATATATTTTGTGTGCTATTTTATTTCTTCATATTTATATTTTAGGCAGGTGTGTGTGTATGTATATAGACACACATGTATGTGAATGGATGGGAATGGAGGTGTATGTGTGCATGTAGAGGTCAGAGGTTGATGTCAGAGGTCTTCCTTTGCTCTCCACATTATATACTGAGGCAGGTTTTCTCACTTGAACCCACAGCTGACCAATTTGGCTAGTCTAGCTCACTAGCTTGCCCTGGGAGTTTTGTTTGCTTTCCTTGGGCTGTGTTATAGGCAGGCTACACATTGCATGGCATTTTTGGGGTGCAGGGGGACCTGAATTCTGGTGCTCATGCTTATACTTCCAGAGCTTTACCACTCTCATTTCCTCAGCTTTGTCTGGTATCATGTGGGTGCATCATGTGGGTGGGGGATTCAGTGTTGTATCATGGCCAGAAGGGAAAGGATTCAATATAAGATTAACTTGTTGAATCAAAATCTTAAATATATTTCAGATGCTTTCTAGGTATTAACTAATTCCTTTCCAAACACTTTTGGAGCATCTACTAAACAAACACTATTGTATTAATTAATGCAAGTTCTATATGGGCTTTTTTTTTTTTTTTTTTGGATCTCTATGAGTTAGAGGCCAGCCTGGTCTACAGAGCAAGATCCAGGCAGGCACCAAAACTACACAGAGAAACCCTGTCTCTAAAAAAACAAACAAAACAAAACAAATCTGAATGTTCTGTTGTTGGTTTCTGGACAGAGATGAGTCTGAAGGTTCAATTTCTCCAGTTGGTGCTGGTTGATGGCCACAGTTAGAGGCCTGTGTGAACAATGGGCATGCTGAGCTGCAAGCCTTTAGTTGGGAGAAAGATGTGGGTGCTCAGGGCCCCCAGTGTCAGAATCATCTCCAGGCCAACAGATTTTGGCAGGACTATCAACATGTCTGTACTGGATACCTTTGTCAATGTAAGATCTGAGAGTAGGGAACCTCAATAGAGAAAATGCTTCATAACTGATGGTGGAGCATTCAGCCCATTGTGGGTAGGGACACCCATGAGCAGGTAGTCCTGGGTGCTATAAGAAAGCAGGCTGAGCAAGTCATGATTGGCAATCCAGTAAGCAGCACCCTCCATGGCTTGCAGCAGCTCCTGCCTCCAGGTTCCTGTCCTGTTTGAGTTCTTGTCCTGACTTCCTTCACTGATAGCTATGATGTGGAAGTGTAGCTGAATAAACCCATTTCTCTCCAATTTGCTTTTGGTCATGGCGTTCTATCATTAGCAACAGTAACCCTAAGACAACGTCCCAGGAAGAGCTCTCCTGAGAACGAGCACAAGGGCAAGAGCGTCAGTTGGTGGTGAGATGCAGACCATGTAATTTGGGAGGATAGCTAACTACATTCAGTAGTAGAATGTGATCGTACACAAAAAGACCTCAGCGCATCAATTGTGGGACTGACTGACAAGAGCTCAATTTCCTTTTGATATGGTGTTTGGAATATCTACTGAGCAAATCCATGTTTACCGAAGTGGTGTTTGTCCATTCTAGATGAAGTTATTATGGGCTATAATTGGACCATCTTTACAGAGTGGCACTGGAAAAACTTTTACAATGAAAAATGAAAGGTCACCTGGGAGGAAGATCCTTTGGTTGGTATAATTTCACAAACTCATTTAAGTTTTGAGAACCTCACTGATAATGGTAATGAACTTTCAGCCAGTGTCTCTATTGGATATCTAGAATGAAGAACTTTTGATATTCTCTGACCATCTTCTTCTGAGAGACTGCTTTGTTTGATGATCCTGTAACGAGAGCAGAGTGATAATCAAAGGTTTAAAGGAAATTCCAGAGCACAACCAAGGTGAAGTCTACCGAACTTTGGAGAACAGCAAAAGGACAACTGGAGCAACCTTGGTGAATGTTCCCTCTAGTTTTTCTATTATAATACACATGAAAAGATGTGACAA
Organism: Onychomys torridus; assembly: GCF_903995425.1. Lineage (NCBI taxonomy): Eukaryota > Metazoa > Chordata > Mammalia > Rodentia > Cricetidae > Onychomys > Onychomys torridus. The sequence goes on along the minus strand of NC_050447.1, from coordinate 122,404,933 downwards.
TTGGTGGAGAGAAGCGTGTTAAAATTGGAAATCTGCATTTGGTTAATCTTGCAGGAAATGAAAATTTGGCCATCTTGGAGCTGTTGACAAGAACATCCAGGATGCAGGAAATATCCTTCAGTCCCTGTTGACTTTGGGAAGAGATATTACTGCTCTTGTGAAAATAATACCTCATGTTCTTTATTGAGAGTCTAAACTAATTAGAATCTTGCAAAGTTCTTTGGGGGGGGGGGTGTATGAGAACATCTACAATTGTAACACGTTTCCATGCATCTCTCATTTTTTGAGGAACCCGAGTACATTAGAATATGCTGTGGTGGGTATTGTGTTCCCTGAAATATTGTGTGTTCCCTGAAATAAACATATCTGGGGTCAGAGAACAGACAGCCACTAGAACAAAGCCAAAAATGGTGGCTAGAAAATGGGAAGAGTAAGCCATAACAGAAGTTGGGCGGTGGTGGTGCACACCTTTAATCCCAGCACTTGAGAGGCTGAGCTAGCCGGATCTCTGAGTTCAAAGCCACTTTAGAAACAGCTAAACTTGGTGACCCACGCCTTTATTCCCAGAAACCCAACCTTTAATCCCAGGGAGTGGGGTCAGAAAGAGAAAGGTATATAAGGCGTGAGGACCAGGAACTAAAGTTGTAAAACCTGTAGTTAGTTAAGCATTTGGTTGGTTAAGCGTTGGTTAAGGCTTTGGAGCAGCACAGTTCAGCTGAGATTCATGTGGAGGAGGACTCAGAAGCTTCCAGCCTGAGGAAACAGGATCACCTGAGGAACTAGCAAGGTGAGATAGCCGTGGCTTGTTCTGTGTCTCTGATCTTCCAGCATTCACCCCAATAACTGGCCTCGGGTTTGAGTTTTATTAATAAGAACTTTTAAGTTTCCTACTACAATATGCTCAAAGAACAAACGGAGTAAGCCTGGAGTTGATCAGAAACCTGCCACAGAACCCATTAAAGACTACACAGAAGTGATGGAGTGTGTGATGGGAGCTCTTGATACAGCCCATGAGAAAAATGGAGTGTACCTCTCTGAAGATAATCTTAAGAGTCATGAACAGAAAATTAACTCTTCAGAAAACAAATTGTTGAACTGTTTGGAAAAACTATCAGTGCCGCTGAGGAGGGGCTCAGTAAGGTTAGTTATTTGTGAGTGATAAACATGAACTTAACCAGTGTAAATCTGAGCTGCAAAAAGTCATAGGGACTTGAAACCACTCAGAAACATTTACAAGAAATAGACTTAGAACTTATTAGAGAGGAATATGTCTCTTTAACACTGGAAATAATGTAGGCAAAATTTCAAGTCACCTGCAAGAAAATATGGCAGCTAGTATGTCTCAGATTTCTAATGTGCTTTGAGAAATCATTAGCTGCACAAAGTAAGACTGTTGTTCTGCAGAAATCGATTGCTGAGCTTGTGACTCACTGTCCTGGTTCCTTCAAGGCTGTCTCACCCCCTGGTGTGGTGTTCAGACTGAAAACCAATAAACAACTGCAACACAGTTTCAGGACTTTATTGGCAATGGTTGAAAAAACAGATTTAAAAAAGAAAAAGAAAAGTTTTCTCAGTATATTGTATAATAATCTACATGGACTCTAAGAAAATATAGTTTCTTCCTTGGTTCAATCACAGAAGCTTTGTGGAAACTTAAATGAAGACTTGAAGACAGCATGGAAACCCATTCACAGGAAATTTGCCAGGTAATCAATAGTTGGATGGAGAGATTCTGTGCTTTGGAGGCAAAGTGTGAAAATGGCCAGAAACCACTTAATAGTACTTAAGAAGACACAAGAGTGGAAGTCAACAGATGTAATCAATAACACAGTAAAAACTTATTGAGGCTTAGCAGTTAAGAACACTGCTCCTTCCAGAGGACCTGGGTTTGATTCCCAGCACCTACCTGGAGGCTCACACCAGTCTGTAACTCCAGTTCCTAAGGGGTCCAATGCTCTCTTCTGACCCCTCCCCCCATGGCATAGTACACACATGGTACACATAAATAGAATTTAAAAAGTTATTGCTAGGCCAGGTGTGGCGGTGCATGTCTCAGCAGAGGCAGGAAGGAATGGTAAAGTCTAGAGCTTAATGAAACTATAAAACCTCGTTTGAATAACCTTAATTGCTTATTGCTGAAACTAGATATCCCAACAGGTTTGACACCAGAGAGAAGTTATTTATATCTATCAACACTGGTGAGAACTGAACCATGGAAACAGCTCCTTGATCAGCTGCAAAAGAAACAGCCCAAGCCGTCAATGATACTAAATTGGAAAACGACAGAGACCAGTCAAGACACGGATGAAGAAAAGGGAGTTTCTGGAGCCACATACTAAAGAACCTTTACTTCAAGAGCCATTTGTATGTACCAGTGTGGATTGCTCAAGTGGCTGTATTCTATTTTTGCAGCACAAAACCACAGGCGTTAACCCAGCGGCGAAGTCTAAAGAGAAGAAACCTCTCACACAGCACTGTCTAAAAGAGCAGACTGTACTACAAGCCTGCAGTAAACTTACACGTCAAGATTATTTTTTATTTATTTTTGGTTTTTCAAGACAGGGTTTCTCTGTTTAACAGCTCTGACTATCCTGAGGCTCATTTTATAGACCAGGCTGGCTTCATCTATTAATTCAGAGATCTGCCTGCCTCTGCTGGGATTAAAGAGGTGAGCCACCACCACCTGGCTTATTTTATTTTTATGTGCATATTTGTCCTTGTGAGGGTGTTGGATCCCCTGAAACTGGAGTTACAGACCAGTTGTGAGCTGTCATGTAGGTTCTGGGAACTGAATGCAGGTCCTCCAGAAGCCAGTGCCCTTCTTAACCACTGAGCCATCTCCTCTGTCCATCCCCCATTTTTTTTTTTTTTTTTTTTTAAAGAAAAATGAAAGTCAGGTGGTGATGCCTTTAATTCCAGCACTTGGGAGGTAGAGGAGGGTAGTTCTCTGAGTTTGAGGCCAGTTTGGCCTACAGAGCTAGTTCCAGGACAGCCAAGGCTATGCAAAGAAATCATCTTGAAAAACCAACAAAATCTGACATGCCATAATTTGAGGCTGTGTACAGATTGAAATGGGATAGGCTATATCAAGCAACACAGTTAATGTATTAAAGTTAAATGTGCTTTTTTTTTTTTGTCATCACTGTAGTCCAAGTGTGTAGGGAGTTCGGTTTTATTTGGGAGTATACTGAGTACATGTGTTTCTAGCTTTTATATAAAGTAGCCCTTCTAGAACAAGTGAGAAATATTTTTCTTGTATGCTATTAAATACCAAATATATGGAAAATGTGTTGTCCTAAGCTTGGGCTGGCATAGGGAAATGTTGCCACACTTAGCCCTGAAAAGGGCATCTCCTCTGCTGTTTTGCTCTGCGTTCATACATATATACATTTTAAGCCTCTAGAGATTTTGCCTGTTTTGCCTTCTCAGCTCACTTCTCCCCTTTCATCTGTTACCATGCCATTTGTAGAGAGCTACAGGTTTGCTTATTATGAAAATCCAGGGTTTTACCTAGCAATCTTAAGCATGTTTTAGTGGTTACTGCTACAATCATTGTAATAAACTTGACCCTGGAAGCGTACATGTGTACACACACACACACACACACACACACACACACACACACACACGGCTTAATAAGCATGGACTTGATGGATTGAGCCATTGAACTATTTGCCACAGCAGTTTTTAGTCTCCTAAGTGATGGAAATGGCATGCAGTGTTTTCACACCAAGAGATGCATATGCATCTTTATTGAGAGCCTTTGAAATAAAAGCAGACTTTTAGTGTAATTTGTGGTGTTAAATTCAAAACAGGAAAAAAGTCAAGTGGATCAAATTACAACAGGATAGTTCTTTTAGACATCTGCTTTTGTGGCAAATCAATTTATAATCAAGGGCTTGTTTTTTTGTTTTTTAAGATTTATTTATTTGCTATGTATACAGCATGTTTGACTGCAGGCCAGAAGAGGGCACCAGATCTCATTACAGATGATTGTGAGCCACCATGTGGTTGCTGGGAATTGAACTCAGGACCTCTGGAAGAGCAGCCAAGTGTTCTTAACCTCTGAGCCATCTCTCTCCCTTCTTCTCCCCCCTACCCCCATTTCTTAACCCAGTATCTTAGACTGCTTGATCAAGCTACCACTGAAATTCTCACCATTTGAATCCTGGTGCTTTGACTAATCTTTGTAAGAAATTTGTTTATATTGTACTTTTTGTTGCCTATGACCTGAGGGTCCAAACTGACAGTGTAATATAGTCTTAAGAGTATCTGGAAAAACAGTTAAGCACCTTTAACCCATGAGCCATCTCTCTAGCCCCTTGAAGGTTTATTTATTTATTTTTTGAGACAGAGTCCTACTATGTAGATCAGGTTAACCTTGAGCTCACAGATCTGCTTGTCTCTGCCTCTGGAGCCTTAAGATTAAAGGTATGAACCATCATGCTTGCCTGAAGGTAATTTGGGGGGGGGGGTTGAATACAAATGGCCCCCATAGTCCTATGGGGAGTGGCACTATTAGAAGATGTGGCTTTGTTGGAGGAAGTGTGTCACTGGAGGGTGGGCTTTGAGGTTTCAGATGTTCAAACCAGGCCTAGTGGCTCTTTGTCTCTTCCTGCTGCCTGAGGATCCAGATGTAGAACTCTCAGCTACTTCTTCAACACCATATGTACCTGCCTGTTGCTATGCTTCCTGCCATGATAATGGACTAAAGCTCTGAACTGTAAGTCAGCCCCAATTAAATGCTTTCTTTTGTAAGAGTTGCCATGGCCACGGTGTCTATTCACAGCAATGAAACCCTAAGACAGGGAGGTTTGGCTTTTTTGAGAGGATTTCTCTGTGTAACAGAGCCCTGGCTGTCCTGGAACTCTGTAGATGAGGCTGGCCTCAAAATCACAGAGATCCATCTTGCTCTGCCTCTCAGTGCTGAGATTAAAGGTGTGTGCCACCATGCCCAGCCTAAGGCTGGCTTTTATACAAAGGACTAAGTGTTGTAATTGTGATGAAACTCTGGGTGTGGATTGCCCTATGTGGTAGATGATGCTCCAGGCCCCACTTCCTAGGGCAGCTCTCCCTACTACACATGCTGAGGACCTTTGGGGGCAGCAATGATGAGCAGGGGCAGGGCAGTTATTCAGTCTCAGTGTCTTAGGGTGGGGCTTTCCCATGCTGTCAGTAGCTCCACCCCCACTGCTTTCTAAATGTGAGGCAGAACTTGCTGTTTTCTACATGCACTTTCTTCTTGTAGCTCAAGTAACCCAAATCCCTTTGGCTGTAGTCCCAGACCTAAGCAGGGACTCTCCATTCTCAGGATGACTGGCCTTCCAGAGAGAATCAGGCTCATGTGTCCTAGCCTGGACAGCTTCTCAGACTCTGATCTAAGAGCAGTGCTTTTTCTGGATATATTGTTATTGTTTGCACAAGTGTAACAGATTACTGAGTAGCTCATCTAGAAATGGTTAAACCTTAAAATCACTTTGTACTTGAATGAATTTCTTAAAAACTTCCATTGGATTTCTATCATACTAAAAATTAAAATTTAAGGGTGGTGGCACACTTCTGAAACCTTAGCACACAAGAGGCAGAGGCAGGAGGACCATGAGTTTGGGGCCAGCCTGGGCATTCTAGTGAGAGCCTTTCCCCCAAAACCTAGAGCTCTCACCCTGCATTCTCTGAGGCAGTATTTATGGAATGACTAGAATAAGGTCTTTCTCCAAATAGGACAGCCCACAGCAGCTTCTACTACTGCTGCTCAGGTCACCTCTTGGAAGCTGCCTCGGGAACATACGGCCCTCATTTCAAAGTCTTCAGCAACTCTTCTCTTGAGCACAGCTATTTCTGATTTGGCCCAAAGCCATCTGGACACAAGTTTGGATAGCATGATGGCTAATAAACAAGAAAAACAGCAAAAGGGGCTGAGGAGGTTACCTGGGGAGAAAGAGCTTGCTACAAGCACGAGCATGTGATTCCTGGTCCATGGTGCCCACATAAAAGCTAGGTATGGTGGGATCACCTGTCATGACAGCATGGGGTGGGTGGAGAGACAGGTGAGCCCTGGGGTCTCACTGGTTAGTTAGGCCTGTCAAAACAGCAAACTTCAGGTTCAGAGGAAAGACACTTAACAAAAGATGGAGGTAGACAGAAGACAACCGTGCTGACTTCTGCCTCCACAAACATGTCAGGGGCAAACATACATCCTCTCTCCACCCTCCCCAAAAGGAAAATGTCAGAAGCAGGCAGTGCTCTTTAGGTTGAAACCGTGAGACAAAACTCTGAGACCCTAAGTCCAGCAGCAGTGCTGGTTGCTCTCACCCATGTGGGGCACCTATTTTACTCAACCTGAGAAGACTGTCCCGCTTGACGGTGACACTAGTTTCCTTTCTCAGCAGAGTCAACAGCAACAGCTGACCTGGGGAAAGATCCACACTAGTGGCCTTGGAAATGAGCCTCGGTATTGCTGAGTAGGTTATTTTTGTTTGGTCCTGGCAGGGACTTTGCAATGAACACAACAGCTTCTGGAAATCTGTAAAGAGAAAGAAAGATAATTTACATCAGTTGTTTGAATATGCAATGCATGTTGACCAACCTTCTCCACTCATGCTAGCTATCAGGGCCTGAGGACCAGCCAAACAGAACTGTTAGCATGCTGGAAAGGCTCAAGGGACTAATTACTGACCTTCCATTTCCTATGCAGTTCCCAAGTCTGCAAAAGATTCAATAATTTAAGGCTAGGAGTGACTCTCCTTCCTTTTTACTCCAATATGGGAACCGGGAGGAAAACAGGAACATGGGTTCTCAAAGGACAGCAACACACTCCTAAATCCCATTCATTATTTGAGGGGAAAGGCAGAGAGACCTATTCATTCACAAAATCTTACTAGGATTCGGGTTCCAGTGCTAAGTCAGACAGTTCTGTTTTTCCCTCTCTTTTCTACCCTGGCCTATAGCAGTGAAAGTTCAGCACTGGGTAAGGAGTCCACAAAGCAGGATGCCCAGATCTCTAGCTTCAGTAAAGATGAATGTTGGAGAAGTTGGTTTTAGATGCCAAGAAGTGGTACAGTGAGACACAAGAAAAGGACACCAAACAGCCTCCACTAGTATGGACTGGCAGGTAAGGAGCAATTCCAGCAATCAAGGAAGTGCAGGGACTTTTGGCTGAGATGGTAAATAACTCATCATATAAAAATCATTTGTTCTTTATCTGTGCTGTGCTACCTAACACAAGCTAGAATCATCTATGAGAAGGGAACCTCAACTGAGAAAATGCCTTTAGTAGGCAAGCCTGTAGGGCATTTTCTTAATTGGTGATTAAATTGGGAGGGCAAAGCCCATTGTGGGTGATGCCATCCCTGGGCTGGTGGTGCTGGGCTGTATAAGAAAGCAGGCTGAGCAAGCCATAGGGAGCCAGCCCTAAGCAGTGATCTTCCAAGGCCTCTGCATCAGGCTCCTGCCTCCAGGTTCCTGCTCTGACTTCCCTTCATAAAGAGCTGTGAAACTGAAGTGTAAGCAAAATAAACCCTTTCCAACCCAAGTTGCTTTTGGTCATGGTGTTTCATCACAGACAGAAAGCCTAACTCAGACACTTGCCAAAGTTAGATTTTACAGAATCTAATTTTACTTTCCCACTGGTTTGTAACATAAAACTTTAAAACATATTTTTAAAATAGTTCAAAGGGAAAATGAATTGACAGCTGTGAAGGAAACAGCATTTTTAATCCACCTGACTGAGGAGAAGAAAATGCTTCCTAATCCCAGAGTATCCAAAGCCCCCAACCAAGAAAAGCCTCAAGACTGTTGAAAAAGCCTGTGCTCTGTGGAGACTTTGAAGTAACAACCAATGAACAGATTAGGTCTAGGCACACAGCACAGGTTCAAATCCCAAGCTGGGACTACTGTGTCTCTTCATGGTCACAGGGTCCAGGCTTAGCTGCAGCCTGGAGTTCCTCTAAACTTGACTACTGACTCCCTGTGAAGGAAAGAGATCACCACTTGAAGAAAAACTCAACTGTTATTGCCAATATTTTTGTCAGGCATTGTGTCTCACACCTGTGATCCAGTTCTCAGGAGACTGTATCAGGAGGATTGCTGTAAACTGAGGCTAGCTGGATTTCATAGTGAATTCCAGATCTTCTTGGGCTATGAGTGAAACCCTGTCTAAAGGAAATCCCCAAAACCAACCCAAACCAGGCAATATTGTCCTGCTTTAAGCTATAGATGAATTCACTGATCAGAAACAAGTTAAAATGGAAAAAAGCTAAAAGCAAGCATTTCTCCCACTGGCTGGGTAAATTTACACACTGTGGCTGGCTTTCTTTCTCTACTAATCCAGTGATCATAACTTTTTTTTTTTTTTTTTTTTTTTTTTTGGAGACAGGGTCTCTCTATCTCTATGTAGCACTGGCTGGCCTGGAACTCATTATGTAGACCTGACTTGAACCCACAGAACTTCGCCTGCGTCTGCATCCTCAAGGCTGGGATTAAAGCCTTGCACTTTTATTTGGTACTTCTTGTGACGCCTATGTTTAGGCAGTTCTTAACATTTTTATTTTTCAGCTGTTTTTTCCCTCAATAGCTTGGTAATCTCTTCATGAAAAATTCCTCTAATACAGTTCAAAGACTAAACAAAGAAAAAAGTCCCAAATCATATTGTATTCTTAAGCAGATTAAAAAGTTTTAGTATTTTTCAATAGGGCTTGCTTTTACCTTGGTATTTAGAGAATTTAAATGTCACTCAATGTGAGTTTTATTACAGTGTTGTTAGCCAAACATTTACCCCATCATTAATAAATTTTACTTAAAAACTGTTTATCTTGAAGTGCATACCCAGTTAAGTAGGAAAAGTAAGCATGATTACATTTTGAAGGTTTTGTTTATGAAAATGAATTTCAAAGTTCCCCAAATCCCAGTCTACACAACCACAGGAGTAGGAAGTGACTACAAATTCAGTACTCTTAGCATCTGTGTGACAACCGGGGCGGTCAGTGAGAGCCAGTGTTCCCACAGGTGGAGTGGTTTTTAGAAGGACCGGGGTGAAGAGGACACAGTTTCTGTGGTCCACCTCCAGAACCTGAGCGTTCCTGTCTTAAGACGAAAAGTACATTTATTTCCAGAATCATGAATGCTAGCACAAAAGGTTTCTCTCTCTCTCTCTTAATAAATAAATAAATCTTTTTTTTTTTTTTTTTTTTTAATGTACAGTGTTCTGCCTGTGAGTACCCCTACCCATCAGAAAAGGGCACCAGATCTCATTACAGATGGTTGTGAGCCACCATGTGGTTGCCGGGAATTGAACTCAGGACCTCTGGAAGAACAGCCAGTGCTCTTAACCTCTGAGCCATCTCTCCAGCCCTTTTCTCTCTTTTTAAAAGAAAAGCAAGAAATGTTTAAACGAAATAAAAACAGGATAGGGAGTCAGCGGTGGCTAAAGGGTGGCGGAGCATGGGCAAGGCCCGAGGCTGGTCCACCAGCTCTCAAACAGACCAGCAAACAAGAAACCTCAACAAAAACAAGCCCAAACCTAAACAACTGGATGAACATATGTGGAATGTTTTTGTCAGTGAAACTACAAGTGACTGACGGAGACTCAAGCTCAATCTTGTATACTAACCATGAATTCCAAAACATTTTGGGGTGTTACTATTTAGCGAGGCTTTAAGTGCAACTCCAGTTTCTAAATAACATGTAATCCTGGCCTCATCACTAATCTTATACATAAGAGGCATAATTTATCGGGTTTTCAAAATCCATCAAGGCACCACGAGTGTTTTATCTACGTCGCAGAGGCCTGTGCTTGAGATTAATAGGGTGTTATGATCACGATACGTTGTATACTTGTACGAAACTGCCAAAGAATAAAAAATATTCTTTAAAAGAAAAAACCCTATGGAATCCAGTTTGCCTTTTCTCGGAGACTGTCGGGGGGGGGGGGGGGGGGGGCACTGGGTCTGCATGGACTCGGTGCTGCTCACTCTGCGGGACTCTGTGTCTGCTGCACCCCGCTCCAGCACGGGCTTGCCCAGAGAAAGAACAGATGAAGAACTGGAGGTCAGCAACACCAAAAACGCTCCTTTAAACTTTCTTGAGACAGGGTCTCTCGTAGCTCAGACTGGCTTCTCACTGGATGGAGATGACCTTGAACTTCTGATCCTCCCGCCTCCACCTCCAGAACGCTGGGATGACGGCCTGCGCAAAACACAGGGCTCGAACCCTGGGCTTCGTGCCTACCAGACAAGCACTATGGCAGCCGAGCCGCCTCCCCAGCTCCCTTTCCGACGCCCGGGAGCACTGGGAAAGATTTCTCTTTCCGCACGTTCGGTCCCAGCACAGCATACGTACCGTCGCCGCCTGGGTGAAGCGGGATCCTCGCTACCTTCTCGGGCACCCCCGAGGCAGCGCACGTCCACCCATCTCCGGAGGGCGGCGCAACGCGGCGAGGCTTGCGGCTCCCGGGGAAGTCTCCTCAGCCGGGCTCTGACGCGAGGCCGTGAAGTCACGGCCCGGTCCCGGGAGCGACGCCATCTTGTCGCCCCTGTCCTCCTCAGCGACTCGCACTCCTGGGCTCGCTCGCACTCTTCAGGCTCCGGGCTTCCTCGCCCCGCGGGAGACACACGCGGCGGAGGAGGAGCGCCGGCTGCCGGCCACGCCTCCCCAGCTCGCAGCCGCGCGCGGGGCGGGGCCGGCCTCGGAGGCCCGTGGCCTCGGGGCGCGGCCTGCACGGGCCCAAGCGCCTCCCTGAGCCCGCCCGGCCGCGGCCCCCTCAGGGCCCGACCAGCCCAGCAGCGCTCCTCCTTCTCCGCCCGGCAGCCGCCGCCGCCGCCCCGGGAGCCCGGCCGCGGCCCGGCGCCGCCTCTTCCGCCTTCCGCGTCCGCGCGGGCGGGCCCGACGTCAGCGCCGCCCCGCCCGGCCCATCCTCGGCTTCGGCCTCGCAGCGCGGCGGCGGCGCAGGTCCCTCCCCAGACATGGCCCTGGGAGGTGGCAGCACATGGCGGCCGAGGCGGCCGTGAGCGCGCCCCCGGCCAGCCCCAGCCCGCCCTGAGGCTGCCCGCGCCCGCCGGCCGCGCCACGGCCCCGCCGCCCCCCGCCCCGCCGCCGCCGGCCCCGCCGCCGCCGCCGCCGCCGCCCGCGCGCGCCCGCCCCGCCGCCGCCATGGGCGTGCAGGGCTTCCAGGACTACATCGAGAAGCACTGTCCGAGCGCCGTGGTGCCGGTGGAGCTGCAGAAGCTGGCCCGGGGCAGTCTGGTGGGCGGCGGGCGGCAGCGGCCCCCGCAGACCCCGCTGCGCCTGCTGGTGGATGCCGACAACTGCCTGCACCGCCTGTACGGTGGCTTCTACACCGACTGGGTGAGCGGCGGCCAGTGGAACCACATGCTCGGCTACCTGGCGGCTCTGGCCAAGGCCTGCTTCGGCGGCAACATCGAGCTCTTCGTCTTCTTCAACGGCGCTCTCGAGAAGGCCCGGCTGCACGAGTGGGTCAAGCGGCAGGGCAACGAGCGCCAGACGGCGCAGCAGATCGTCAGCCATGTCCAGAACAAGGGCACGCCACCGCCCAAGGTCTGGTTCCTGCCACCGGTCTGCATGGCCCACTGCATCCGCCTGGCGCTCATCCGCTTCCACGTCAAGGTGCGGCTGGGGCCGGCGGGCCGGGGTCTCAGGGTTGAGTCTCAGGTCCCTTTGGGCTCGAGTCAGGGTCGGGCCTGGTGCCCTTTGGACTGGGATCCCTTCGGGTTTGGGTCAGGGTTGGGGTCTGGGGTCAACCTGGGCAGGGGTCAAGAGTTGGGCTGCGGGCCTCTTCGTGCTTGTGTTTGGGCTGGGCCCGGAGTTGATGGGGTAGGGATCGGAGTTGAGCCTGAGGTCCCTTGGGCCAGGGTTACACTTGGGCCCCGGGTCCCTTGGGCCAGGGTTCAAGGCTTGGCCTAGGGTCCCTTCGGGCTTGGGTTTGCCTTGGGCCTGCAGGGCTCTCCTTGTGCCAGTGTCAGGGCTGGACTAGTTCCGGGAAGCCCAGCCCGGCCCAGGCTGAGTCTTGGGTGCCCCTGCCTGTGGAAGGCCAGGGAGCAGGCCTCAGTGTCTCTTAGGGGCCCTCTGGGACACAGCGTGTCACCATGCTCAAGCTCGATGCGAACACGGCAGAGGGGGCCTGGAGCAAGATGGATGTCGGGCCCATTAGGCCCAGCGTGGCTGAAGTCCGCCCACAGCCATTCCTCTCCACTTCTCTCTGGTCTGCTGTGGGCCCGTAGACTTGTGTGTAAGACACTTAAGGCTGGTGGACAGACCCACACCCCAAGAGGGATTGGTGGTGTCATCTCCAAGATCCTCAGCCTCTCCCCTCCTTTTGGAGGCTGGCAGGCCACTCGCTGGTCTTAGACTTAATTGTATATGCATCTGTCGAAATTAACCCGCTCTTTCCCAGCAACAGGTTTATCTTGGAAGCCTGTAGAATAGTGACAGTGGATCGCCATGGTCCTAGGGACAGGCAGCTGAAAATAGAGATGGCCTCCAAAGCTGTGGGAGGCGAACCTTGTGTGTTCACCCCTTGCTAGTCTGATTCTGAAGGCAGACCCCCCCCCCTCCCCCTGCTCCTCTCTACCTTTGAAAATGAGATGTTCGGAGAAATTACTATGGTAGAATTTTGGTGTTAGATTTCAAGGTACTGTAAAACTTGATGAGATGGGGTCTCGTCAGTTCTGTGTGTCTGATGTGAAGGTTCAGAATTCGGAGTAAGAATCTGGGGTCGTTTGGCACAAGCCTGCTAGAGCTATGTTTTCTGTGCACGGGAAGCATTCAGTGACCTTCAGCGGCCTGATGAGTGGGTAAGGAGAGCTGCACATTGTCAGCCTTCTGCTGTCCCTTTGGCAGAGGACTGCAGCCAAAATTGGGCCAGAGGAGAACTTAAGGGCCCAGCGGTTGACTGAAAGCTGAGCACCTAACTTATCTTCAAAAGTTTGGATAGCTTGCATTTTCACGTTTTCTTTAAAACACTTGTTTTGGGGGAGGGTGCAGGGTGGAGGAGGCTGTTTGAGTTTTTAACATTTGCCACTGTCTTCCAGTTTGTTCTTTTCTTTGGAAACTGAGCTTGAGTTGAAAGTTTTAGACTGTCTCCCTCTTCCTGATCATCCCTGCTGGCAGTGATGAGATGGTGGTAGTTAAGCCTAAAATGATTGCGGAAGTCCCACCCAGGATCCTGTTGCAATTGGTGAAGCTGTGTTTAAGTCTGTGGGTGGAGGCAGCTGGAAGAATGGTGATTGGCCCAGGAGTGTGGCAGCTACACAGCGTGTCATTTCTCAGCTAGTTGGTGTGAGAGGCAATGTGTGCTTTTTCACTTTTTCTCTGTAGCCTGAGGCTCTCGGAAGGGGAAAGTGGAGCCGGTCCTCTGGGATCCACTTCTAGTGGACAGTCTGAAAAAGGCCCTGGTTTAATGCTGTTTGGTGATGGGAAGTAACATTTAACACAATGAGCAATTACCTGCTTTTGCTAACAGCACAGGGCTGTATGTATCCTTAGCCAACATTCAAGAAAACATTGAATATTACTTTAGATTAGAATCTGGGTGTGTGGGTTCATGTGTGCTTTTACCTTTTTGCAAGAAATGTTGAATTCTTACAAATTGTAAGCTTCGGGATCTCACTATCTAGCCCTGGCTGGCCTGGAACTCTATGTAGACCAGGCTGATCTCAGACTTGCAGAGGTCTGCTTGCCCCTGCCTCTGCCTCCTGAGGCTGAGATTTAGAGGGCACACCACCATATCTAGCTGATTGTAACATCTTTGGGCCCTTGTGAATGCCTCCCATACCTAGTGGGTACTTGGGATTTTGACCAGTGTAGTATGTGCTTGGAAGCTAGATGTAAGCCACATTTAAGACAGTCTGAGTGCGTTTGATGGGACATGCCTGTCACCCCAGCACTTGGAAAGTTGAGGCAGGAGGGATCCTGAGTTTGAGGCTACATGGACTTCAGGGTGAGAACCTGAGATCTTCCTAGCAACCTCACTTTTTTGAAAAATGCCTAAGAGATTTAGCTTTCAGAAATTTCTTAGCAACCAAGCACAATCTCAAGAGCATTGGGTAGAATGACAGGAGAGCAGTGTTGTCTTTCCTGCCTGAAGGACCGCCCTCAGCCTGCTCTCGCCTTTGCAGAGGTAATTCTAGCAACTCGGATGTCCGTTTTCTCAGCTCTGCTGGGGGAGAGGGTGAGTGAAGAAGAAAGTCCGCTGGAGGCGGGAGGCCCGTTAATAGCACAGGAGACGCGGGGGAGAAGAGGGGACTGCAGAAAGCAGACAGAATTCTGGGGCTAGTTTTAAACAAGGAGACAATCCCGTGAACTTTGGTACCCCTGAGGGCAGTGCAGGATTGATTCTCTGAGGGTGATTTCAGGGGCTGGGAGGGGCTTGCTGTTAAGAACACTTGTTCTTGCAGGGGACCCAGATTTGATTCCCAGCATCCACACAGTGGTTCCCAACTATCTCTAAGTCCGGCTCCACTGTGTTGGAAGCTCTCTCCTGACCTGTGCAGTCACCAGTTGTGAGTGTGGTGCACAGACGTCCAAACCGGCAAAACATTCACACACATAAGTAAATCTGAAAATAATTTTTAAAAAAGCAATAAGGTACTGTACATGCTTTTAAAGGATGGTTTTGAGTCATAAAAACTACCTTTAGTGTTGTCTGTTTAAGGGAGTGTGTGTGTATGTGTGTATTAGATTTTTAATGATTTTTGAATGCTCATAAAAACTTAAGCAGTGATTAGCTATCACTACGTATCTGACAGAGTAGGTGAATAAGAAGGACTTTCAGTACCAGGTGCTAGCAGGATTCTGAGCATCTGGAATTGGGCTGGAAGTTGATTTTATGATGTGTCTGGGTGTTCTGCCTGCATGTATGTAGATGTGTCTCCCTCCACAGCCCTGTCCCTCTACCCTATGTACACATATAACTCTTAGTCCCAGTGCTAGACCTAAAAGTTGACACCGAGCAGCAGGCCTTCTCCACTACTTTCACTGTGGTCATCCTTCATCACAAGCAGCTTCATACAGATCAGACACTAGAGCATGCAAGTGAGGACACTAGATTCAGGAAGGACACAGCTGTGTTGGGTAGACAAGCACCACTTTTGTGCTTGGTGCCTGCAGAGGTCAGAATAGAACATTGGATTTCCTGGAATTGGAGTTACAGATGGTTGCTGGGACTTGAACCTGGGTCCTCTGGAAGAGCAGCCAGTGTTCACCACTGAGCCTTTTCTCTAGTGGCAGTTTCTTACTAAGTGTACATACTCTAGCAAATCTCACTAATGGATATTTTCTTAGTGAAAGTTTATTCACATAAACACTAGTATTTGGCCTGGGGATATGGCCAGTTGGTAAAGCATTGCCTTGTATGTGTGAAGCCCACGGGTCCATGCCCAGCACTGTATAAACTGGGCATATTGTCATACACCTCTAGTGTCAGTACTTGGAGGTAAGAGCAGGAGAATCAGAAGTTCAGGGTTAACCTCAGCTGCATAGCACTTAGAGGCCAGCCTAGGCCAGCCAAGACATGAGACCCTGTCTTGGAAATCAAAACAAAACAAAAAGCCATGTTGCAGTTGAGAAGGTGTCTCAGTTAGTAATGCCTGCTGCACACCCATAGAAGAAGCTGAGCATGGCAGTGTGCAGCTGTAACCCCAGTGCCAGCAGAGTGGACATGGGAAGATCCTCAGGGCTTGCTGACCAGTGATTTCCATGTTGAGGGGAGAAACCCTTTTCACAAAGATAGAAAGTACTTGAGGAAGACAACCATCCTGAACCTCTGGCTTACACACACACACACACACACACACACACACACACACACACACACACACACAGAGCTAGGTTCACAAAGTGTGATTCTCTTTTATATGACCTTCTCTGAAAGAGAAAGCCACAGGGATGGGAGTCAAGGAAGTGACTGAGAGTCAGGAGGGGAGGGAGTGTGAACACTGGCTGCAGGAGTGAGCTGCTTGGAGCTGAGGGCAGAACTCTTCTGTTCTATCAAAACTACACCCAGGCTAAATAACAATGAATTACTGTATGATAATTACTACTTCGAAAAAAGAGAAATTTTGGTAAAGAAATCGACGTGAATACCTATGCCTATATTATGTTGTGTAAAAAGCATTTCTGTTACAAAATTACCATCTTTTTCACTTTTTCTAGTGTTTTTAAAATAAGATATCTTTTATTTATTCTTTGACAGTTTCATCCATGTTAACTATCTCTTTTGGTCATCTCTAGCTCTTCCTCCCCCTTCCCACTCCCCTATCTTTTTTAGTGTTTTATAAATTGGCAGAAAGGTATAATTTCCTGTCGTCTTTGTTTAGAGAAATCCTTTTTGATTTCAAGAATGCTTCTTTGCTAGAATAATAACTATGTTTTAAAATTGCATTTGAATTTATTTATTAGGTGGTGGGGCACGTGTGTTGGGGCATGTGCGGAGTCAGAGGACAGTTGGGTGTCTCTCCATGTGGGTCCTGGGACAGACACAGGTTGTTGGACTTGGCTGTAGATGCCTTTGTCTGCTGAGCCGTCTTGCTGGCCCTCGCTGCATGTTTGGCACAGTTAGTGGATCTGTGACCATTAGAAGTTGGTTTAGAGATAATTTTCTTGTGGACATTACACAGCATTACTTGAACATGGCGTTTGCTAGTCACTGGGAGAGTAGCCTTTGTGTGCCTTGAGTCATGGTAACCTTTGAAGCCTCAGGGAGTGACTTGTGTTTATTTAAAAATCTTGGTGACATTCATTCACTGGCACTGTCTAAACACCTCTCCTACCAGACTGGAGGTGTAGGTGTGAAAGTTTATCCTGAGGTTCCTCAGACCTCATCCTGAGTTCCTTCCAGTGGGGCTCTGGTAAATCAATGCTTAGGTCTGTTTCCTCAGAGCTTACACAAAATGGTGTTCCTGTGTTTAGCCACGCCAAGAAAACACACTTGTCTTTAGGGCTGATGGTCTTTTGAGTCAGTGGCAAGGAATAACCAGTGTGAGCCTGGATGCTTCCTGGTCCTTGGTCACATTCACTCTCTTAGTACTCAGTATCTTCCTGGCTATTTTACATGGTGAGAAACAGCGCCTACTGATTCAGACTAGGCACCCTGCAAAGGGAAGTGCAGGCTAAAGTCAAAAGTCCAGTTCCATTGTATGAGTACTTTAGGGGTGTGCCTACATAGTACTCATGCCCTGGCTATTCCGAGAGCAGGCTTTTGCAGTTACAGTAGGAGCAGCAGGGTTTCTGTGGGGAAGAAAACCACGTATCACTACATCCAGAGAACTAAGCAATGCTCAGGGACCTTTAAGTAACCAGGAAATACAGTTGAGAATTCACTCAAACTGCTCATCCATTCAAAATAAATATTTTTCTCTCGTATGTCAGTTTTGTAATTAGTCCTCTGTTGCTTAACGACAGGAGGAAAACTTATTCAGGTGGTTTCTTGACGTGTACTTAAACCTAACTGGTGTAGCCTACAGGTACAGTAGAAAGCTAGACATAGTATATGCTAACATTGAATGTTCCCAGGTACATGGCTGCAGCTTACCACTTCAAGGGTCAGGAATTTTGTAAGCTAAACAGTATTCCATTTGTGTGTGATACATATCCATAGCTAGATGTCTGAATTTCTCTTGCTTTTTGATAATTGTGAAAAATGAGTAGTGCTTCTATGGATGTGGTATGCAAATAGATTTGAAAGCTTTGCTTTTATTTCTTTTTAAGTATGTACTCAGATGTAGAATAGCCAAGTAATTGGCAGTTTTGTTTAGCATACACACACACACACACAGCACACATATTAGTGGTGTTGGAGATTGAGTCAAGGGTTCATGCTTGCTAAGCAAAAACTTTGTCACCAAGTTACATCCAGCCATATATTTAATTCTTTCAAAATTTCTTTGTTATTACCACAGTGGCTACAGAAGCTATGTGTTTTATGTCATATGTTATACTACACATTATCAGCAATTTTTAATATGTGAAAAAATCTTTTTGTGTCTTTTTTTTTTTTTTTTTTTCTTTTTGCGACAGGGTCTCTCTATTTATAAAGTTCTGGATGTCCTGGAACTCACTATGTAGACCAGTTTGGTCTTGGACTTAACAGAGATACTCTTGCCTCTTCCTTTGCTGGGATTAAAGGCTTGCAACACCACACCCCCTTTCTTCTCTTCTCTCTCCCTCCCATCTCTTCTCATGTCTTGTCTTGCCTTTTTACTTTCCTCTTCCAGACAAGGTTCACTGTATATATAGCTCAGACTGGCCTGGAACTAACTGTGTAGACTAGGCTGGTCTCAAAATAATGGTAGCCTTCCTCTTCATCCTCCTGGGATTATAGATGTGAGCCACCTTGCCCATTGGCCTGAAAACCAAGTGGGACTGTGCATCCATGTTGCCAGATGTCCAGATTTTTCAAGTAAACCAGAAATATTTAAAGTTATCCCACTCAAAAACTGTCAAGCCAAGCAAAACAGTGCTGGAGGCTGGATTCAGCTCTTGAGCACAAGTTTGTCATTGAGCACTGATTGTTATCAAGTTGTTGTCCTCACCGAAGTCTCTTTTCTAGAGTCCCACTGTCTCTTCCCACCTTGAGCTCTCTTCAGTGCCCAAAGCAGTTTAGAGACTTTCCCTAAAGGCCAAAGGCCTTAGGGTTCCCTGTTACAAGCTCCTCTTTTTCCTGGTGTCCAGTATCCCCTTTTGTGAGGGGCATCCCATCCACATGCTCTTAATGCCTGGCACTTGCCAAGCTCTTGGTTTGTGTCTTGTCTTCTTGCCCTACTAACTAGTGGTCCCTCCCCCTTCCACTAACCAGGCTTGTTCTCCACATCCCACGTGCCCACACCCCCACCAGCTATGTCCTTAATCTGCCTCTTGGCTTCTCATGCTGAATGAATTTCTAATTTCATTGTTGCTGTCCTGGAGCTTGGACCTGATAAGAAGTGCCAACCCCTTCAAGGCTTGTGTTCTGTGTTCTTTTCTTGGAGTCTTCCCTGAACTTCCCTTGTCTTCTAACATTACTTTTCCCAATTCTGTAGTTTTACTTTCCACCCAGACAGGTTTGAGCCTCCAGATCACTCCCATCAGTCTCCACTGCTTCAATCACTTGGCTGTTCCACCCCCAACTCTGCTAGTCCCTACACTAATGACACATGGTAGCACTACAATCTTCTTACCTCTTCCTCTAGCTCATTCCCAGCATCCTTGACACAGAAGGCTACCTACCACACAGGTGCTCTGCAAACCCATTGGCAGGTTCTGAAACCAAATTGTTCTCTATCTATTGGCATTTAAGAAATGATATAGACTCAACTACAACCAGAATCTAGAAATGTAAGACATATACTAGGAACTAGTCCATTTCCTGCTGGTATGTCAGAGTGGCCTCAGGCTCGAACAGTTACCCCAGGTTATTCATCTTTCACACCTTGGCAGAGCAGCCCACCACAACATCAGGGAGGCCTCTGTTGTGTTCAGACTTGACTAAAGCCTTTAGAGTCCAGCTCTGTTCAGACTTGTAAACCCTTCTGCAGCCCTGGCCATTATATCTTATGCTTCATGATTCATACCATCCCTACCTTATTTATCTGTTTACTTATTTGAGTCTGTCATCCCATCTTTTCTGATTGCTACCTCATTTAAGTTTGTCAAACTTATACTCTCTTCAAAGCCTGTCTCAAACATCACCTTGCTTCCTTGGTGTGTGTACACGTACACCCATGTTCGTGCATTTGGAGGCCTGAGCAGGACATTGGGTATCTTCCGGTATTAGTGACCACCTAACTGCTTAGAGACTGGGTCTCTCAATGAACTGCAGCTTGTTTTGGTTAGGCTAGCTTGGCCCGTCTCTGCCCCTCAAAGGGTCGCAGATGCATGCAGCTGTGAGTTCTGGAGACTGGACCTCAGGTCCTTACGCTTGCAGAACAAGCACTCTTACCCACTGAGCCATCTTCATAGTCCCAACATTTACTTAAACAAACAAACAAAAAACCCCAGGGTCTCACTGTGTAGCCCTGGTTGGCCTGGAAGTCCCAGAAATTTGCCTGTATCTGTCTCTGGAATGCTGAAATTAAAGGCATGTGCTGTGGCTGATGTATTGTGCACCCCAGTAAACTTATCATAGAACAGAACAGTTACTAGATTAAATTTAGAGGGTAGGCAGTGGTAGCACACGCCTTTAATCCTAGCATTCCGAAGGCAGAGATCCATTTGGATCTTTGTGAGTTCAAGGCCACACTGAAAATAGCCAGGCATGGTGATACACACCTTTAATCCCAGGAAATGATGGCAGGAAACAGAAAGGTATATAAGACGTGAGGATAGAAACTAGAGCTGATTAAGCTTGTAGGCTTTTAGCAACAGTTCAGCTGAGATCCATTTGGGTGAGGACTCAGAGGCTTCCAGTTTGAGGAAACAGGATCAGCTGAGAAATTGGCAAGGTGAGGTTGGCTGTGGCTTGTTCTGTCTATCTGATCTTTCAGAATTTACCCCAATATCTGGCACTGTGTTTTTAATTAAGACCTTTTAAGATTCATGTTACAATGTGCCACTATGCCAGGCTTTTTTTTTTTTAATGTTTACTTATTTTATGTGTATGGACCATTTGTCTGCATGTATACATGTCTATACATATCTGGTGCCCTCAGAGGCTAGTAGAAAGCATCAGATTCCCCCAGGTCTAGAGTTATAGGTGGTTGTGAACTGTCATGTGGGTACTAGGAATCAAACTCCCAGTCTTCTGGAAAAGCAGCCGGTGTTCTTAACCACTGACCCATCCCTCTAGCTCTGAAAGGGACTTAATTTTAGCAGCCAACTGAGTGCCTGTTACTGCTTGTCATGGAGCAGAGAAGGGAATTGAGAATTAGGGAAGCCTTTGGGAAGCTTTCACTGAGTTAGAAAGCATCAAGGTAAGTCTTTCATATTAACGTTTAGAACTTTTTTGATGCTATAAGATGATACATTTGTGAAGACTTGGGAGTAGCTCTTAGCGTTGACAGATGAGGTAGTTCGCAGTGTCATCAGAACCCCCAGGGCAGAGGCCAGGGATACTGCTAACATTCTGCGGAGTCCAGAACAGCTCCCTGCAGCAGAGAGTTACCTAGTCCTGAATACTAGTAGTGCCAAGTCAAGGAAATCTTGATGCAATCAAATCCAAGGATTCTAAGTTGTCGGGCTTTTGGGGCCTTTGTACACCAGGAAGGGAACTCAGAAGTACAGCTCAAGTTTCTAAACTAAAATATATGTTTATATATATACCCTATCTTTAAGATATTTTTAAACCTATATTAGTCACATTTTAGTTTACTGAAATTTATACTAATGAGGAGAAGCTAATTAATATACAGTACACATTATAACTTCAGTAAGCAGTTAACTATAGGAGTACATGTCAAAAGACTGTATTTGAAGAAAGGTATTTTAGAATGATTAGGCTATTTTCTAGTGGATTTGTAGGCAGAATTTCAAACAAAACAAGCAAACAAAACAAAACAAACAAACAAATCCAAAACCAATTAGACATATAAATGAATCAGAGTTTGGGCCTAGAGCCATGGTTCATTGGTTAAGAGCACATACTGTTCTTCCAGAGGACCTGAGTTCTATTCCCAGCATCACATCTAGCAGCTCTCAACTGCCTGTAACTCCAGCTCCAGGAGATCTGACATCCTTGTCCTCACTCATGTAGACATACATATACATGTACACATAAATAAATAACAACATGCAGTGTTTTAAAATTCTCCAGATGCCTGTGTAGCTTATCATTTCTTTTTCTTTTTTTTTCTCCCCCTGTGGAAAGTAGGTTGTGTGGGGACCTTGGCTGTCGTCCAGCTCCTGGAACAATCCATGGCTTATTGTAGTTGTTCCCAGACTACCTGCTAAGTGTGGCACAGGCAGCTCTGCAGCTCCTTCTGTAGGCTGTGTGACAGGAAGTAGAGGCTTTTCAGCACAGAGTCAGAGGTAATTCCAAAGGTGACTGACTGAGCTCATCCCAGCCACCTGGTGCCTGGCTTTCACCTTGCAATAATCCTTTTATGCTTCTTAACACAGATGTACTCTGTTGAGGCGTAAAGGAGGGCTGTGTAGATAAACTGGCTTCTGCTTTTCTCCTTGCTCCTCCTGATTTGAGGCATCATGGGGGAGTGTGGACTGAGCTGCTTTTGAGAGACAGCATCCATTGTGCCCTGGCCATTTGGTATTTATTTTGCTATTGTCTCAGAAAAAACAAAACAAAACCATGACAAAAAACTAAACTAGGGGTTTGGGAAAGAATGGATTTCCTGTGCTGTTGTCATTTTGCCGTGCTACAAAACACTACAACTAGTGTGGTGTAGTAACAGGCAGTTCAGCCAGAGGGCTAATTCCTCAAGGGCCAGTGTGGTCTCCTCTTGGAACTAGAGCCCATTCATGAGGAGAGTGACAGCACCACGGAGACAGCTGGAGGTTCTCTAGACCCTGTCCAGACCATTTGCAAGCTGTTGGACCATAGGACTTTGCAAACATTGCTGTGGAAATCATATCAATCTAAAATTCTTTTTTTTTTTTTTAATTTTTTATGAACTCTGAAATTATTTTATGTGTATTGATGTGAAGGTGTCAGATACCCTGGAACTGAAGTAACAGACAGTTGTGAGCTGCCACGTGGGTGCTGGGAATTGAACCTGGGTCCTCTGGAAGAGCAGCTAGTGCTCTTAACGGCTGAGTCATCTCTACATCTCTTAGAATGACTTTTAACAAAAATAAATCTGTTTTAAGTTTTAGTCGAGTCATTTGGAGGTTTTTATAGTAGGCTATTTTAAATAGGATCCATATGAAAATACTATGAATGCCTCTTATCAGGTTTTTAATTTATAAAAATGTAAAATTTAACTTGCATTTCTTTTATATCTACTCCCTTGTTTGTTTGTTTTTTAAAGAAGAGAAAGAAAACAATTTTATTACCAAATAAGCAGTCAAATTGCAGTCATGTAACAAACAACCTGCTGAAGGAATTAAAGAGGGAAACATCGTACCCTTTGGTAGTTCAGCAAGGCATTACCTATGTGCTCAATTGTCATATATCCACAGGGAAAATAAGGTTGTATTTTTTATTAAGTAAAAAGGTTTATCTTGGAGTTAAGTGTCTAAGCCTTGTAAGACTATCAGGAGTCGGGGTGACACTCTTCTTTTATTAGTACTGGCTTTTTACAGTTGTAGTATGGTATACATAAGTGGGCGCCTTAACCATTTTTTGCATGTGTGTGTGTGTGTGTGTGTGCGCACATGTGCATGTTGAGTGTCATCCTTTACTGATCTCCACCTTCTGTGTTGAGGAGCAGGTGGTCTCCCACTGGAACTCAGAGAGCTTGAGGGGTCCACTAGTCTAGATAGCCAGCTTGCCCCAGGAATCTCAGCTCCACCTTCTGATCCCTGGAATTACAGATGGGCCACCAGGGCCCACGTTTACATGGGTGTGGGTAGGTGGACAGTTGGAAGGCAGCTGCTTTACCCTGTGGAGCCGCCTTCCCACCCTGATGATGCACCTTTTTGGGAACTGCTGTGCTGTTCTTCATACTTACTTTATGTCCCCCCCCCCCTTCTGATTTTCGACGTGCTTGCCTGGTACTTCTTCTCTGTTTTGAATGGTAGCCATCCTGCTGAGTGTGGTTACTTGTGGTGTGGTTTGCTTTCTCTAACCCTTGCCAAAGTTGTGCATCATTTTGGTGCCGCTCCTTTTATTTCAAAAGAAAATTGCTGGCTGTGGTGGAGTTGAAGTGGTTTTCATTGCTTTTAGGACCATTGCCTTCTATTCTTATGGAACAAATGAGGCATGTAGGATCTGCGTGGTCAGCTGTGATTGCAGTTTCTCTAGAGGGAGAGATTGGAGTGAATGCTATTACAGTTAAATCTCTCCTTTAAACTCACAAACAATAACCCACCTCACCAGCTAGAATTGACAGTTGGGTTCTGATTTGTGAGTTGGATGAGGACAGGAACAGAAAGAAGCCAGGAGTGAGTTTCACTACCTAATACCTGTTGACTGGATTTTTGTGGGCATACGTCAAAGCCTGTTCTTGTTTTGTCTTTTAAACAGAAAAATTGAGGTTCATCTACAGCCTCATATGACCAGGCTAGCTTGTATCTTCTCAGATGGCTGGAGGATTATTCCTTGAGCTATTATAAAAGCATTCTGAGAAAAGTCATACACAGCGTTTACTTAAGAAGTGCCTGACACATTTCAAGTGTTTGTTACTTGAAATGATTCTGTGAGTGTTCACATGTAATATGTGTACTCATCCCAGTTTCCTTGTGATGAACACAGAAGTACACCGATATTAAGTGGGCAGTTTACCCACCTGCTTAGCAGGGACATAAGAGTGAGCTTTCCTTGGAGTTTAGGAGCGAGTGGTAGTGCTGTCACCAGGGCTGTCCCTTTGTCTGCATTTCACAATTAGTAGATTAATTATTACACTTGCTAGCTAATCTTGGAAACTTTAAATCATTATTCGTTATAGAAGCAACTTTGACTTACTTGCCCCTCTGTGTTTAATGTGTATGGGTATTTTGCCAGCACATTTCTGTGTACTGTTTGTGTGCCTGATACCCACGGAAGCCAGAAGAGGGCATTGGATCCTCTGGAATGGGAGTTACAGACTGTTGTATGCCACTGTGTGGGTGCTGGGAACCAAATTCTCTGGAAGAGCAGTCAGTGTTCTTAACATCTGAGCCATCTCGTCAGCTTCTTATTTATTTTTAATATGACATCTAATACCATTTTGACATTAAAAAACTCAACCTAGAATTCTGTGTAAGTTGATAGTAGAATAAAAATCATCCTAAGCTAAATAGAAGGTACTTCCTTGAGAGCTAAACCGATACATTTTGCTGCTACTTAAACTTTTCAGCATTAACCTTCCCTTCCCTGTTTCTTGGGAGGGCTGGTTTATGCGGGCCCCTTGTGTGGGTTGCTGGCTTTGCACTCAGCTGGAGCTGAAGAAGATTGTTCTTTTGAGTGTTGGTCACGAGTTTGGAGTTTTACTTCCTTGGTTGGAAGAATGTACTACTTCTACCACGACAGGTGGTCTCAGTGGCTTCTGACATGGGATTTCCAATGACAGATGGGTTCTTTAAGTAGCTGTGAAGGCTTAGTTCTCTTGTTATATGATTTCTGGGGGTCAACAGTAACAATCTTCTCAATGCTGCATCTCATAGGATTCTTTTTTGTTTGTTTATTTTTTGTTTTTTCAAGACAGGGTTTCTCTGTGTAACAGCCCTGGCTGTCCTGGAACTCACTTTGTAGATGCTGGCCTTGATCTCACAGAGAACCACCTGCCTCTGCCTCCTGAGGGCTGGGATTAAAAGGGTGCACCACCACCACTGCCCAGCTATTTATTATTTTTTAAGAAAGGGTCCTGCTATGTAACCTAGACTGTCCTTGAACTTTCCATGCCTTGGCACACTGAACATTGAAATTATAGATGTCTGTCACCAACTGACCACATACATTTTTTCCCCCCTGTGCTGGGATTTGAATCTAGAACAAAGGTTCTCAACCTGTGTGTCACCCCATTTGGGGACCAGCCAACTCTTCACAGGGGTCACTAAGACCATCAGGAAACACAGATATTTACATTATGATTTATAATAGTAGCAAAATTACAGTTAATGAAGTAGCAATGAAAATAATTTTATGGTTGGGGTCACCCCAACATGAAGAACTGTGAGGTTGAGAACGACTGAGCTAGATTCTCCTGCTTGTTAGGCAAGCACTTGACCATGGAGTTCCACCCACATAACAAAGATTTATTAATTGACTTCTGTGTGTGTATCTGTGTGAATGTATGTGCAGGTGTATGAACCAGAAGAGTTCTCTGCCTGTTCCTTTTTAGGCCGGGTCTGTCCTTACAGCCAGAGCTCCTTCTTGGCCAGGCTGGAAGCCAGCAAACCCCAATATTCCTTCTGTCTCTGCCCTACTCTGCCCTGGGGGGTGAGGGAGTTAGGGATGCAGGCATTTGTGGGGATGCTGGCTTAGGTACTTGGGTCCAACTCTGGTCCTCACGATGCAGAGCAAGCACTCTTCCACTGAGCCATCTCTCTAGCCTTAAGCGCCATCGTTTTTATTCACTTCTAAAAATGAAATTAACAAATTTATGAAGCTATAAAAATACAAATTATGTTATTCCCAGGCTCATCTTGGGAAGAGTAGAAGCAGGAGAAAAGGAAAAGTAATGAAGCCCCTGATTACCAGAGGAGGATGGGTCCCGATTGTCCTACCCTGTCTTTTGAGCACTGAAGCTTTAGTGCTTCATTTGTGTGTGCATGTGCATGTGCTCGTGTATGTGTGTGTGTATGTGTGTGCACATGTGTGTGCACATATGTGTGTGTGTGCATGTGGAGGCCAGGGTCAATGTTCAGTGTGTTCCTCTTACTCTCTACCTTATTTTTTGAGACAAGGTCTCATCGAAGCTAGAGGCCATTGGTATGGCTAGTGAACTCCTGGCGATCCCCTTGGCCTTCCTCCTTGGTGTTGGGATTACAGACCTTCTTTTACATGGATTCTGGGGATCCCAGCTCAGGTTCTTATGCATGTATAGTATGCACATCACCTGAGCCATCTCCCCAGACCTTATTTTAAGTTTTTTAAAAATTCAATCCAATCTATTTATTTTGAGTCAGTAATTATGTAGCTGAGACTGGCCTTGACCTCTTGGTTCTATTGACACTCACTTACCAAGTGCTGGGGTTACAGGCGTGCGCCACCATGCCCAGCTTCTTCATTATTCCACTTGATGAAGACTGCCGCTGGTGCGGCACTCTCCTGCTCAAAGCTCTGTTTGTGCCATTTTCTTTCGGATCGCATCCTCTGCTCGGTCTTTTTATCAACTACCGTTGGCTTCAAGCTTGGAAAATTGTGTACTTGGCCACTGTAAACATTCATAGTTATCTAGCTCGCTCATTCATTCATTCATTCATTCATTTCATTTCATTTCATTTCATTATTCAGTCCGTCAGTCAGCCAGTCAGTCCTGGTTAAAGGCTGGAAGCAGGTTAGTGGTGGGGTGAGGATGGATTCTGCCCAGCACTGCTACAACACAAAACAAAAGAAGAAAGAAGAACAGTCTGATTAGAAAAAGAAACACACTCTTTGGTCCTCTCTCTGCTGTAGACTTGGCGCAGATTCTTACAGTTTATGGGACTCTCTCTACAAAGAACAAGGACCTCTGCTCACACACACATCTTTGAATTAGAGAAGGCTTGCTGCCTGACACCCGGGAATCACTGAGGTGGAGAAATACTATAGCTTGTGAGTTCCCAAGGATTCTTAAGTCCAGATTAGCAAGGTGGTCTCTCCAGCAGCAACAACATACGCAGTCACTGAGTGGTCTGAAGCAATTCCCCCATTAGCTTCTTCCTCCACTCAAGCAGAATTCTTTGTTTGTTCTCAACACTGGTTTTCAGATAAGCATTTAAAAGCATAGTGTACCTGAGTATGACTATGAAGGCCTGTAACACCAGCACTTGGTAGGCTGAGGCAGGAGGATTGCAAGCTTGAAAAAACACAGTGAAATCCTGCCTCAAACAAAGGAACAACAAAATCCAGTGTATTAAAAAGCGCACAAACTTTAGTAATTTACCTTAACTCTAATTTGCAAATGACTAACAATACTGTGATTCAACAAAGACAGATAAAGCACTAAATAAATAGCCAGCTGCATTAGATATATGAGTGCAGGGGATGTATGATTGGCTGCAGTGGATGGTGTATGATTAGCTGCAGAGATGTATGAGTGGCTGCAGGAGATGGATGAGTGGCTGCAGGGGATGATGTATGATTGGCTGCAGGGGATGGATGAATAGCTGCAGGGATGTATGATTGGCTGCAGGGGATGGATGAATAGCTGCAGTGAATGATGTATGATTGGCTGCAGGGGATGTATGATTGGCTGCAGGGGATGGATGAATGGCTGCAGGGGATGGATGAATAGCTGCAGGGATGTATGATTGGCTGCAGGGGATGTATGAATGGCTGCAGGGGATGAATGATTGGCTGCAGGGGATGGATGATTGGCTGCAGGGGATGGATGAGTAGCTGCAGTGAATGATGGATGATTGGCTGCAGTGGATGTATGATTGGCTGCAGGGGATGGATGAATAGCTGCAGGGGATGTATGAATGGCTGCAGTGGATGATGGATGAATAGCTGCAGGGGATGGATGAGTGGCTGCAGGGATGTATGATTGGCTGCAGGGGATGTATGATTGGCTGCAGGGGATGGATGATTGGCTGCAGGGGATGGATGAGTAGCTGCAGTGAATGATGGATGATTGGCTGCAGTGGATGTATGATTGGCTGCAGGGGATGGATGAATAGCTGCAGGGGATGGATGAGTGGCTGCAGGGATGGATGATTAGCTGCAGGGATGGATGATTAGCTGCAGGGATGGATGAGTGGAGGTCCTTGTCTTTTGTAGAGACAGACTTCTAAACTGTAAGAATCTATCCGAAGTCTGCAGCAGAGAGAGGACCAGAGAGTGGTCTGCTTTCTAGTGGGACAGTCCTTTCTTTGCTTTTGTAGTAGTGCTGGGATGGAACTAAGGGCTTGCACATGTTAGGCCCTCCTAGCCACTAACCTGCTTCCCAGCCCTTAAGCAGGTTTTGTTTTTTGTTTTTCTTTTTTTTCCCCTCTCTCAAAAAGTTTTGCACTCATAATTCCACTACCCTGATACAACTCTTTTGGGCCTTTTCATTTCCAGTCTGTTTCCGCAGACACAGTTTTGCATAGCTATAATTGACATTATATTGTGTTCTACTATGATTAATAATTTAATGAAACTTTTCTCAAGTTTTTCTACAAAACATTGTAGTGACTACCTGTTTCATAGTTTAAGCTTAGTTTTGTTTGTTTTTGTTTTTGGAGACAGGGTTTCTCTGTGTAGCTTTGTGCCTTTCCTGGAACTCACTCTGGAGACCAGGCTGGCCTCGAACTCACAGAGATCTACCTGGCTCTGCCTCCCGAGTGCTGGGATTAAAGGCGTGCACCACCACTGCCTGGCTAAGCTTGGTTTTTTCCTGTAGGAGTTACTATGATTCTTTGGATGGCTCTAATGATTTTTATTTGGTAGATTAATTTGTAGTCTATCTCCTGGTCAAAGAGCATGAAGGTTCTACAGCATAAAAGCATAAGGTCTACCTGCTGTTTTACACCACGCCCAGCATTGTTTGAAAGCTGACAAGTTAGACCTGACCCCTGCTCACTCATCCCAGGTGGAGTTCTACTTCCCGGTCTTTGATTTTTACCTCAGATCTGAATGGGCATGGCCGTGGAAACCCACCTGGAACTGCCTCTTCTTTCAGCTTTTGGTTGAAAAACTTTTCCTTAGGAGAAGCCTCTCCTGCTTTGGGATGTAGCCACTTCCCTGCCCTGTGAAGCCGATAGTCTAGGAGCTCAGAGAGTGATGTACTCAGGAGTTGAGCCTAGTCCTTCTGGTCTTGGAGGTGGATCTGCTCTCAGTTTTCTGGAGCAAGGTGCTCCCACAGAGAGAAGCGTGGACTGTGTAGACTCACTGCACCTGCACCATCTCTTACAAGCTCATAAATCCTCTGGAACAAGTAGTCACCTGTCTGTCCTAGGAATCTTTTAGGGAATGGCTGGAAGAATATTTGATAAAGAATTTGGACTAGACTAAGATTAACATTTCTAGATGGGATGAATTTTAGACATTTTTTTCAGCTACTTTTCTATTTTAGCTGGTATGTTTCTAGATTAAGGATGAAGTAAATTTCTTTTATTCTAGGGAGAGCATTACCTAATTGTAGTTTTGTTTTTTCTTACAACATACAATGTTTTATTAAATTTTCTCCCCAAGAGAATTCAAAAGGTTATTTTTCCTTTAACTGTTATCCTCAACAGTTTGCTTTGCCTCTTGATGAGATTTCATTACAACTAATTTCAGCAAGGCCTGGAAACCACTTCCATTGTGAAAGCTAGCAAGGAGATTAGCTTAATGATGGCCACCACTGAGGAGACATAGATGTTCTGTGTCACTTATGACCAGGATGGCTGCTGGTCACTTGACCCTTGGCTGCTGGAACTTAAAATTTCACTCATTACATCCATACATTAGATCGTAGTTCTAGAAATTTCAGGTTAAAGAGGCATGTGTTTCTCCTAAGTCTCTGTGGAGATTGAACTGAGTCCCCTGCTTCAATGTAAATTCTAGTCTCTAAAATACCTTCATTTGCTGGGCGGCAGTGGTGCATGCCTTTAATCCCAGCACTCTGGAAGGAGCCAGGTGGATCCAGGATAGGCACCAAAACTACACAGAGAAAGCCTGTCTAGGAAAAACAAAACAAATCTTTATTCATTGCAGAAACAAATAGCTTTCTAGAATTTTAGTTCGACAGAGTTTGAGAATTAATGAGAGGGAAATCAGTAGTTTGGGATTTGAAGTATTATACCATGTTTAAAATTTTAAAAATTATTTTGACTTGGGTTTTTTAACATTTCAGAGCAGTTTTCAGTGCTGTGGGTTTGTGTCTAGGACTCCAGAGGACTTGTTAGGTGTCTTCCTGCTCCTCAGTGAGCCTCTAGTCTAGGTTGCTGTGTGTGTAGTTCACAGTGGGGATGCAGAGTAAGTGCTTGGGCTTCTTCTCTTCACAAACACGGCAGTTAGCTAAGTGGTAGTCCTGATGGGGCTTGAACAGGGACAGTTATTTAGGGTGTTCATGTGTACCCCGAGGCTACTCTGTAATGAATACCTCCGGAGCAGACTAGAGACAGGTAATTCAGGCCTTTATTTAAGGGAGAGAGTATGGTGTTGCTTTCCAACCCTTTTGATGTACTTTGAAGAGATTGTGTTGGTTATGCAAATGTGGGTGCCTTCTTTGCCTTACTCTTTCTGCTTTATTTTCTTCTTCATCTCCCTACCCCTTCCATTGTCCTTTCTCTTAAATACTGTCAGAGGGGTCAGTCAGATTTGCCTGTTTTTAAGTAGAATGAGTTTGGATTGTCATGAGTGGGAATTAATTTGCAGGGATGGTAGGTTATTGAGAGGTGATTTGAGTTCAGTTTTCCTACGAGATTCCTGTTGGGAGCACTGTGCTACACACTTGGTCCTGGCACTTTCTGATCATTTGGGTAATGTTTATGTCAGTCTGCCTGTTGATCCTGCTGCTTCAGTTAGAGCCTGCATCTGATGGCATCTCCTTTTTTTGTGTGTAGGTTGCACAGAGCATTGAGGATCACCATCAAGAAGTGATTGGCTTCTGCAGAGAGAACGGTTTCCATGGCTTGGTGGCGTATGACTCTGATTATGCACTGTGCAACATCCCCTACTACTTCAGTGCCCATGCCCTGAAACTGAGCCGCAATGGGAAGAGTCTCACCACAAGCCAATATCTGATGCACGAAGTTGCCAAGCAACTGGACCTGAACCCAAATCGTTTTCCTATTTTTGCTGCTCTGTTAGGTAGGTGGAGTAGTGTGAAAACTATTTTCTAAGGGAGTGGTACAGTAAGCATACTGATGTATCTTTTGAAGATTTTCTGCCTGAGTGCTTTGGTTTTATATCTGATATTTACATTTAAGAATGAAAGAATGGGCTCTTCAATTGCATTCTTTTGGATACTTTTTCTTTATTTGCTAATAACGTATTATTCTTGTTTTTAAGCTTTTGTTTATATGTTGTTCTATCCAGGCTGAAAAACTTACTTTGTGATAAACTCCAAATTTTAGATCAATAACATTTCTGAATTATATATGCCCACTATGTTTTCTGAACACATGCCCACTGTGACAGTGTTAGTGATCATCAAACTGGTATCGTAATTGTGTTTATAAAAGAAGAAAATATGTGCCTGGCATTGTGGCACAAGCCTGTAATCCCAGCATTCAGGAAGCTGAGGCAGGAGAATCACTGAGTTGAGCTACCCAGTGAGACTCTATCAAAAAACAAATGGGCTTAAGAGATGACTCAGCAGTTAAGAGTTTACTGCTCTTGGACTTTTTGGAGCCCACTACCTATGATGGGGCACCTCATGCAACCTTGCGGCAGGGGGAAAGGCTTGGACTTGCCTCTACTGGATGTGCCTCCCAGTGGGAGGCTTTGCCTTCTTATGTGGGGGGAGTAGGGAGTGGGCTGGGGGAGGGAAGAGGGGGAGCTTTGATTGGTGTGTAAAATGAATTAAAAAAAATTGTTAGTTAAAAAAAAAGAGTACACTGCTCTTGTAGAGGACCTGAGTTCAGTTCCCAGCACCCATGTTGGGTGGCTTGCCTCTGTAAGTACCTGCAGACATATGTGCATATTTCCACATAGAAACACACATGGGATGGAGATATGGTTCAGTGGTTAAAAGCACTTGCTGCTCTTTCTGAAGACCTGGTTTTAGTTCCTGGCACCCACATGACAGCACACAACTGTCTGTTCCAGGGAATCTGACACTCTGACACAGGCATATATGTAGGCAAAATTTCTAGGAAAATATGTAGGAAATTTCTCTGGTCGTAGCTAGCCCCGTGGACGGGATGAATTTCTCCTAACTGCTTTCTGCCACCTGCTTCCTGCAGCTGCTTGGTCCCAAGTAAACATACAGAGGCTTATATTATTTATAAACTGTATGGCCTATAGGTCAGGCTTCTTGCTAGCCAGCTCTTACAACTTAACTCAACCCATTTCTATTAATCTATATATTGCCACGTGGCCATGGTGTTACTGGTCTGTGGACATCTTGTTGCTCCTTGGGCATGAGGGCTGGTGTCTCCCCCGACTCAACCTTCTTCGTCTTGTCTTTAGTTTGTTCCTTATCCTGCCCTGTCATGGGCCAATGCAGCTTTATTTATCAACCAGTTAGAGCATACTCATAGTGTACAGAAAGACAGGCAGACAGACACACACACACACACACACAATTCAAAATAAATCTTTGATTAGAGAGATAGTTCAGAGGTGAAGAGCACTTACTATTCTTGCACTGGACCCCACCCCCACCCCTAGTTGGTTCCTAGCACTCACATGGTAGCTCACAACCATCCATAACTCTAGTTCTAAGGGATCCACTGCCCTCTTCTGACCTGTGGGCGCCAGGCACACATGTATGGCACACATACATACCTATATACATACATGTAGGCAAAACACTTGGACACATACAATAAAACAAATAAGTTTAAAATTAGAAAAGAAAACCTTGTTGAGCAGTGGTGGCACACACCTTCAATCCCAGCACTTGAGGAGGCAGAGGCAGGGGATCTCTGAATTCAAGGCCAGCCTGTTCTACATAGTGAGTTCCACGACAGCCAAGACTAAACAGAGAAGCCGTATCTCAAAAAACTAAAGGGAAAAGAAAATCACACACACACAAAATCTTAAACACAAAGAAAATATGCCACAGGGCTAAAGCATTGCTATGATTTCTTTTCCTTTGCCTGGTAGCCACTATGATAAAAGAAAACAATTACCTTTTTGTTGTATTTTGATTTGAACTAGAGTCTTATATAGCTCAGGTTGGCTTCCAGTGACCTTGTAGCAGAGGATGAACTTGGACTTTAGATCTTCCTCTCTCCTCTGGGATTATAGGTGCATGACACCACACCTAGCAGAAAAACAACTACTTTAAAATAAAAACAAACTATTGTAAGTAGATTAAAAACATCCCATGAAAGAATTATTTTGCTGTATTTCCAGAAAGGATATACTTTATGTATTAATTTATATTACTTAAATACATTTCAAGCAGTAACATGTACATATACACATTTTTCTTTTGTTTGTTTGCTTTTTTGTTTTCATTTTTTGAGATGGGGTCTCTCTGTATAGCCCTGGCAGTCCAAGAACTTGCTTTGTAGACCAGGCTGGCCTTGAACTCACAGATATCTGCCTGCCTCTGCCTCCCTAGTGCTGGGATTAAAGCTGCACGTATACACCTTTTACTTTGTACCTGCCTTGTGCATGCAGTTCCTTTCCTGTTAGCCTCCCCTTCCTATGTCTTTGTGTATGTGTCAAGCTACTTTAAAATTCAACTCTTTAACTTTTTTTGCATAATTGTGTCCAAGTAGAAATGCATGTTTTTTTGGAGTGAGGTTTTCCTGAGACTTAACTTCTTGGCTTTCTACTTTAGATATTCAAGGCCTTTAGAGGAGCTTCATGGTCTCTAGTGAAGTTACTATGCTTTCTATGGAGTTAGCCCACCCTGAGAAATTGATTAGATTGTGGGTTATTTTTACAAATTTCTAGTTACCAGAAAGGTAGGTGTATGCAACTCAAAGGTCAGTCTCCAATGACATTCCTCTGGACAACTGTCCACTTTTGTTGTTGATTTCTTTTATTTTGAGACAGGGTTTTTTAATTGGTATCTGGGCATACACAACTTAGCACATATTAAAAGTATGTGTTGAGCTGGGAATACACACTTAGCATTTAGAAGGCTGATACAGAAAGATTGGGAATTTGAGGCCAGCCTGGGTGACCTTGACATATTAGTTCCAGGTCGGCAGAGTTGTATCAACCTATTTTATAGCCAGGTGGTGGTGGCACACACCTTTAATCCCAGCACTTGGGAGAGAGGCAGAGACAGGCAGATCTCTGTGAGTTCAAGGCCAACCTGGTCTACTGAGCTAGTTCTAGGACAGCCAGGACTATTATACAAAGAAACCCTGTCTTGAAACCGTCCCCCCCCCCAAAAAAAAATCCCTGATATATTACATATATATTGGTAGGTAGATGGCATGTTATATAGATGATTCGATGTTTACTTAAGTGCTAAGCAGAATGTCTTTTGCCTAGAATTTGAAATATGGATAATATTTGATTTCTGTTTAAGAAATACTGAATATATTTCTTTGAGGTAATATCAACTTATACTTTTCTAGATAATTTAAGTCCTGTTGGGCAACTTAGCAAGACCCTGTCAAAATACAAAAAAGTGAAAAGGGGGCTGGAGTGTAACTCAGTGGTTGAATGATAACAGCCCTTGTTCAGTTCCCAATAGTTAAAAAAAAAATAATAAAGTCATCCAGTTAATTTGAGGTATAAGAGTCTAGTCTATTTAAGAAGTTTAGGCAAATTATAGATAAATTATGAATAAGTTTGTTTATTTTAGATTTTGTAAAAATTTCATTATCTTTAAATAAAGCTATTTTCCTTTTCTGTCATAGAAAGTGCAGCTATTTAAAGTTTTATTTTAGGAAAGTTGAGTGGAATACTCATTTAAATGTTTGAGTTTTTACAAAGACCATTACTGATACTGGAATTACCTTCATATTTTCTTAAGTTGAATCTTTAAAATAACTCTGAGACTTTGTATTTCACAACAAGATTCTGTGCAGTTCACTAACAGCAAGAAGCAGCACAGAGCCCAGTTGTGTGCACAGCGGGGGCTTATCTGTTGGTCTGAAACCCTGGTTCGAACTGCATGTTGGGGTACTCTGCTGTAGCAATGCTGCAAAGGATTGCACTTTGTAGTACTGCTTGTTAGCAGGTGGTTAATGAATCTGATGTTTTAATGTGGAAGTGATCAAACCATGGTAAAAACATCACAGAGTTACGTAGGAAATGACTACTTTTAAATTGCAGTGAGAGTACCAGCACCTTGTAGAAGTTAGTGTTTCAGGCACTCATGTCCTGCTGTGAAAGTAGAATACCCTTCAGGAATGTAGTTCTTACTTGTAGACTAGCCTAGCCCTAGAGGTGGGACAGACCGCTCAGATATTGTAGTCTGTGCTTTGTCACAGACACTTGTGATGGTGATTCGTACTGTAGCACAGTTGTCGTCACTTAATCTTCCTAGGGAAGATTTTATAACCACAGACTCCACATCTGGCTATGTAATTGTCAAATCATTTCCAACCACAGGTGTTTCAGGAGCACATGAAAACTTAGGTCTGGTCTCTCTGTGACTTCCTGGAACCCTTAGACTGACTTTTTGCATAGTGCTGGGAAGTCCTTTGTGTGAATGATGTCCAGACTATACTGAACATTCACTTGGTGCTTGAGTCAGCTGTAAGGACTGCCTGCTGTGTGTTGCTTCATAGAACAGTGTGAAGAAATGTTTGTCTGCTTGAAAGCTGAATGCGAGTTAGCTAGCATACAGTGGTGGAGACATTTCCCTGTGTCACTGATAATGATGGCTTTTACATTATCCACATTTATATTCTAGGAAATCACATACTACCTGATGAGGATCTGGCTTCCTTTCACTGGAGTTTACTTGGTCCAGAACATCCACTCGCCTCACTGAAGGTACAAATGTTGTTGCTTGGTTTTCCAGCATTTGGCTCACCGCTGTGACTCTTCTCCTGCTTTAACAGTGCGTTAATGACTTTCCTGAAGAAGGGACATTCTGTGTGGGTAGAGTGTCTTGTTTGTGACTCACCTTGGGATCTGTTCTGTCTTCATAAGTAACCTGCTTCCTTCCTTGTTCTCAACACCTGTGTGGTAGGCAGATTTACACATTCCTTCAAAATCCCCTTCAAAGAATGTCCTGTGCCTAGCTAGACAAGAAGAAATGTTTGAGCTGCAGTTTTTATAGATTAACATTTTTACTTAAAATACTAATTTTTCTTCAATAGGTAATGTCATCTGTCACTTAGATCAACATCTTTTAGCATAGTCTGAGAATTTTTAGCAGTCATAACTTTTTACTTTTCTACATTTATAAAATAGTGTATTTTAATGCTTCTTGAATAATGAAAGAATGGTTCATTTGCACTGCTTTATTAACACAATATTTTCTTTCTCATTTCCCTTTTGGTTTTCTCCGTTTGTGATAGCAGTGAACATTAGAAGAGACATTTTACCAGGGTGTTCTGAAGTGAGGAGGTTGTCTATTCTATGTAAGCCTAAAAGAAAGGAGTGAGATTGGTATGGACCGTGAGGACATTATCTGGTACCTGTCAGTGACACTGTGACTGGCATTATCATTTGTTAGGTGGCTTAGGAAATGCAAAGGTGGGGACTTGGACACTGTCACTTCCAGCTCTGGGACCAGCCTCTTTAGAGTCAAGGGAAAGGGTAGAGTGGGTAGTCTCCAGAGGCATGCCACAAAATCTGTGTTCTGTCACAGTGACCCTCCTGCCATAAACGGTTGTAATTGATGTTCAGTTTCAAATGTGAGTTTTTCTTTCTTTGCATTATTATTGATTTTCTGAAGGGAAATCTCTCAAGTAGGATTCCTTTTTTTAGTCCTTGCTGCTCAGAACCGCTTTTCCTCTCTCATCTGTGTCTTTGAAATATTTTCTTTTCACTGTAATATTTCTTGGTTAAGTAACCTTCAACTTCTCTTGAGGTTAATTTCCCCTTCCTTTTAGAAATCCCTTGTCTCTCTTTTCCTTTTTGCAAAGCTTTGCTTTTGCTGTTGGTAATGGAGTGTCTCCTCCTGTGTGTTCTTAGGAATGAAGTGACAGGACCTGCTGTCTTGATGGTGGCGAGTGAAGTAGAGACTGGGGTGCGTGGCCTCTGACAGCTGGCCTCCAGCTGCTGCCCTGTGCACATGTGGCCTGTTAAGCACTGGGTCCTTCTCAGTGGGGACTTGGTGGACACTTGCTGTAAGGGATTTGAGTGGGACTCCTGAAGCCTCCGCTCTCTGCGTGTATTATCACATGTTCAGCTGGGCCACCTTTGCTTCGCACTCCATAAGCCTAGATGTGAAGAGTAATTTGTAGGACTGTTGGGAAGCCAGCTCAGTAAGTATATGTAATGTTGAAAGGATAGAAAATATTTGTCCAGGTAGCCACCATCTTGGTTCAGTACTTGCTGACATTTCCCCATAAATTATATAGACATGTCTGTGTCTTGTTTTAACTTAGACTGTTTGGAAATAAGATGCAGTTGTCACGGCACTCTATCTGTTTGTACTCCATCTTGTGGCACTGCACCTACCACTGAGGGCGTCTTCTCTGTATTAATGTTACCAGTAACAAAACTCCTAGCAATTCACAAATAGAAATTTGAGTATTAGGTCTGTGTTCCATTTTTCCTTTAATTTTTTTTTTTTTTTTATGAAGTTGGGAGAAAAAAGTGAGGGAGGTTAGGGGAAGAATTTGAGGGGAAGGAATGAGAAATGGGTTGGATCCAAATACATTATAAATGTATGAATATTAAATAAAATATTTAATACAACTTTTACAGTTACTATTATTTTATGTGTGTGTGTGCTCATACCTACACACATATATCTCTTGGAGAGGTCAAAGGACAACTTGCAGGAATTGCTTTCTTTCCATCATGTAGGAATCTGGAGATTGGATTTAGGTTGTCAGGCTTGATGGCCAGCATGTTACCTGTGCTGAGCGATGCTGCTGACCCCACATTCAAGTTTTCTAACCATCCAGCCAGTGCTCTTAACCATTTGAACCATCTCTCTACCTGTTGGCCACTTTTTATGTTTAGATTTCTTTGTAGGCATTTTCTGTGTGTGGCACTGCCTTAATCATCCTAACATGGTTGGGAGCTGAATGGGATGATTTTTCTCTTGGAACGTTATATGCATCCCAGCTGCTATTTTATATTTTAATCTTTCTCATTTTTCAGTTATAAAATTAATTCTTATCTTTTGAAAATTTGAATTCTTGTTGCTTATCTCCATAATACTCCTAGAATTTTTTTTGGTTTTTGAGACAGGGTTTCTCTATGTAGCTTTGTGCCTGTCCTGGATCTTGCTCCATAGACCAGGCTGCTCTCGAACTCACAAAGATCCACCTGCCTCTGCCTCCCGAGTGCTGGGATTACAGGTGTGTGCCACCACCACCTGGCATCATGGACATACACTCATTTCTTTTTTGTTTTTTGTTTTTTGGTTTTTTTTTTTTTTTTTTTGAGTCCTAGAATTTTAATTGGTTTTAAAAATTGATACTTAGTTTCAAATTCAAGTCTTCCTCCCTATATTTTATCTGCACTTAACCTTGCTGTCTCCCCAGGGCTCAAGTAGAATTCTTTTGTTACTTGTTTCAGCTTGCTCTTTGCTCCTTGAAACCCCCTTTCTTTTTCATCTTATTCCCATGTTTCTGTGCCTTGAGTTGCTTTGAGTTGTTAGACAGTGAATTCATGTGAACAGCAATGTAATAAATTTCATTCTGGTAAAATGTGCCAAATGGGGTGTGATAAAAGATTGAAATAGGTGAAGACTCACACTTGAGCATACAAACTGGAAATCTTTAAAAGAATCCAACACAGTATGCTAAAAAGAAAACTCAAAGCTTCATTTTTTAAATACCTAATAAAATCACAAATGTCATGGATAAGAAGCTAGCAGTCCACAGTTTATGTGGCTCGAAGTCCCCAGTACGCTCTCAACACTAGGACTCTGCCTTCCCTTTTCTCTCCTCTTTCACGTTCCTTGTTCAAGTGTTCGGTGGCCCAGCTGCTCTTGACTAGGACTCATGAATACCTGCAAAGAGGACAGCTAGGTGGGAAGATTGTGCTGCCCTGTCAGTCAGTGCCTTGTGTTCATAACTAGACTGAAGGCTGTGCCGGACACAGTCATCACCCAGCACTCAGAGCTTTTTAGTCAATCTTCCTTCCTTCTCTTTTCTTCTCTTCTCTTCTCTTCTCTTCTCTTCTCTTCTTTTCCTTTTTTTTGAGATGGTCTCACCATGTAACCATGGCTGATCTGGAATTTGCTATTTAGACTGGGATGGCCTTGAACTTAAAAATATCCAGACCTGCCTCTGCCTCCCAGTTGCTGGGTTATGCACTTTCTCAGTGGCTTTTCAAGTCATATACAGTAGGATCTCGGCTTTGAGGTCCTTTGCTTCAGTCTTGGAGGCCCAGTGGTTGGGCTGGCCCTGTTAATGGGGACCCTGATAATGGCAGAAAGAAAGTAACCTGTGGCAGGGTAGGTGACTTGAGGGTTGTTGGTCAGACTCCCAAACCTGAGGCTGTATGTGAGTTCATTGGCTGTAAAAGGAGAGTATGCCATTTACCTGGAGTGGCTGGATATACTTGGGGAATACCCTATTTTTAAGTACAGAGCAATCCTCACTGTAACCTTCTGGTGGAAGAAAATGCTTAGTATATAATATTTTAGTTTTAGTTACGTAATTGTGAAGAATCTTTCTGTACTGACTACACAGTAATGAACATCAGATCAGTGTGCCTTGGCCTAGCAAAGTGGCTTCTGCTGGACATTCCGCTGTGCCCACTTGGTTGGTCTTGGTGGGGCAGAGTGTTCTCTTAAGTTAGCCTCAGGCCTTGAAGTGTGTGAGCTACCATTGCCTTTGTGGCAATGCCCTTGACCCTGCTTCCCTTGTGCCCTGGGGATAGTTAGGCCACTTTGCTTGGATATGAAGATTGGCTACTGGCCTCACACAACCCAGCCCTTGCAAGTGTTCTGTAGAGGTGTGTGAGGCTGAAACATTAGCCTGGCATAGGGCCCTGGCCACAGACACACCCTAAACGTGATTTTTCCAAATGGGTTTTATGGGTTTTATATTGTTCTATGATTTTTGTGTCCTTACCAGATAACAGGAATTTTAACTTTTGGGTAGGTATTTTGTTTTAATTTTTAAAAAGTCTTATCAATGTTGCTAGCTTTAAAAAATATGTAGGCTGGGCGGTCGTGGTGCACGCCTGTAATCCCAGTACTTGGGAGGCAGAGGCAGGTGGCTCTCTGTGAGTTTGAGGCCAGCCTGGTCTACAGAGCTAGTCCAGGACAGGCTCCAAAGCTACACAGAGAAACCCTGTCTCGAAAAACCAAAATAAATAAATAAGATTATATATATATTTCTTCTTGTTGCTGATTTTCCAGAATCTGGAGTTTCTGGAATGATTTACTATCCCTCACCGCTGGTGTGTGTGTGTGTGTGTGTGTGTGTGTGTGTGTGTGTGATGATGTTTACTGTCCAATGTCACTAACCTTAGTATCTGTGGTGTCCTTGTCCTTGGAAAGGTGACAGCAGGGACCCAGTAAGTTGATGGCTCTGTGTGGAGCCAGCCTCCTTTTAGGAGGAACAGCAAAATTCCAGTGTTTAGAGGCTTCTTTTGTGTCAGATGAGTACTGGAGCTAGGTTGGTGGACTAGTGGCTTTATAGTTCTGGAATGTTCTCTAAAATTCAGTTGGATATAAATTCAATAAATAAGTGTTTTGCTTCTTGTTCTAGCATACAGGGAGGAGTTTTGTCTCCATGCATCTTCTAGGGAAGGAATATGTTATATTGTTAGCGTCAAGCTGAAGTTAGCACAATACATCCTTTACCTTCAGTCAGTCTCTGGCTCAGCAAGAGCAAAGAAACAATGTCTGAGATGTGAGCATTTCCTGGACTCTGGAGAAAACAGTGGTAGGGACTGAAAGGCAAATAAACTGAACATTCTTCCTTCTTTGCCTGTAAAAAAACAACAGAAACAAACATTGCCTGAATAGAGGAGAAAAAAAAATGGAGTCACCTAACTTGAAGTGGTTTAACTACATATTTGCTCTTATTAGTTGATCTTTATGATTTTTTTCCTATTTCTTTTTAACATTTTACTCTCCAGACTCCAAACGGTAGAGAAAAGTGTAATGTGGAAATGAAAGCCACCTAAAATCCTGCTCTAGAGAAGAGAATTGCTTTTAGCATGTTTGTGTTTGGTCTTCCAGAAGTAATTGTATCTGCTACTGTTTAGCATTGAGTTATGGCCATGATGTATATTAGCTAGGCATTTTGTGTTGTTGGTTTGTTTGTTTTGAGACAGGGTCTTGCTATGTAGTCCTGGCTGGCCTGGAACTCAGCACAGTCCTCCTGTCTCTGCCCCCCAGGTGCTGGGATTACAGGCAACAGCCACCACTGCTGGCCTAGCTACATGTTCTCAGTGGTTAATATGAACCCTGAGAACCTAGATTTAGTATGAAATTTATTCTTTGCTCATTTTTAATTTATCCATTGAATTGTTAAATGGAATGCTTTTTTTTTTTGAGACAGGGTTTCTCTGTGTAGCTTTGGAGCCTGTCCTAGACTAGCTCTGTAGACCAGGCTGGTCTTGAACTCACAGAGATCCACCTGCCTCTGCCTCTGCCTCCCAAGTGCTGGGATTACAGGCATGTGCCACCACTGCCCAGCAAGTGGAATGCTTTTAAGTACATGACAACTCAAAGGCTTTCTGTTTCCTGAAAATCAATGTGGGAAGTGTGCAGCTCTAAGGAATTTGCTGCAGTCTGTTGGGACTCAGGCGTAGCTTTCTGCTCATACTTTTTAGGTTAGGATGGGCTTCCCGTCATAGTGAGAGAGTGAGGACCTCATGAGGCAACTGCTTAGACTTAGTTAGAGATAGGTCTATGATGGGGTTGGGGATGGAGGTGGTACTTCTGAGAACCTGGGGAAAAGCAGGAAGAAAGGCTCAAAGGGAGGCTCCAGGCTGGTGTTTGTACCTTCTGTGTTCACCATGCAGTGCTCTAGTTTCAGTTAGTGGCAGTAATTCATGTCCTAACTTGAGTCCAAATCTTGGCTCTGTTCCAAACTAGGTGGGCTCCATTGCTTCCTGCTCAGCACTCACCTTACTCTGAAAGTCTGGACGGTGTTGGGGTGCAGTGACATTCAGTGCTGCTTTCTAATCTCTGTCCCTGCCAACCCCTCACCCTGAGCAGATAGATGGCCAGCATTGTTGTTACACTACATCCATACACTGGAGGCTCCAGGGCAGTTCTCTGTTCCCTAGAGAATATCACTTGTTAAGACTAGACCACAGGTCTGAGGATATAGTCAGTATAGAGTGCTCCTATTCTTAACACTTTGTGAGTGTGTCGATTAGTGCAGACATGGTTTTTCAAGACTACACTTAGGTCAGAAACGGAGGGTGTACCAGCCCAGCTTTGTGTGCTTACTGGCTTGCTTCTTCAAGGCTCTGGTTTAGGCCTTGTCCAAGTTGGCCTCTTGAAACTGGCCTTTTCCTCAGTGAGACATTGTCCTTCCTGTGGGCTGTGTTTAATATGGCTTTCTATACAGGATCCCTCCTTTTCTTACTTGCCCAGGCTCAGGCTCAGGCACAACTGGTTCCCATCTCCAATTCTGCAGTAGCCCAATCTTCCCATCAGTAACTGCTGTATTAAGATGTGTCACTCGCATACAGTCAAATCCAGGACTTTGTACATGTTAAGGGTTTTAACATTCAGAATATTTTTGTTATGCCAAAAGAAATTATGTACGTATTAATATACCCCAATTCCTTGATAATAAACTCTGACTCTTCAGAATAGAATCAGACACTCTACCATTCTTTATTTGGTTACTTTCACTTGACATAATGCTTTCAGGGTCTGCTGATACTGTGGCATGTCTTAGCACCACATACCTTCCTGGGGCTGGAGGACATCTCATTGTATGATTATGCCACATTTTGTTTGCTTGTCAGTCTATGGACTTTTATGTTGTTTATGCTTCCTAGTGATTATAAATTCTATTATAAGCCATTGGTGGCACATACCTTTAATCTTGGGAAACAGAGGCAGGCAGATTTCTGTGAGTTCCAGAACAGCCAGGA
The DNA here is from genome assembly GCF_903995425.1 of Onychomys torridus. Classification (NCBI taxonomy): domain Eukaryota; kingdom Metazoa; phylum Chordata; class Mammalia; order Rodentia; family Cricetidae; genus Onychomys; species Onychomys torridus. Next base: position 122,361,519 of record NC_050447.1, on the reverse strand, counting down.
CTACACAGAGAAACCCTGTCTCAAAAAATAAAAACAAAAGATTTTAAAAAATTAAATGAATTCTATTATGAACACATTGGCACACCTTTTTATACATTTCTTCGTTTCTTCTTAGTGTCTAGGCTGTGTGCTAATTCTATATTTAGTGTTTTGAGAGCTCATCATACCATTTATGCTGTGTAGTGGCTACACAACTTCTCTCCCCCCAGCAGTATGTGGAGGGTTGGATTTCTGCATGTCCTTAACAGCACTTGTTACTGTCTGTTCTTGTGTTTAGTCCCTAGTGCTTAGTGAGGTCTTCATTTTGCTTTCAAGTTGACTTTCTCTAATAATTAATGATGTTATACATCTTTTCCTATGCCCATTGGCCATTTTCCTGCCTCCTTTGGGTGAAGGTCTATTTTTAAATTGAGTTATTTATCTTCATCAAATTAAAACAAATTTTAATATATTCAGATGCAATTTTTCTGTTAGATATAAGATTTGCAAATTTTTTATTTTTTATTTTTTTTATTTTTGAAACAGAGTGAGTCAAGTTAGCTTCAAGCTTCCCATCCTCCAGCCTGTACCCTCTTGAGTGCTGGGATTACAGATGTGTACCTCCATGCTGAACATGCTGTTGCCTTTCCCTCCTTCTCAGTGGTGTCCTGTTAATTTCCACATCACTAACTTGGTTACATTTCGTCATTTGCCCAATTGCCACCTCCTGAGCCCTTGGGCCTCAGTGTGCCTCGGCTTAGTGCAGATATCTGGGTTGTACCCTGGGTCCCTAGTGTGCCTCGGTTCAGTGCAGGTAATGACTTAATTCTAAATAATTAATAATTCTAATAATATAGTTCTTTCTGCTACCATGACATTTTACCTCCAGTACTGAAACAAGAACACCCAGGGAGCTCCTGATAAGCATCATGAATCCGCTACCCCCACATCATCTGTCTTACCTTCCTACCATGCTCCATCCCGGAGGGTATAATGGCTCTGCTCTTAAAGAACAGGTGAACGTCATTGTGGAGACATGGTCTAAATTGAAGAAAGAACCTATGAGCCCATTGTCAAAATGTCCTTTCTAATCACAATTGCAGCAAGGATTTCTGTATATATTGATTTTAAAATGCATATGGAACTTTAAAGGACTGAAAATAACAACCACCATTCCCTTCACCCTTTTTTCTCTTGTGTTAGAGTCTAAGCTCAGGACCTTGAGCATATAGACAGACCGTCCTCTACCACTGAGCCATTTCCCCAGCCCCCAATACAATTTTCAATATGAAGAACAAAGAAGGATGACTTAATACTGTCATGTTTCAAGACTAAAGCTATCACTGTCAGCCAGGATGATCATATAAATCAGTGGAGTGAAATAATCCAGAAATAGCACATATGTATTGTCAGTTATTTTTCATCAGAAATTCCAAGGTAACTTTACAACAAATGAATATCCATGTACAAAATAGAATTTAACATTAGAAGAAAGTAGCAGGGTAGTGATGGTGTACATCTTTAATCCTAGTACTTGGGAGGCAGAGACAGGCGGATCTCTGTGAGTTTTGAGACTAGCTTGATCTACAGAGCGAGATCTAGGAAAATGAGGATTGTTACACAGAAAAACCTGCCTCCAAACAAACAAACAAACAAACACAAACAAAAAAAGAACACCAAAAAAACAAAAACAAAAACAAAAACAAAAAACCAAAAAAAAACCCAACCCCCAAATTAGAAGAAAATCTTTATGAGTTCCATAGACTTAGTTAAGAGAATGAAAAACAACCACACTAAGAGAAACTGTTCACAAAATAGAATTTGTCTAATAAAGGATTTACTTACATCCATGATACATGGGGATTGACGCAAGAGTCAGATAATCCAGTAAGACTGTAGACACAGGTTTGGGTCAATCATTTTACAGAATGCTCAGAGGGTACACAAGAGGTACTGCAATGTTAAAGCAATTATGGCCACTTCTAACCTAGTATGGTGGGCTAAATGAGGGTGACTGGGAACAGTGTCAAGCAGTTGCAGCTCTGCTGCTGTGGAGCGTGGCATCGGAAGAACAGTCTCTTTGAGGGCAGTATGGTGGTTTCTTGTAAGTCAGACATATCCTGCGCATCCCAGTGGTCTCATTCCTGAGCACTTATACTGTAGAAATAAAAACACCATGTGTTCACACAGACTCCTACTTAAATGTCCATAGCAGCCTAATTACTGCCTCAGCCTAGAGATAATTCTTACTGAAAGATGATGGGTGGATAAACAGCTACCAAAGGAGCACAGTTAAATCTTGGTAATATACACAGATCCCAACAGTGTTATCTGTAGACCCAAAGGAAATAGATGTGCTGCATTCTTGTGAATCTGTAGAGAAGACTACTGTAGTGACAGGAAGCAGATCAGTCATAGGCTAGGCTGCTTTGGGATTGGCCTAGAAGCTTTTAGACTAGTCAAAGTAGTAGGACTGAAGTTTCTTATAAAATACAAATACTTAATGTAAAACTTGAAAACATGGATGCTATTATATAATCTCTTATAGCACATTTTAATATTTCCCCAAACAAAACACCAAAGGAATACTTAGCAGCAAGAAAATTGATATAAAACTGCAATTCTTTAAAAAAAAATAAACACATGGCATTATTTTAATTTTGCTTTGGGTTGGGGATTTAGCTCAGTGGTAGAGCGCTCGCCTAGCAAATGCAAGGCCCTGGGTTCGATCCTCAGCTCAAAAAAAAAATTTTTTTTTTTGCTTCATGCTTTCAGTATTAGATTTTTAAAACTGTTAGGTTTTCTGAATACCTTTGTAAGAAAATATTTAAAGTCACAAACTGTTGTTTCCCCTGAGTATACCATGAAGTACAGCATCAAGTGTGCCTATCTTCCACTTGAAACAGTTTAAAGAACACTTAGTTAGCAATTTTATTAAAGCCAGATATCTAGCTGATTTGTGTTGACTGGGAAAACCTTGTATAATGAATTGTTCTGCTCATCCACATACCAGTATACACACAGAATCTGGTGAGCCACAAAGCTATTTACTGTTTCATGGGCTTCAATTTGTAAACAGCTGTTTTCCAATTTCTGCCTATATGATGAAAAGTATGCAAATAGCTAAAAATCATGTATTCTAGATGAGGAGAAATGTCTGGTATGAATGTTGCTTAAAGTAAAACGGCGCCTTTTTTCTGACCCCAAGTGCTGACACTTCTTTGTGTTTCTCATCTTCAGCTGAGTCTCATACAGCTTCCAGGCTGAGAGCACCCATTTTTTTGTGATAAACAGTTCGGTATATAAATGTGCTCTTTTGTTTTGTGGCCATTCTAATGTTGAAGTTCTTTTTCCTTAAGATGCAGCATGGATATGAATGGTGGCATGGTGCAGGACCCAAATGATGGCTGGCATTCTGTTTGCGTGTACATTGTGAGTTCTCATACATAGGGTAAATGGGCATCCACAGTTGTTTAAAGGTAAAAGTAAACAAAGAGAAGAAGATTTTTGAAGAAGAATCTTTAAGCGATGAACACACACTTGTAATTCCAAAAGTCAGGAGGCTGAGGCAGCAAGAACATGAGTCAGAGGCTAGACAAGGCTATATGTATTGAGAGGGCTGGATAGCAAATTTCAAGTTAGCCTGAGCTGCATTGTGAGATCCTGTCTCAAAAAGCAGGGTGGAAGGAATGTTACTCAACATAAAAGTACATATAGTTGGGTAAGTGTCCATGTTCTTTGTCTTAACACACACACACACAAAATTCCTATTCTGGATGAGATGTTGAGACCACTTAGAATTGAGGCAGTGTCTGTCTACAAATGGAGTGCAGTGCTGTGATTGACCTCATGAAGAAAGTGTGCCTGATTAAAACAAAATTGCTGTCTCAACATCTGACATATCAGGAATAGTGTATTGATTTCCTCTTGGGTTTTGTGGAAAGCAGCTTGCTTATAAGCTCCCTGTGCAGTGGGAGCTCTCTGGGGAGACTGGCCTGAACCTCACCCCTGCACAGAAGCATTCAAGACTGCTAAGTTATCCTTTCTAGTGATGAGTTTTAAAAAGTGTTGGGAGGTTGGGGGTTTTTGTTGTTGTTGTTTGTTTTTTTGTCAATGATATTCCATGAGTCTTTGGTTATAATGGAAATATCTGAATACTGTGTTGTGGTGGGCTTAACCTAACAACTGGAATATAATACAGTGACATTAGTTGACAAAATTTAGAGCTCTATAGTATAGTCAAGACTGGAGCTATAGGATTATACGTAGTGAATAAATGCTTCTGTAACAGGTGCCATTGGTATTTTGTCTTGTCTGAAAGAGATTGTTTACTTTGTGCTTTGTTGGTATAGTGTATTGTTTCTTCTTAGCTTCCTTAAGATATCCCTTGAAATAACTGACCAAAATCAGTGATTGTAAAGAATCAGGATCTCTGGCTGTAGAGCCTCTCCCTTCTAAGATCCCACGAAGAACTCCATGATCTAGTCGCTAGAGGCTGCCTTGAATTCCTGTGCTGTGTCCCATCCTTCACTGGCTACCACTTTATGGGAGAATGAAAGCTGCCCTGGGACTGTCAGCTGCTTGGTGGTGTAGCTGAACCCCAAATGGCATGGGCATAGTGTTTGTAGAGATACCTGCTCTGGGATCAGGCTAGGAAATGCAGCCAGTACCCACACCACTGACTCAGCCCTGGTGCTTGGGTCTCCTGGAGAATTTTTTTTTTTAATTCAAATTAAATGTATTATTTACTTTTCTATTGCTATGAAAGAATGCTTTGACAAAAAGCAACTTCGGGGGAGAAAGGGACTATAGTCCCTTTATAGTTCCAGAGAGGATAGAGTCCATTGTGGCTTGGAAGGCATGGCAGCAAGAACATGAGGCTGGCTGATGATATTTCAGTTAAGTACGGGCAGCAGAGAGAACAAACACAAGGTGGAGTGAGGCTGTAAAATTGAGCCTCCACCTCCTAAGAGTCTGTAACCTTTCCAAACAGCACCATAGCTGGGGATCAAGTGTTTAAACGTGTGTGTGTGTGTGTGTGTGTGTGTGTGTGTGTGTGTGTGTGTGTAGGGAGGGGTCATTTCATATTCAAATAGAGGTCACAGGACAGAGCATATGTTCGTTGGCATGAGGGAATAGGATGTCTTGTCTGCTGATTCATTGACCATAATCTGTCATTTGGGGCTACTCTGGCAGGTCACTGATTCCAGTGTGGTGGTTCTGTGTTACAGCTACCTGTCACAGATATATGGAAGATCACAGCACAAAGTTTTCAGTAGAAAACGATTCATTTTGGGAAAACAGTGCTCAAAGTGAAAATTCACATTGGGAGATTCCCCACCCCCATCCCCAGACAGAGTTTCTCTGTGTATCGTATCCTTGGCTGCCCTGGAGCTCTATAGACCAGGCTATCCTTGAACTCAGAGATCCTCCTGTCTCTGCCTCCTGAATGCTGGGATTAAAGGTGTGTGCCATCACCACCCAGCTTACATGAAAATTTTAGCTTAGGTAATTATCATTTTCACCAAAATAACATTACCTCTCCCCCCCTCCCCCCAAGCATAGGGTGGGTAAAATCCTGTGGATCTTTTATATCTTCCTCTTTTTTGAACAAAGCAGTGAAATTCTTCACAGTTTCATGATTGTGAACTTGATCATAAACAGTTTTTAATGAAGTAGAAATCATCTATACTCTCCTCAGAAGCAGAATAATTGTTTCCAACTTCAGAGTTGCTGGAGTTTATTTGACGTTTGTTTTTCCTAACCTTACATTTAAGCTAAAATTTAAAAATGGAACTAAGAAGAGATGGCTGTTGCTCAGACCACCTAAAAGATTGAGGGTATGGATACTGCCCCATCTGTTCAGATCAGGACCCTTGAGGCAGCAGCCTTGGTGGCAAGACAGCAAGGAGATCTTAGGCTCCAGCCATGGGCGGCCGCCTTTGTTTTTGAAAGAGCAACCAAGAAGCCATTTTCTATCCAGTGACTTCTGTTCTTGCCATCTTGAGTTACTGTCTTTTAATGTATAAAGCCACCTAAATAACCAGCGTTTCAGATACTGTGTAAGCATGGGGAGATAGTCATTAGTGGTGTATCTAGTATTTGAGTGGCCAGCTAGCCACAAACACCTGTTTGAATCTGTGGATTATAGGTTGAAGCCAGGCCATCAGGACACTCCCCAACCCCTGAGCCCACATGCTGCCCTTTCTGATGGGCACTCACTAAGAGCAAGATGCCCAAGTGTCTGTTAGCAGGAACACGAGAGTGAGGTGGTATGGGTTAGCTCAGGATTTCTGTCCTGGCCTCACTTCTCTGGCTGCTGGGGTGACCCCATACTTGCCTTGTCCTGGGGTTGTTGAAACATCCCAAAGGAGGCAGAGCTAGCCCTTTCTACCTAGTGCGGTCTCAAGCACTTTTGCCCTTCTGCATGTCTTCTGGGAGCATGGGTGGCAGTAGTCTTTTGCCATACACAGAGGGGCTTTTGGCTTCTAGGAATGTGCTGATCGTCAGCATCAGTAAACACTTCAGTCACACTCAGGGAGCCCTTATGGTATTTTCCCTGAACCAGAGTCTACAAACCAGAGTGCTGCTCTTATGGGCGAAAAACAGTGATCCACATGGAAAATTCCATGTGTTTTAAGGGGGAAAAATACATTGCCTTTTTTTTTTTTTTTTAAAGGGGAATTTAATGGAGATTTGGGCATCTGGAAATTTGCATAGTAATCTTAAAGTATAAATGCTTGTATTTTCCATTTTATTTATTAAGGTTAAACTTTTCTTAAATCATTACCCTCCCTATTCACACATACATCTCTGGTCTAAAAAAAACAACAACAACAAAACCCAAAAAAAACCATGAACATTATCACAGTGTTAGAGAGAATAGAAGTTTAAATGGGTCTCACTTGGCTAAAGTCAAGCTCTAACAGACCTGTGTTCAGTCCTGGACTTTCCAGCAGCTGCTTACATCCCTTGGCTTTTGGCTCCTTCTCTGTCATCCAAACCAACAATAGCAGGTCTTGTCGTTCTCATGCTGCCTCACAGACACTATGCCCCCACGGAGGACTCTGTGATTACACTTTGCCCATCCACATAGTCTAAAACAGGATTTTAGTTTAAGGTGAGCCAGTTGGCAGCCTCTCCTACCCTGCTGCACCACAGTGTGTGTGCAGGTTCTGGATAGCGGAATGGCGATAGGCGTGGGAGCCATTGCTGTGCCTACTCCAACTTTGCTTTCCTTCTAATACTAACCCACCTTCGGCTGCCAGGAGCTGTTCTTGGCTAACGAGACCCCACTTGTTATTGGATGTTAGACTACAGTCTCTAGTCCTCTCTTTCCACGTGTGTCTTTGAGTGCGCTGACAGTGCTTCCATTGTTGTCAAGTTCACATGTGAATGTGCGTGTAGGTGTGTGGTAACTGAGTTCATCCTTTAAGTTAGTTTCAGGGAGCCTTGGGTGCAGGTTCAAAGGTCACACTATGCTGGCCTAACCTGTTAATACAGAAAGGAAGCTAATGGCTTCAATGGGGCTGTTCCGTTTGTGGGGTGTAGACTGCTGAGTGATGAAAGCCCAGCCATGCTTTCAGCCTCACAGGGGAGAGCCAGCTATTCTTAGAGGAGCCCAGGCCAGGATCTCATGGGTGGGAGGTATGCAGGTCCTAGCAGGGGTCCAGTAGGCACCCTTTGGAGTGTCTGGGCCCTGCATGCAGACTTAACCATCCCTGAGGCTCCTGCCTGCTGCTGACATGTGCATTTGTCCTCCAGGTCCGAGCCCACCAGCTGGTCTTGCCACCCTGTGATGTAGTGATCAAAGCCGTTGCTGACTATGTCCGCAGCATTCACGACACCTCTGACCTGGATGCCATAGCTAAAGATGTTTTTCAGCATTCACAGGTAATAGCACAAATCGCAAGAATGGGGCTTTGCATGGGTTGTGCTCATGGGGAGAGCTAGAAGGCTGTGCTTGGGATAGGACGCTGTAAGCCTTCGGTCAGAGGATTAGTGTGCCCAGTGTGTCTTCTAGCAGCTGGGTGGTCTCAGCCATGTCACCTTGCTTGTCAGGTGAACAGGAGGGAGTTAGTGTAGTGACGCCAGGGTCTGTGGTGCTCTGTGCTCATAAGATGTATGTGCCAGGTGGTTGGTTTTGTTGTTTTGTTTTGTTTTTCCCCCAGCCAGGGTCTTTCTGTATAGCCCTGGCTGGCTTTGGACTCACAGCAATCCACCTGCCTCTGCCTCCTCAGTGCTGGGACTGAAGTTATGCATCACCATGCCTGGCTCATGCTAGAGTTTTCAAAAGATAAACTGCATGTTGGTCAGATGGCACTGTAGATTGATGATTAGACTTTCTGTTTTGGGAAATGAAGAATGTAGACAGGTCAGCTCAGTAGAGCAGGTGAGGTTTGAGATGCTGAGGCTCTGCCTGAAGAGCCTAAGTCATGCTCATGTTATCCCCCAGTCTATGCCATCCATCCCACCTGCTGTGGGCTTGGCGGTGTGTGGAGAGTGTCAGAGACCAAACAGAGTTGGTCAGAGAAGCCGTAGAAACAGTACCCGTCCCTGATGCCAGTTGAGAAGTCTACTTTCTGACCACATTGCTTTACATTTCATTAGTTTTGTTTGAAATTTTGGTAATAATCTATTGTGTTTGATCTGAAGGTTTTCATGTCATTCTCCATTCTTATCTAACCTGAAAGGTTACAAATTATTCATGTGCTGAATTATGATAAAAATGTCCATACATGTGACCAGTGGCCTAACTAAGGCTTTCCTGCATCTCTTTCAGTCTAGAACAGATGACAAAGTCATTCGGTTTAAGAGAGCAGTTGGCTATTACTCAGCGACTAGCAAGCCTATGCCATTTCACCCACCACATTACTTAGGTAAGTAAACAAAGCCTCCTGGTGAGTGCCATTAACTGTGCAAACCCTGAGATTTCATTCTTCTCCCAAAGATTGTCTATGTTTATCTTACTTACTATTTTGGGACAAGGTCTCAGTATGAAGACCAGGCTGTCCTTGAACTCAGAAATCTGCCTGCCTCAGCCCCTGTGTATTGGGATTAAAGATATACACACCACATATGGCAGCTTTGTTCTTTGAAAGTCTGATTTCTGCACTTGCACAAGTGTGGCCCACTTTCTTAGTGGTTCCTAAGAGGGAATTTATTGACTTGGAAGGGAAAAGTAGAGGCCAGGGAGACGGGCTGGCAGGTCGCAGCAGGGTGAGTCTCCTGAGGACACAGTGCAGTGGCTTGACAGGAGCTCCTCTTGTGCTGCTGCTTTTCTTCTCTTCCTCCTCCTCCTCCTCCTCTTTCTCCTCCTCCTCCTCCTCCTCCTCCTCCTCTCCCTCCATTGTTTTCCTTGCAGAAGGGCGGGTTCAGTATAAGAAAGTCTAAGAAGTGGCACTAAGGCCTATTGGTGTTGTTTGTTCATGGCAACTGTTAGCAAAAATAAAATGTTCCTTAGATATATGTGGGAATTATACTTTTCAAAAGTTCTTTATCTTTGTTTGGTGGGGGGGTGGGCACATGTGTGTCACAGTTCGAGAGACAGGTTTGTGTGGAAAGCACCGTTACCCAGACCCTAAGAGCTGTTCTTTGTGGAGGATTCAACTATGATTCTGTCAGTGTGTTAGGCACTGGAACTCAGAGCAGAGATACTGGGCTTGGCATGACAGGTGGGAGGTGAGCAAGTCAGTGTTCCTGTCAGACACTGTGGCTGAGGGAGATGGGATTGAAGGGCTAGGGGTTCCTGGCCATCTGTTCACCCAGCCTCTCTCCTAATATTCTTTTTACTCATTTGTACACTGTGCAATTCACTTTTCTCAGAGTAATCAGGGTAATGTTTCAAAATATGACATATTACACTTTAGTCCCTGCGCTGGCTCCATCACACTTGGCTTGACTCCGATCTCCTCACTCTGCTTACACCTGGCCCCGCCCTGCCCGCTGACAGCTTGCCCCTCAGGCCCATGGCACAGTAACTTTTTTGCCTTAAGTGGATGAAGCTGGCTTTTCCCAGTGGTCTTTTGCACCGACTAGTACATCTGGCATTCCTCTCCCTGACTGCCTTGGATTCGGATCAGCTGGTGTGTGAGGCCTAGATGTGAGTGTCTGTTTGCTGAGGGCACCCAGTATTTTCTGTCAGTTGCTACATCCTCACACACTGTCTGCACCTCTTGGTGGCTTCGCCTCTGCACTTTCTTCCATCTGCAGGGACTAGGGAACTAGGGCCTGTTCTGCATCCCCTGTGGATAAATACTTGACTGAATGAATTAAGCCATTAAGTTTTTAAGTCAAGGGAGTGAAGTAATGTGGTGTATTTTGGCATCATTCTTGGAAAAGGAACACAGTTTATAAAATTGAACAGGTATACATTGTTCCATCAGTTAGGATATATCTGCTGTATGCTTTGCATACAGGAGATGTTTCATAATTGCTTGTCGAGATGATAGAAAGCATGAAATCAACACTAGACCTAGTGTCTGGCCCATCTAATACAACTACTTGCTGGCCTTGGCTTTCATGTTCTGTTGTAGCGGCATCACTGCATGAATATGAAAGAGAAAGTGTAGGTGAAGTATTTGTTACCGGCAGAATGGCCTAAAGGGCACCAAATGATTGAATCTGGAAGCCTGACTGCTCTAAGAAGTAGGACAGGCATCATCAAGTGTCAGCATTTGGCTCCTCTGCATATTGCTTTGTTTTTTACTGCTATAACAAAATGTCTAAGGCTGAGTAACGTTTCTAAAGAAAAGAAGACTGGGCTGGCAAGATGGATCACAGGTAAAGGTTGTCCCTGTTGCCAAGCCTGATGACCTGGGTTCTATCTCCAGGTCTCACATGGTGGAAGGAGAGAACAGCAGATGGGGCCACAATGATAGCTCTGTGCTGTAACTAGAGAGCATGCTGTGAGAGACAGCCTGAGGTCCAAGGGTCTTTAGTAGTTCCCACTGTGTTCTAGCCCTTGAAGGTGCTGTCCATCACCTTCAGTACCACCAAACTAAGGACCAAGTGTCCATCACATGACCCTTTTAGAGACAGCATATCCAGACCACAGCACATGGAACAGTGAGCAGCAGCTACCATTTAAGCAGTTACTGTAGATTATGTGAGCAGAATGGTGCCTCACAGTGTATTAAGGACAGGAAGTATGGTGAAAGATAGTGTAAGCCTTCCATATCTGAGTCCCTAAAATGTTTGTAAAGGAAATTGTGTGGAAAATGTACTGATTGTTCCCTGTCATTTCCCCCGAATAATGCAGCATAGCAACTGTATATACAGCATTTACCTTGTAGGCATCTAGTCGTTGTTCTTAGTCTTTCTGTGTAAAGCACACAGGCGGGTGCGCACAGGTTCTGTGTATGGATTCGATGTGCACAGGTTCTCTCTGTATGAACTCTCTGTATGCAGGTTCTTTGTAAACGCCATATAGAGAAAGGACTTGGACAGTCATGGGTTTTGGGATCCACTGGGATAATGGAGTTATCAAGACACCCTTGGAATACTTTGGGGATACTGAGGGATGACTGACCTTACACATGATATTGCATTGGTCAAGGCTAGAGACCATGTTGTAAACAAGGTAAATTTTAAATTAAGTTATAATGTGTGCGAAGTGCATTCATGTTTTCAGTAATTAAATGATACTTAAGTGTTTTATGGCTAGAGTTGACTGGTAATTCAGTTTCGTCTTCTGTATTAATCCACTCCAAGGACAGCACCCTCAGCTTATAGGGGTCTCTCTGGGCCTGACCTGATAAAGGTCATTACTGTTTCAATACTACTACCCTGGAGGCCTGGAGAGACATCAGTATCTATTCTACCCGTGAGCTAGATGTGTGAGGCATTGTTAAGGATGGAGAAAGGGTGTGTTCAGATGATGTCTTTGTGCTTCTCTTAGCTTTTTAAAAGTAAGTACGGGCATATTGAGAAGGCTCGGCTGGTAAAGGCACCTGCTGACATACCTGTCCTCTTGAGTGTGACTCCCCCGAACTCACGTGGTGGAAGGAGAGAACTGACTGTCGCAAGGTGTCTGACAACCTCCACACTTGCGCTGTGCTGCATGTCAGCACGCACATACTAGGGATGGCATGATTCGTGTCCTAGCACACTATCAGCCACAGCTTGTCATGAATCACTACTTCGAACACAAGCATGAGAAAGGCTTAAGTTGAGTTCTCGGAATCTGTGGTTTAAAGTGACAGATAACACAAGTACTAGTGTCTCACTAGTTATTTGAGCACAGACTAGTGCTCATGCACATTTACAAGACGCATGAGTGACGCCAGGACCTTCCTTATCTTAGCTACCGTCCTGTTACCGCGAAGAGACACTGTGGCCAAGGCAACTTATAAAAGAAAAGGGGTATTGAGGCTCAGTTCCAGAGGGTAAGACCATGACCATCGTGGCGGGGAGTATGGCAACAGGCAGGCTGGGCACTGGAGCAGTAGCTAAGAGCTTACACCTGAGCCACAAGGACAAGGCAGAGAACACTACTGGGGAATGACATGGACTTTTGAAACCTCAAGGCTTGCCCCCCTTGACACACCCTTTCCAACAAGGCCATACCTAATCCTTCTCGAACAGTTCGACCAACTGGGAACCAAGCATTCAAATACTTGTGGGATATTCTCCTTCAAACCACCACATTTAGGAAAAGTAAATGAGCTCCTAGTACACTCTTGTCCAGAAGGTTAAATTGCCCAACGCTGTTGAGGATGTGAAATAACAAGAAGTGTTGCTGCTCTTGAGATGATTCAGCAGGTAAAGGCACTTTCTGCTACTCCTGACAACCTGAGTTCACCTCTGGTGGCCCATGAGTGAAGGAGGGGTGACTCTTACAGGCTGTCCTCTGACCTCCATGTACATGCTGTGTCATGTGTGCCTGGTACCTTCACACATGCACCCTCACATAATTAATAAATAAAAATGTAATTGAAAAAAAAAGAACTTTGTTGCTGGTGAGAATGTAAAATGGGATGGACACTTTATCAGACAATTTGGTGGCTTTTCACAAAGTAAAACATACGTCTGTCCAAACTTGAAAGCAACCAAGATGTTCTTAAGAGGGGTTACGTGGATAACGGTAGCACTGGTATAAGTGGAGCGTTATTGAGCCATGCAGAGTCACAAAGGAACCTTAGGTGCACATTGCTAAGTGAAACTAAAGGCTCCATACCATGTGATTCCAACTGTGTGGAATATACTTCTATATTTCCATAGGAAGAGGCAGAACCATACAGACAGTGAAAAGATCAGTGGTCCTAGGGTTATAACAAGGGAGCAATGACTAGGTAAAGCCTAAAGCATTTTTTCAGTAAATGTGCCCATTGAAAAAGAGAGTCTACCAATTATAAACAATCATTGAAAACTAATGTCAACAGTGGGAGTTACATTGTTTTAGTCTTTGAATCAGTTTTTAAAGCTCAATTTTTAACATCCCTGGAAAAGTAAGATATAGCCTGTCTTCCTCTTTTGTTCTCTACCTTATTACCTGGGGACAAGGCTTCTCATTGAACTGGAAGCTTGCCATTCCATTAGGCTGGCCGGCCGACCTCTCTTGCCTCATCCTGAGGTTGTAGGCATGGGGGTGCTGGGGATTTGAACCCAGGTCTTGTTGTTTGCAGAGCAAGCACTCTGATCCACTGAGCCATCTCCCAGTCCCGGAACACTTAAAAGTTTACTGTTCCTATTTTGTGTTTGGATTAATGTAGCATCTCTAGTTTAACAGAATAGCCTCTGTTAGGTTGGGCAGGGAGTGGGGGTTAGGCTGTTATGTCTGCAGTTAGCTGGAAATGGTTCTAGTTTAACACCATTCCTTTAAACAGGTATCTCAATTTAATATAGGGGAAAAGCCAGGCAGCTCTGTAGACAGTGTGAGTCATTGGGGTGGGTCATAGAACTGAGCTTTGGGGTCTCTGAGAGAAAAGTCAGTGAACACACCTCAAAGGCAGCTGTATGTGCTGCTCTTCTGTACATTCCTGGAGAAGTCTGTAATACGTAACACTTTTTAAATTTGTAAACATATTCTACATTAAGTAAACATTCTTCCTGCATTCTTTTTCACCTTTGTTGTACATACTTTGCTAACAAAAGCCTGCCTCTAGTATGTGGTGGTAAAAAGGAAAATGGAAAGCAGCAGTATTGCCTGTACACTAGGCCCTGTGTCTCTTCTGAGACTCTCTTGTCATGGAGAAGGGAGACCATGATTCTTTCCAGCTGCTGCACTGGCATGGAGAACAAGAACCAATTTAGAGAGAAGCCCCCAAGACAGGTCCTGAGTGGTCAGGTGTTTCTTCAGGAATATGCAGACAAATTTATTCAGTCACCACAGGACTGACGTGAGAGAACAGTAGCTTGCTCTGTGGAGACACAATGTATGTTTGAAGCCATTGACTACAATGTTTGGTTTGAGGGCACTGGAGAGGTTTCTCAGCAAAGGACTTGAGTTAGGTTCCCAGCACCCATGTCAGGCAGTTTCAGGGGATCCAGTGCTTGCTTCTGGCCTCCACAGGTTCCTGCACTCATATGACACATGCGTGTGCACACAAATAAAAATAATAGAAATACAATTTAGAGAGAATCTTTGGATTTATGTTATATTGCTTATTTGTTCAAAGGAAAGTTTATGCTTTTTAGGGAGGTATTAGTAATTCTAGCTCAAAGTAGCATAACACAGAGTAATTATCTTCAGCTGAAAGGGGTGACTGTAAGCCATGAGCCCAGGCCTTGTTGTATTATTCAGAAGTTAGCCAGCCTGGGGCGGTGCGGGTACACGCTTCTAATCCCAGCACTCAGGAGGCAGAGCCAGGTGGATCTCTGTGAGTTCGAGGCCAGCCTGGTCTACAGAACTAGTTCTAGGACAGTCAGGACTACATAGAGAAACCCTGTCTCAACCACCCCCTCCCAAGTTAAATAGAAAAGGTCAGCTACCAGAAATTAACCAGGCTTTCTTCTACAGTGATTCCAGTGCATTACTGGATTTTGTAGCTTTTTTTTTGTCCCTGCTCCAATATGATTCTGAATTACCATAGAATGTCTTTAACAGGCGCAGTGACTTTTACCTCACACTTGGAGAAGAACTGGTGGACTGGTTGCTTGTGTGCAGGTGCATGCATGTTTGGTGTGTCTCTTTGAGCACACATGCCAGGCTGACTCTTTCCAGCTGTTTGTTCACTATAAAGGGGAAGCTGTGCCTGGTGAGCCAGGATCAAAGGCCTGTGTGCAGTTCAGAGCTGAGAGCTGCAGGCTCTTGGAGATGAGAATGCCAGAGAGATGGCAGCTTGTGAGCTTAGCTCCTGGATCCTCGTGGAATAGGAGAAAGTGTGCAGCGATCTGTGCGTTTCTTCCAGGGTTCGTGAGCTGCACTGTGGCTCTGAGGAGACCCTGTGCCTGCCAGATTGCAGCAGCAAGGCTAGCATTGCATTTATCGTCCCAGTGTTACCCTGAACCACTCCTACAATATGGAATTGGAACTTTGCTTTCACAGAGAGGGAGATAGGAACTCTGGGAGTGGGGTAGGTTCCTTGGCTGGAAGCCGGCTTAAGAGGTGGTAGTCACGTGTGCTTCCCCTGTCCAGTGCTATTCAGATCAGAGGCTAGAAAGCCCTCTGATGTGAAGAGAACACTGAATTTGGGAGCTCTAGGCTTGGTTTGTTTCCACTTCTAAAGCAAGATGAGGAAGTCATGGCATCTGCAGCCACATGATAAACCGAGTTGCTAAAAGTTTCTGGGAAGTGGTATACCTGAAGAGGGCAGGGCACATGGGCCCTGGGCTTTCCCCAGGGGTATCCTGGAGATATGGCATTCTCTTCACAGTTGTCTTATTATTTTCTTCCCATATTGACAAAACAGCCAGACCAAATCCATTTGGAATGCCTGGGATGGTGCCACCATATGTTCCCCCTCAGATGCTCAACATTCCACAGACTTCTCTGCAAGCAAAGCCCGCGGTAAGGTATCCCCCGAGTCAAGTAGTGCTGTGAGCCTTGGATATGAACTTTCTTAAATTCTTAGGTTGATATATAAGATAGACACCAATTTGTCCAATTAAAAAATGTCTGAAGAGGACACAGCCAGTCCAGGCTTGCCTCAGGTCCTACCAGCCCTGTGCACTGACTTGTGTTCTGTACCTCAGATCCCACAGGTGCCCAGCCCAGGGGGTGCCCCAGGCCAGGGTCCATACCCATACAGCCTCCCTGAGCCTGCCCTCGCCCTGGATACTAGCGGGAAGAACCTGACAGAGCAGAACAGCTACGGCAACATTCCTCATGAGGGGAAGCACACACCGCTGTATGAGCGCTCCTCGCCCATCAACCCAGCTCAGAGTGGCAGCCCCAATCACGTGGATTCTGCCTACTTTCCTGGCTCTTCTACATCATCATCCTCAGACAATGATGAGGGCAGTGGCGGGGCAACCAAGTGAGTATGCACAGTCACAGAGTGCTCTGGGTTCCGTGACTGAGGGCTTCCTTAATTGTGCAGCTACTTGGAGTTTATGCCAAAAGTTGTCTACCACAAGTGGATGTTGTATGTACCTAGAGGAGGTCTTTCCAGTGCCAAGTCTTGCTGTTTTAGCCCTGTGGCTGGAGATCCTAGGAACCTGGGAAAGTTTAACAATAACTCAATTATGTTACTTCTCAAATATGGGGTTTGCTGTGTGGCATCACAGGCCCATCATGTACACCAACTCCCCTGATAGCATTAACCTCTGGGCTCCCTGGAGAAGAGATCCCCGATCTCTCTCCTCCAAACTCAGCAGCTCAGGCACCATTCTTGAAATAACACCATTTGCCAAAAGTATAGAATGCTGCCTGGATTCAGATCAGACTTCTTTCTAGAGAGCATTAAAATTCACAAATGCACAGTTGGTGAAAATCAGATGGCAGAAATCATAAATGTATCCTCCCTTGCCCCCTAATGTATTCTGGTGGAAGAAAGGGGACTAAATATGTTCCTGTGTGTCCATTTCCTTACTCTGAGCGCTGATTACATGAGGTGAACAACCAGGGCAGACTACGGCTGCATGGGTGCCAGCAAGGCTGGAGCCTGTCACATTTACCTCTGCCCTCAGACACAAGAAATCGGAGAGGTGCAGTTTCCAGCATTAATGCAAGTTTTCACTGGTGTGTCTACCTGCAAAATGGAAGCAGGTGTCTGCTGATCTGGGTCAATGTTTACTGAATCTGCACACCTTGTCTGGATACTCACTGATTGGATGTGCAAATTCCAAATGAAGTTAAGAATTGTTTTTTAGTATTTGTACTTTTAAATGAGTTGTTTAGCAGGATGATAGGTTTTTGGTCTTTTGAACCAGAATCTCTGGGTTGTCACCCCAGAAATTTGCATTTTAAACAAGTATACTATGATTCTCTACCAACCTGAAGGCAACTGGCAGGTGGTCTAAGAAGTTTGTAGTTGGAGTTTTTCTGCCTGGCCCATAGTCAGGACAAATCTCTCTTACCCACCAGTCCCACAGCCACTCAGACACAACCAAGAAAGCACACAGAAACTTATATTGCTTACAAACTGTATGGCTGTGGCAGGCTGCTTGTTATCTACCTTTTGTATCTTAAATTAACCCATTTCTGTTAGTCTATATTTTGCCACATGGCTCATGGCTTCCCAGTACCTTACATCTCGCTTCTCATGGCAGTGGCTTGCAGCATCTCCCCTTAGCCTGTACTTTCCCGCCTTCTCCTCTTCCTTGTCCCGCCTACCCTATGCTTCCTGCCTGGCTACTGGCCAATCAGCATTTTATTTATTTTAACCAATCAGAGCAACACATTTGACATACAGAACATCCCACAGCACTTTCCCTTTTCTTTTTTAAAAAAGCAAGGTTTTAACTTTTACATAGTACAATTACATACAACAAAACAATTATCAAGCAAGAATTACAGTTACAATATTAAAGAAGATATCCTATCTATCTTATATTTGTGAGTCTAAGGTTTTATATCTAACTTTTATCATAACTGAGGAAATTATAACTATTTAGTCTTCAACCATATCAAAGACCTCAGAAGGATATAATATTACCTGAGAACCGGGAGAAGGATGCAAGCAACTTTTGGGAGTCTTGTAGGGTAGACAGAGACAGCTGGCAGCCTGGACAATCACCTAATGTTCCTTTGTAAAGTTGGGGCATTTGTCTTCAGCCCACAGGGCTAGAGTCTCTTGGTCACTTCTCTCAGTGTCCTGTAGAATGTCTGGCAGTTTCCTCTGCAAAGCAGGAACCTGAAGAGCCATTTTGCCAAGCAAAATTCAGTGGTCACCTTTCTATGGGTCCTGTATGTCCAGTTGATCGATCAGTCCAGGCAAGAACAGTTTCTTGCCCAAATGGCTATTTTTGCCAAGGTGAAGATAAACGCCATATGAAGTGTCTTCAGTGTCCATCCTCCTCTCTGAAGTAAATTGGTGCTGTCAGGAGCAGACATGTCTCACTGTCCAGAAAGTCTAAATTTTAAAAATATTTTAAATCCCATATTCTGTAGGTCTTTGAAGTATTTGAAGATTACCTATCTATCTGAAATATCTCTGTGTATACCTAGAAGACTTAACTAACATGGCTATGAGTATGATTATCATAGATGACTAATTATTAATCTATTTTAAATTATTCATTATAATTTTAAATGAGCTGTATAAACATAATACCTTAAACACGAGTAGAAATATACACACAGTATAACAAAATTAACTTTAAATTTATATCAATAGACTAAAAGCTATACCAATGTAAAACATTTTAAACAAGTTGTTGCTCTTTAGAGGTAAGTTTCTTAATCTACCCTTTCAGACTATTATATCTATATCATATCACCTTTTCTTCTTTAGAAAGAGATCGTATTTATAATCAACCTGTTTTAAATAAAAATATTGGTTTTTTTTTTTTTTGTGTCCCATACCAGAGGACTCTTTTGATTTGGGACATAAGAAGTTTTTAACCTTTTTTTTTTTTTTTTTTTTTTTTTTAAACAATATGTCTGTGTTTAGAGAAGGAGTGAGTCAATTCCATCTCTAAAGCCAGCTGGGAAATTGGGCGTAGTTTCTCTTACTACTTTTTGCTGGAGGGGGGCGCTGTATCTTATGGGAACACAAAGAAAATTTTAGGATTATGGAGTAGTCCATTAGGGTGAACCTCTGAGCCAGTTGTCTTGAAATTATTTTGGATGTTGGATCATCTGGGCCATTGTGTCATCGGAGACCTTTCAGGTGGTCTTGGCTGATCAAACCTGATGTATCTTAATCTTGAACATATCCACAGCCTCTGGCTTTCTGTGGAAACAAAAGCAGAGACTCTTTTCCAAAGCAACATATCCTTATATCCAAATTTTGAAGTCAAGGTACCTTTAAAATTTACATATTTGTTTAACTCAACAGCTTTTACGATCAAATCTTTTTTTGTAGTTAAAAGTCTCAAAGACAACATAAACCAGATTTTCTGTGTAATATCCATCTTTGTAAGACTGAAACGCTGCTGTGGCTGCTGGCTCCGCCCACCCCAGCTTCCCAACATGGCGGTGGTACAGTTTACCACCAGCTCTGGGTCTGGAGCCATGTGTACCATCAACTATCAGAAGCAGTTCTATCAAAGTAGTGCATAGCCCAGAAACCCCCTTTTTTTTAAACTAGCAAAGGCTAAATCCACCATGTAGCAGAGTAAAGTACCGCTTGTAGACTTCTCATTCCTGCCACACTGCAGGTCAGACACACACGCCAGGAACCCGCCATAATAGCTCAAACTGGCAGGCTGCCGCTAACTTGAGACAAGTAGGAAGTTTTTTTTAGCTCCATTTTAGAATCTTTTTTTCTCAGGTTTTAGGTGGAAACTCTTGCCCCACGTTGGGCACCATTTGTAGTTGGAGTTTTTCTGCCTGGCCCATAGTCAGGACAAATCTCTCTTACCTGCCAGTCCCACAGTCGCTCAAACCCAACCAAAAAAAACACACAAAAACTTATATTGCTTACAGAAGTTCTCTGTCTAGAATTCTGAGACATTCCCCTGGGTCGGTAAGAACGAGGCATCTGTCTGTACAGGGAGCATTTGTTGTCAGTTATGAAACTCTGGCAGAAGGCAAAAGAAGAAAGCATTCACTTTGAGCCTTGCAATGACAGAGTTATGAAAACCAGGTTTAAGTAGTTGCTTGGACGAGGTGGAGGGTGGACAGAGTGTTGTTCTGCTTTCTGGTTGGGATGAGAGTGTCTTCAGCCCCTTGCTGTTACGAAGACTCTGGCTAGCTGTTCCCAGGTTCTCAGAACTCTCTTGAAGTTCTTGTGATCATTCCACAGAATGCTATCGTTTGACTATTTCCTATGCATCTTGTTCCTGCAAAGGTGATGTAAACTGCTCATTCTGGCAGTTAATTGTTTTGCCAGTGTTGTGGAGAAAGTGTCCTTCAGAAAGTTTGATACATACACAGACTCACATCAACGTTGGACTTGGAGTTGTGTGACTCAGGAATTTAATTCCTTCAATTGGTGGCCTCATTTATGATCATGAATATGAAATTGTGTTTGAAATGTGAGGAAGGTAGCAGAGGAGGTAAGATGCCTATTCCTGAAGCCCTGTACTCCAAGCTTTGTGGTAGATGCTGTGATACAGTTTGGGTTTATAAATGTGGTGGTGGTGAGGTCACAGTCCTCAGGGAGGATGATAGGCCATTGAGTGAATTACATATAGAGTGTGTTATATGCAGCTCAAGTCTGCATATGAGAACAGAGTCTTGTGTTCTTAGTTGCTCTGCACCCTGGTCAATAATGTAGTTGTCCCAAGTGCTCAGGCAGCCTGGGTAGCATGATGAGACCTTGTATGCAAACATGAAGGCAATACCAAGTACAGTATCTCACTTTCATAATTCTAGCCCTTGAAAGTCTGAGTTCGGAGGATTGCTATGGGTTTGAGGCCAGCTGTGATTACATAGTGTTTCAGGCCAATCTGGGCTACAGAGTAAGATCTGTTTTTAAAACCTCAAGCAAAACAAAAATATTAGTAGGAATGATAAGTCAGGATTTTACCTTTGATTTGGGCTTGGCCAATACTGTGCTTTTAGGAGAATTTTGAGGGAAAGGGAGTTATCTGTTCATTTGCCCAAGAAATGCTTGAGCACTTGCAGTTTGGAAATGTTTGGGGAAGTGTGCCCAAATAGTATACTGTGCTGGAGGACAGTCTACAAAAGGCAAGTAGGGTCCCACAGGATGACCATGTGAGGAAATCTAGAGAGCAGAGGACCTATTAAGTGCTGGTCTCTAGGTCTGGCCTTGCAGAGCTGAGTGGACCCTAGCCTGTAGAGGTCTGCTGTTTTTGTTTGTTTGTTTTGAAAGGAGTGAGTATACTTCCTTCTTGGTGCCATTTGCCTTTGAGACAGACGACTATGAACCCTCACAATTTCTATACTATAAAATAGCAGGGAGGAGAGTCCTTCCACTTCCCTCATAATGTGCACATGACTCTCCGTGCCAGCTAAGACCCCCAAGACTACTTGGCTGTGCTTAGGGACAAGTACAATATACTCAGTAAATACTCACTAGTTAGGATGAGAAACTGCGGCACAAAACAGAATGTGGGTTCCTAATATAGAAATGTTTCCTTTTGTATATGTTGTGTGATACTGTATGGGGAACAGTAGCCAGATTTTGGTATAGGATGATCTCCTGAGTAAATAAATAGTCTGGTTTCTCCACCCTTAAATCAAGTAATTGTTGATTGAGGACTGTTACAGAAGAAATAAAAATGCAAGAAGAGTTTCTTGCAAATGATAAGGTAAATGTTTTCAAAGAACAAATGACAAGGGCCTGTAGAGGTGGCAGTTAAGAGAGCTTCCTGGGCTTCTAGCGGACTGGAGTTTGGTTCCCAGCACCCACATCAGCTGTCTCACAACCACCTGTTGCTCCAGTACCAGAGGATCTGACGCTTTCTTCTGGCCTTCATGGATATCCACGTACATGTGCTCACACAAACAGATAAGCACACATACACATTTTAATAGTAAAACATTTTAAATGGCAAAAGATCAGACACTTGTGAATTGGCAGTAACACTGATGTCGTTAAATATATAAAAAGAAGGCCTCTTTCCCTGTGGAGGATGAAAATGCAGCTTAAAACCTTTAAAACATCAAATACTTGTTCTTAAAGATAAACAAAAAGAGTGGGATGCAGGTGGGACCACTCCCAGCAGATCTCCACCCTTGTTCTTGGCCTTGCTATGGCAAGGGCTGCTTGGTAGAGATATGCTATGTATATGCATGAAGGTTGAGTGTGGACTATTGTCAGCAGGGGCCATATGTATAGGAAACATCGCCTGTGCTGCAGAGATGTCCTAAAGAACCGCAGGTGCCCATGAGGCCACAGAGAATACAGACGCTCCTAGCTGACTCCTGAGCAGATGGGCAGGCCATGCTGCCAGGTTTGTGGACAGCAAGCACTGAGCAGTCCCCATGCTTTTCTCCTTCACTGCCCTTTATATGTTTAATGCTCGTTGAGCATTTTGGTTTCTCTAGTGGGATGAAGGTAAGGTGGCTCTGCCCTACCCTTCCCTTGGAGTCTTCTGTGATGTGGGTGGCCACTTGCCACCCAGCCAGGACATCGGAAGAGGTGAGTTGCATGGACATGCTGATGGGAAGTCTAGACCTGAGTTTTAATTGGTGACTTGTGCACAGACTTGCACTTTTCTCGTGCATTTTTTGTGGAGGAAAACAGGCTTATCTGTGCCTTGGGCAGCAAAACCAGCCAGTTGTCTAGGCCTAGGACAGGTAGTTGAACACCCCCCCCCCAAAACCAAAAAGAAGTGTTCTACTTTCTATTTAAATTATTAGAACACCCCCCATCAGAATAGCAACAAAGCATACCTCTTGCTCTTTTTGTTAAAATTGCAATAATAATAATAATAATTAATAATAATAAATTAAGTTGGTATTCTTTTTCTTCCTTTTCTGGCCTCTATTGAACCTTTGTAGCTATGTTTTGGACTAAGAATTACAGTTGGGTCTGAATTGGAGGTGTTTATTTTGTAATGCTTTCAGAGGTTTATTTGGGCTTGTAAGATTTAAATCAAAGGAGACTAATGACTTGAATATTTTAAATTTTTCATTAATGTATTTTTTTCTAGTTACCACTTTTAGTAGACAGAATTATGTAGAGTTAAAACTTTAGAAGATACAAAGAATCCCACACAGTTCCCAATCTAGATGGTGACCAGCTTGTAAATGCATAGCACCTTATTTTTCTCTGCATATACTAAAAACCATTTTTATAATAATGAGGTCTTAGGGACAGCTTGCCCTTTTCCTTTTCTTTATACTTTTCCTATCCTTTACTTGATATATTATTTAAGCATATTTGTGCATGTAAATAAAATGTATGAATACTTGATGTTTAATAAATAATGTGCTCTTAATAAATATTGCTAACTTTTTACTGGTGTTTTTAAATGTGTATATAAAAGTCCTTATTCAGAGAGGTTGAACATTTCAGTTTTATGACTTTGTACAGGCTTGTTTTGTTTTGTGAACATAGATGTATGTCTTCCTTGGAGCAAAGAGTCAGTGTACTAGGATGTACAGTATATATTTTGAGTTACAGTATGCTAGTAATTTGGTAGTATTTCTTGCATAAACTCTCCTCCACCAATTCTAATAGCACATGATTCCCAGAGGATCACATCTAGCCTGTGAAAAATGAGCCCAAGAAGGTAGGCTGCTGAGTAAAGGCCTGCTGAGCTGCTTCTTGCCCTTGCAGGATCTGGGTTGGCATTTTTAGCTGTGGTTATGTAGCTTCCTGCTTGCCAAACCCCAGCACACTCAAATGTGGATGGTGGCAACGTGTGTGTGTGTGTGTGTGTGTGTGTGTTGCTGAGTTGCTTGTGAATTATATAAGCTAAGATGTCTGGAATAAATGGTTCAAAAATTAACTACTGGAGCAATATAAAACTAAAACAATGATTTGATTTTTAATGAAAAATAGCTGAAAGGTTTGGTTCACCCTTTTGACCTGTAGTTCAGGAAGTGGACACTTTAGATTATCTATCTATCTATCTATCTATCTATTTTTGGTGGCTAACAAAGAGAATTCATGTTTCCCTACTCTGGGGTTCAAGAATATTGTAGACAGGGTTGAGAGAAAGGTTTGCTGTGTGTACCTGATGAGCTTTTTTCCATTGGTTGGACTAGTGTGCCTGAATTTACATTTATATTTTGATTCTTTTAACATATTCCTGAGATCTTTTCACTGAAGCAATTCAGAATTTTATTGTTGGGAAAGTTTTTTGGATCTTTATTCCCTATAGCAAGAGGATCTATGTTCTAGTTGTCTGCTAGCTGTTTCATGAGATAAAACAGCTTTTAGTCTAACCACAGTGGAAAGCTCACAGACATTGGTGTCTTGGAAAGTGTGAGTCAGGACCTACTGCCACATTTTCTGAAGGAAGATCTTGTATGGGATGGGATTGTTGAGGTCTAGATAGAACAAACTGCTACCTTCAACAGGTGCTTATGACCTAAGTGTCACTAATACAGTGCTGCTTACCAGCTCTGACAGCCTACAGAGCTTGCCCTGTCTCGTGGCCTTTCCCTCTGCAGCTGTCTCCACAGAGTTGGAGTTGAAGTGGCTACTTGCTTGCTGTATTTTTGCATGTATATTGAACTGCATCTGCAGAGGGCTGTCTTATCACAGTATGTGGCACAGTCTAGAATAATAGGTCAGGGACTGAGTCCAGTGCCTTTTTCTTGGGGGCTGATGGGAAGATTTCCTTCTCTGAGCCTGAATTTGATTGTCAAAGATTTATGCCATGGGATTATAGGTGAGATTCAGAGAGAGCTAATGCTGGCTGGTGAGACATCTGGTTCTAGAAATAAGCTTAAGGTGCTACCAGCTGTGTCAGATGCGTTACAGAGTGCTGAACTACGTGTGTGCTTCGAAAAGCGAAGTATTTATTCCGGCTACATACTTTGTTTTCTTACTTGTGAAGTAATGGCTAGCCTATTGAAGTGGATTAGACAACTTGAACATGGGCTATTATTAAGATGCTTTCCAGGAAAAATAATGCTAGTCTGTCTCATGAGCATCAGGATGATGGCATTACTGTATTTTCAACTTGATGGTGTATGTATAACCAAACAGGCATGTGTAGATTCTCTGGGTGTTAGGCAGCATGGTATTGTATCCTGGCTGTAGAGACATTAGAGAAGTGAGTCTCCTTTCCTCAGCTTTCCTTCCCCTACTGTTGCCGTCCAGTTTTTGGGTAACCTCAGGCACACTGCACACACACCTGTGGGTTCAGTGAGCATTCCAGGCACTTCTGCAGATTTAGGAGATTCAGAACCTTTGCTGTTTCTTATGTCACATAAGGAATAAGTAAGGTCTGTACCTTGGCTGTATACTAACTACTGAGTGGTTGAGTCATCATTCCCTGGGCCTCCCTGTGTCACCTGTCTCTGCATCTGGGTCTCAGTGGCTTTTGGTGATGTGCCCTTCATGCTCCAGAGGTGACTGTGCTCCTTTTGCCTTTTGGTCACCACTGTGTGTTTAGCTGCAACTGAGTTTTTATACACAGTGTGATGTTGTACAGAACAGTGGCTTCTCTGACCCTGGGAACCTAGACACAGTGGAAGCCCTTTTTATGTTGACTGTGCAGTCTTTGCCCAGAAGAACCTGCCATGTAGTGAGTGGGATCAAGGAAACTCTGGGGTGTCACCATGTGGAGCAGCACTCATGATTTAAAATGGATGGGACAGTCCTAGAACACTTCCCTTACCTCTTCTGGAAAAAACTAAAATGAAATTGATGAGTAGGTAGGAGAATTAATGAGTATTTAAATCTTTGCCTTTGCTGTGTGGATCAATTAGGAAGGCAAGCCAGTATCCTGAAGTGACATGTTCTGTAGTCATTATAGGTAATTTAGGCAAAAGGGCTGCCAATGAAGGATGGGTGTCAGAACCATGTAACCAGAGAGGCCCCAGCTATCCTTACCTGGAATCATGCTGCCTACTGGCTTCTTCTTGTATGCCCCACCTCTCTGTCTCAAGCCTTTTGTGTCCCTGCTACCTATTTCCACCTTTGCTAGGGACCACAACTACTTGCCTACTAATACTGTGTCCCTTAAATACAAGTGAACAAAGGATTTATGAAGTAATGCTTATCCAGACCACTCAACTCTGGTCTGCTGCATTTCAGATTTTGAAAATACTAACTAAACTCAGGAAAGTGTTTTCGGAGGCTGCAGACAGTTCTGAGCCACCTTGCAGTTTCCCCTCCCGATTCTTCCATCTCTTTCCATATCCTGTGTTTTCCAAACAGGAATCTGTCTCTGTTCTCTGAACTTGAGTTCAGCTATCTCCTGTGCCTACACTCCACTTTTCTTCCCTTCCCCATGAAGGCAGGGTGCCTTTAGAGTGTTGGTATCTTACACTGAGAAATTATGCCAGAGAACATTGAGTCTTGTCCTGCCTGAGAGATGTCACTGGAAGTGTGTGATGCTTGATTTCCTCTCCTGATTTCCATCATGGTGCCTTGGAGCCACAGTCTGTCCATGTCTCAACATCCTTCAACCGAGCACACCTTTGAACTGCTTTCTGTGGCTTAGTTAATGCCTGATTGCTCCTTTCCCTTTTGAAGCAGGAGGAAATAGTCCCCAGATAGAATTAGGGGGAAACATGAGGCCATTAGAGCATGGAAAGTTATTCCTGTTGGTGTTGAGTCAGCAGACTTAGCTCGGGCCCTTCTTCTCACTGTAAGGTGGTTTAGTCCATAGTAGTCACATCCTGTTCATTTATGTTTAGCCACATCGGCGGGAACAAGATTGGCTGGGAGAAGACGGGAAGTCACGCAGAGCCACTGGCACGGGGAGACCCCGGAGACCAAGTGAAGGTACAGCACCCACACCTTCTGTTGTTTATTTTCTGACTGGGCATGCGCACTGGTGACAGAGTTAGAGAAATCCTTTCTGCCGTGTGTCCTGAGTCACATGTTCTCCAGAGGAAAGGAAGGAATTGTTGAAGCCGCCTCAGTCTGTTTGGCCTGGGAAGCATGGCACCCAGAACACTCTTTCTTTTCCAGGACATGGTACCTGAGCCTTCCTGTGCCTCCTTTTAAGGGGATTTTGTGAAGACTAATTTAGAAAGCACCTGGAATATGTTTGTTAAAAGTAGAGAAGTAGGTGTGGTAGTGCTTGTCTTTAATCCCAGCACTAGAGGGGCAGAGCCAGGTGGATCTCTGTGAGTTCAAGGCCATCCTGGTCTACAGAGTGAGATCCAGGACAGGCATCAAAACTACACAAAGAAACCCTGTCTCAAAAAACCAAAACAAAAAAAATTAGGAGTAAACTAAATTCTGTTTTTCCCATACCTACTTTTGTTTGCTAGTAGTGACCTCTGGAAATACTTGTTTGATTTGCAAGATCATGTCTGCCATCTGTGGTTCCTGAGGAAAAGCAAGACTCCTGCTTCAAGAGGGTTGGGCAAGATCATCTGGGTACCAGAAATTCATTTAAAACTCTGAGTCTGCTAATGATGATGAATCAATTAGAAATAAGGATAAAAATACTTCACGAGGAGCTGTTGTTCATAAAAGATTCCGGCAAAATACTTTGCACCGTTTTGTATCTATTCTTATAGAAGAGGCAAAGCATCGAAAGCCCTTATGAATATTTATTTCACAGGTTCTTCTAAGACCAAATTTGGCACTTGTGTGTTAAAGGGTAGAATTAGCACTCAATTACATAGCCTTGTAATGAAGACATTTATTACAAAACAGAAAAACATACATGTTTTTAGGGTGACATCAAATCAAGCAATAAGCAGTTCTTATTTCCAGCATTCTGATCAAGAAAAAAAGTTTATTGTGCAAATAATAATTATTCTTGGGCAGTTTTTCAGACAGTTCAGAGTGTGCCAAGGCACCTGCCTCTGCCTCTTTTCTCCCTGGCATACTGCCTGCCACTGGTGCCACCCTAAGTTAACCCATTGTGGTTCAGCTTTCCTGCCCTGTGTTTGTGCCTGCTGTGTGTAAGCAGTTGTTAACAAAATGGGCATTTTCCACTTATCCACTTTCCAGAGTTTGCATTTATAGGTCTGAGTCATTGTTTTTGATGGGTTTAAAGAGAGGATTTGTGGTGTCCTGCATTGTTGCTGTTACAATTCTGTTTTACTTTTGCTTCTGTATAATTACATGGGGGGCTTTATCATGACTATAGAAAAGTTTTAGATGGAAATTTTGTACTTGAGTAACAAGCAGTGGCTTTGAATTATAGGACTGAAGTCGGACCTGGTATGAATTCAGTTTTTTGAGTTCTTATAGAACAGTGGTCAAATACATAGCCTCTTTGAGTGCTGGTTTACTAATGAGTAAAACATCAAAATCTTAAGGACAGCAGAAACACAGAGAGCCAGCAGCACACACAGTGATGGTCGGAGAGTGAGATGGCTTCAGAGAGCTGGAAGCTCCATGCAGGAAGCCCTGGTTGGGAGAGCTGTAGCAGCTTCCTGAGATGAGTCTTCCTGCCCCCCACACTAAAGAAGGCAGTGTGTGCTGTCCTCCTTGGCACGGTGTGCGTTGGTGGTGTTTTTGTGCATAAGGCAGTCTGAAGAGAGAGGGGTGAGTGTGTTCCTTGGCCACCCTGCATTTTGGTTGACACTGGATTTGACCATTCCAGGCAGGAGTCATCTCTATGCTCTCTGTGGTTTTTAGGTGCCCAAGTGCCTTGTACATTTGAGATAATGAGAATGGGACATGAACTCTTTTCCCCACTTCTGCCCTTTGCTCTGTAGGCAGAAGGTTCATCCACTGCCTCTTCAGGAAGCCAGCTAGCTGAAGGCAAAGGGAGCCATATGGGCACTGTTCAGCCAATCCCATGCCTCCTGTCGATGCCCACCAGGAACCACATGGACATTACCACACCTCCTTTGCCCCCCGTCGCACCTGAGGTGCTGAGAGTGGCTGAACACAGGCACAAGAAGGGACTGATGTACCCCTACATCTTCCACGTTCTGACGAAGGTATTATCCAGGGGCTTGGAGTAGCTTCAAGTTTGGCAGTCTTTGCATAACTTTTTAAACTTTTGTAAACTCTTTTTTTGTCTTTCTAAAGTATTCCTTGTTTCTAAACATTAAACAAAAGAAAATTTGTACGTGTAAATGCAATTTAAAAGCAAGTAATGAAATCTTACTTTTCTCTTCAATTTAATACAACGTTTTTTGAGATAAGACTTTCTTACACCATATTTGTGTTGTGATGTCAGGTTAGTCATAATGTAGTAAGTGATACTGGACTTCTTTATTATTTGTTCTTAGGCAGTTACACCTCTTCTTCAGAATGGCTAATAGTACTTAACGCATTTTTACTTTGCTCCTCCACTTCATTGACTGCAGTTTTAATGATAGGACCGAAATGCAATACAGGAATTTGTTAAAATGTACTATTTAGAAATCATTTTATGGAGTGGCATAATTACCTTATTAGTGTCTTACCAAATGTATAGCTCAATATATGCACATAGTTTGCATTGTTTTTCAATCTTATGTCTCAGTGTATCTCTGTGTAACTAAATTTTCTCAGTGATTTATGGTCTTCATGTTGGCACAGGTCATTTCAGTGACAAATTTGTCATAAAGAATTGGTTTATAAATATCTTATTATCAACATGTTTTCTTTATTACATGGGCCCTATTCTCCACCCACTACCACCTCCACCCCCATTTTCTGCAATCCATTTGTGGCTTGTAAAATGGAGTCAGTAAATGCAAAAGACTCCTCCTATTTGATCGTTCTCATGAGGTGGACTGTTGGCCAACTCATCCAAACACAGAGAATATTTAGCTAATGCTCTAACTCAACTCTTAATTCATTAACTTTCTAGTTGTCACCGCCTCCAAGTCTCGTCTTTCTGTTTTATATGCGTGCATGAATAGCAGTGGTCAGATTGTGCTTATAAAACAAACACTTAGAGAATCACCAAAAATTATGAAAAATGCAAGTTTGGTTTTGGTATAGTTAAGGGGTCAAAAATTTAAAAGACAGTTTTCAAAAGAACATGTATACAGATGGCACTCTTTCCTTGTGAGACTGTTTGAGATGTAAGGGACACTGGAGCTACCTTCTGCATCTGTGCTGCCAACCTTGATGCCTGGGCAGTTGGGTAGGTCCATGAGAAGAGTGCAGATAGTACTAATAGCTTTCTTCTGTTCTTACAAATTTCAGGGGAAGGTTGACAGAATGTCCAGGGTTGGGAACAGTAAACCTAACTCTCTTTTCTTAATTTAAAAATGTCACTTGAGATTTTTCCGTATAGGGACAGTTTAGACTACAATGCATACTATTTCTTGTGAGCCGAATAGCCACGATGTGCAGTTGTCAAGGCTGGGACTATTGCAGTAACATGGTAATGTTGAGATGTATTAGAGTACGTTGAACTACTGGATTAGTGAAGAGGAAAATGTTGAGGATAAGAAGAAAAGCAATTTTGAAATTTGTGTGAAAGAGCAAATATACAAGGTTGTTATTAAGAGAACTTAAAATAATGCATATTAATAACTTACAATAGGCATTGAAGGTCATGTGTGTGTTTTGTTACAAATATACATAAATAAAATTCCTTGAATATTTTGGTGTATTGTGATGCCATGCAGTAAAAGTTTGGCAACAGCCTAAGCTGCTGAACACTACAGTCGTTTGTCTCTTGGTGGCATATTCTTGAGTCAGATGAAGGTCTTGCCATGTTGGGACCTGAGTTGGGGGTGGAATGCTGTCCTTTTCTGTCCTATCAGCTGCCTGTGGCTCGCCCATGGTGAGACCTATGGTAAGCACCTGCTATTGCACGGGGGGAAGGCGGAGGGCATGTTTAAAGAGGAGCTCTCTTGGGGAGATCATTTTTAACATGTGGTCACTTTTTATGGAAAAGCTTGGTAAAATATGACTTTCATTTCAGAATACTGCATTCCTTTGATTTTGTACAGGTCATTGAAAATTACAAATTTTATTACATCTGACCATCTTGATCCATGAATAAAAGTTGTAGATTCTTCATGCTTTCTTCTGTATTTGTTGTCTGGTGTTATCTGTGTAGAATGTTTAAAAGACTTTGGCTCATCTATGTGATTTTCTTTTGTTCTTGGTTTGGGGGTTAAAATAATATAGGGTTAATTTTTAGTCTCTGGACATACATTTGGACCACAGACTACCAGGGAACTCTCCTAAACATCTCACTGTTGGCAAGTTGTAAAGCCACTGACTTGGAATAGAATAGCTATATCATTAATGGAGATGATGCAGTATATTGCTGTGAGTTTCTTGTAAATTCAACATGAAAAATGTGCAATATTATTCTGCTTTCTTCCATGCAAAGGGTGAAATCAAAATTGCTGTTTCTATTGAAGATGAAGCCAACAAAGACCTGCCTCCGGCCGCCCTGCTCTATAGGCCAGTTCGTCAGTATGTTTACGGAGTCCTGTTTAGTTTGGCAGAAAGCAGAAAGAAAACTGAGAGACTTGCTTTTAGAAAGAACAGACTTCCACCAGAATGTATGTACTGTAACAATCCATTGTTTGTTTCCCTCGGTACCTCGTAATCTCTTGTGCATTTTCTAAAGCCTTAGAAGAACATGGCTGAGTTGCCTGAGACCCTCCTTGTATAGGAGGTGGGCTGTTCTCGGGGCGGTAGTCCAGGGTAGAACCCTCAGAACAGGAGGAGAAGCCATACTTGGTACTGTTTTAGTAATGATGTTTATCTGGTAAAAGAATAAAACAGCAGGTTTCCATGTTACACTTGGTATTGCTCTGCAAACATCTTGGATGGTCATCATTCTCTGTAATTACCCAGTTTTACATCCAAGATGCATATGTGTCTGCTGTATGCTCATTTTTTGGAGAACGGATCTCATAGTAGACTCACCTCAGGACTACCATGATTTATTTACCTGGGTACAACCACTTCAGCTCATCAACTTAAAGGTGGACACTGGAAAGGACTGTTAGGAATGCTGGTCAGAGTTGAGGTCCAAAGCATTGTCCTTCATAATTTTGGGAAAGCTGCCTTTTCTTCCAGACACTTTTCTTCTTGACACTTTTATCTGCTAATTTAAGAATGCAAAAACCACATTATGTACCAGGTGGTGGTAGCACCTACTTATAATCCTAGCACTCAGGAGGCAGAGGCAGGTGGATCTCTGAGTTCAAGGCCAGCCTGGTCTACAGAGTGAGTTCCAGAATGGCCAGGGCTACACAGAGAAACCCTGTCTCAAAACAACAAAAATCACTATGTGCTAGGAAGTACAGAATTTGTCTTTAAAACAGAGTCTAAAATCAGAACGTTGTAAGTTCATAAATTCCTGGAATAGTCTCTCGAGCAAGGACCTTTGGTTGTGGCTCTGGCTGTGGTGAGCAAATGTTAGCCTCACTAGCCTCACTAGGTGGTGACATGTATGGTCGTTGCTCCCTGACTAACTGTAATTCTGAGCATGGAGACTTTAAGCTCAATCTACAGAATCTGGCCTGAACTCACAGACTGCCCTCCTTCCTCAGTATCCTGAGGTCTGGGATGATAGGTTATGAGGCAAAACACCTGGTTTAAATTCAGTAGATTCAGGGTTGGGGATTTAGGTCAGTGGTAGAGCACTTGCTAGGCCCTGGGTTTGATCCTCAGCTCCAGGAAAACAAAAAATTCAGTAGATTCTTAAATTTTCTTTTTGTTGTTCTTGTGCTAAAGTTAGAACCTGTAAGGCTTTAAACCAAGTGCCTTGTTTTCCCTTTTTGTAGTTGGCAGATGTGATACCAGCCCTTATACTCTCTACCCTTCTGTGCCAAAAGGCTAAGGATTCCTGGGGCCAAAGGACTAGACTGGTTTCTAGGTGTTCTTTTGTTTATTTGCTTTTGTTTTCAAAAACAGGGCTACTGTTTAAAAAGTTCCCACAGAACTGGTGTGCCTGACTTCTTCCGCTCATTGTCATGGTGTTCTGCCATGCCAGAGACACTCAGAGAGCAATCTTGACCTCTTATGTCCTGCTGCAAGTCTGCAGGCAGCAAGGACATGTTTTTTGCAAAGCTGATGTGCAAAGTACATGAGTAATGGGGGATATTAGGGGCCACAAAAGCCTTTTCCTTAGATGCCTGCCTGCCTCTAACCTTGTTCCAAGCAGCCTTGGAAACCCCCATGGAATGAGCCATCAAGGAAAGAAAAGATTGGAGTAAGGAAGTATGAAGTGATTCATGCATGTATCTCAGGTGTGTAGGCTGCTGGCCTGTTTGGGAGAGAAAGGACCATGGAAGAATGTACAGATTGGAGGTGGCAAACTGTTCCTCATGTTTTCTTCTCTATCGACACAGCTGAGAGGACAGACAGGCCCTCACTTTAGGATGTGACTGTGGCTGCCTCTTTCCTTCCTTCTGCCTACTTCTTCCTTTATGAAGTTAGAAAATTAAACACTTTGGCTCTTTTTTTTTCTCCCCACCCCCCACTACCACCACTAGAAAGAATCTCTAGAGAGAAAATGTGTATGCTAGAGAGTAGAAATGTGTAAATATGGAGCCAATGTCTGGACTCAGACTGAAGAGGTAGGAGGTGTCCATTCTTTGGAGCCACTGTTCCTGGACAGGGCAGGAGGAGTGTGGATGACAGAGTGTTTGGGCTTGGTTTGGGAAAAGGAACCAAGTAACACTGTGCCAAAGAGTGGGACCAGCCAGGTGGGCTTTGGAGCAAAGGGCATCTTTTCCCTCACACAACAGTGAGATAGCCTCTTGTCAACTGTGGCTTTGTGCTTAGGTGGAAGTGTTTGAAAACAGTTCTGTCAACATGTCTTACTTCTGAGTGTGTGACTCCTAGAGAAGTGTCTAATAGGCAATCACAAAATGAATGAATAGCTTGGGGTGGTGGTGGTGGTGCATGCCTTTAATTCCAGCAGAGGCAGGGGCAGGTAGGTGGCTCTCTGAGTTTGAGACCAGCCTGTTCTGTGAAGAGAGTTCCAGGACATCCAGGGTTACACAGAGAAACCTCATCTTAAAAAAAAAAAAAAAAAAAAAAAAAGAATGAGTGAATGATTGATTATGATTCATTGAGATGAATACATGAATCCTTTTAGTATTTTGGGAAATTAAAATCCCCATGTGAGAGAGCATGTAATTACTGAGGTTCTTTGAAGGCTCAGTGCTAGGACACCCCCTCCTTGTGTTTGTGCTCCTTGTTTTCCATCTTTGTATAGGAGTAAGAGAGTCATTCCAGGTTTGGGGTCAGTGCTGCTGCTATGTAGAAAGCTATGTGGGATAACTCTGTGTAGACTCCAAAACAGATGAGGCCTTTGTATGGTAAAGAAAGGTTCCCTGCAGATGCTGTGTAGTTAGTTAATGAAACCCCTAGAATTTCATACGTTTGGAGAAATGTATTATTGCTGTGCTAACATAAATAGAAACTTTCTGAATGGAAATGATAATGTAACTTTGATCGTTAGTGTGTAATATTGAAGGACTTTAGTATTGTAAATACGAGGGAAGATTTTTATGAGCCACCAGTTTGGAATCTTGACTTCTATGGACAACTGATAAAATGGAATAGAATTCATGCTTTCTGTATTAGTTAATTCACAGGGGAAGAGAAAGGAATAGAGTGGATAGACAAGTCCTTTTTTTAAGATTTATTTATTTTTATGTGCATTGGTGTTTTACCTACATGTATGTGTGAGGATGCCTGCTCCCCTGGAATTGGAGTTACAGACAGTTGTAAACCTTCATGTGGGTACTAGGAATTGAACCCCGGTCCTGGAAGAACAGCCAGTGCTCTTAACTGCTGGGCCATCACTCCAGCCTCACTGTCCCCTCACCCCACCCCACTCCCCCAAAAAACAAAAAAAACAAAAACTCTTACTGCATTTTTTTTTGGACAAGTCTTTAAAAAATATTTTTTATAGGCCCAGTGTGGTAATGCCTATCTGCAGTCCCAGCACTCAGGGGCAGAAGTGGGAAGATTACCTCAAGTATGCAGCCAACTGGCTTATCTAAGTTTCTGGCCAACTTGGAGTATGTAGTGAAGCCCTGTCTCTAAAAACCAAACTAAAAGAAAACACTAGGGCTGGAGAGATGGCTCAGAGGTTAAGAGCACTGACTGCTCTTCCAGAGGTCCTGAGTTCAATTCCCAGCACCCACATGATGGCTCACAACCATCTGTAATGAGATCTGGTGCCCTCTTCTGGCCTGCAGTCAAATAAATAAATTAAAAAAAAAGCTGGGCGGTGGTGGCACACGCTTTTAATCCCAGCACTCTGGAGGCTGAGGCAGGCGGATCTCTGTGAGTTTGAGGCCAGCCTGGTCTACAGAGCTAGTCCAGGACAGGCTCCAAAGCTACAGAGACCCTGTCTCGAAAAACAAACAAAAAAAAAAGAAAAGAAAAGAAAAAGAAAGAAAGAAAACACTACCACCAGCAGCATCAATTCTTCCTTAAAATTTATTTATTTATTTATATTTGTTTGTTTGTTTGTTTGTTTATAATATATGCAGTATTCTGTCTACATGGCCAGAAGAGGGCACCAGAACTCATTACAGATGGTTGTGAGCCACCATGTGGTTGCTGGGAATTGAACTCAGAACCTCTGGAAGAATAGCCAGTGCTGTTAACCTCTGAGCCATCTCTCCAGCCCCAGCAGCATCAATTTTCATGGCAGTAATTCTTTCCCACCAAAGAACAGTCTCATTGGATTCCCAGCCCTCAACAGAGTCACTGTTGTCTTTATCATCCTTTGAACATTTTGAGCCTGGATCCTCTTACCTTGTTCAAAGTGTATGAGAACTTAGTGTGTGTGTGGCTGGCACAGTCTCCTAATGCCTACAAATAGTGTGTGCTTGAAAGTGTCTCTTTTACAGCCTATCTGTTGAGTTTTACCCAACTGAGTACTGACTACGCTGAGCATCAGATGGGGCTTCATTATCTGCAATCGCTAATTGATGGCTGTATGTTTAATGTCAGGTAGCTGCTGCCACTTCCCAGGGCTCTGAACAAGCCAGGAAAGTAAGCATTATGCTGCCATAAAGTGCCTAGCAAGGCTACTCAGGAGTGCTTATTTGCCACGATGAAGCCATGACTGGATTTCAGTCTTGTTGGCATGTCACTCTAACCTGTGGCCACTCATGAATGACCTGTTGTGTACATGATATTATTGATAAATGGAAGGCGAGCCATAAGCCACGAAAGTGTTCTATCTGTGAAGGCAGATCCTTGTAGGATGGTTCTTTCCATGTATGACCCGTGTGGGTAGACTCTAGATGGTGCAAAGTACCTCAGAATACACAGGGATAAGCTCCTGTCAGTGGTCACCATGGCAATACAAATTTGTCAAGATGGCCTTATTAGCAGAGAGAACTATCCAAAATGTATAAAGAAATCTTATGGCTTATTTAAAAATACTGTCACTAGATCAAGACCTATACCCATATACCCATTTGTAAATATAGTCCTGTGATTGAGGCATGTGGACATGTTCATAATTTATTCTTAGTCTTTGAGTGTTTTGCTTAAGGTTCATTTACCTAAAATTAATTTAAACTGGGATATCAGTCACTTTAAACATTTCAGCCTTGGCTTAGAGTGTGGCTGAGTGGAAGAACACTTGCCTAGCACCCGTGAGGGAGGCCCTGAGTTTAATCTCAGCACTGCAAAAGATGAGGATGAAAAGAGGGGGGAAAATCACACCAGCCTTTTCAAAGCCATTGCATTGTACTGGTGGTTCATTTCCTACTTCTCCCGTTTATGCCTCGACTCTGTAATTTTACTTTTAAGAAATCATCAGAAAGCAGCCAGTGAGATGGTCATAGGTAAGGAAGCCTTCTGACCTAAGTTTGATTCCTGGAGTCCACATAGTAGAAGGAGAACACACACACACACACACACACACACACACACACACACACACACACACACTTTTTAAAATTGAAAAACAAAGGAAATTCTCCAGGATGTAACCCAGTCGTAGTGTACTCATCATGTGTGGTGATGACCTAGTTCAACCCAGTGCCCCGCCCCCTCTTTAGTCTGTTATTTAAAATGAACTTACAGGGCTAAGGGTAGATCTAGGAGTAGTGGTGAGTGAATATGCTGAAAATACGTTGTATGGAGTTTTCAAAAGAATTAATAAAATGTTATGTTAAAATTTAATTTATTGTAATCAATATAAATATAATCATAAATTTAGCATATTGGAAGCTGTGATACACAGTTTTCCCTTCATGGTGAGAGTGCTAGGTGCTTTTTATGTTACTAATTAGTGTTTTGTTGCATGGCAGGGTTTCGGCCCTTTTCCTTAGCCCCTGGAAGCAGGCCAGGGCTGAGAAGATAAGGCACATGCACTACACTTATTGCCGAAACTGTCTCTTTTGTCCCACCCCTGCCTGGCATATGAAGTACCTACTAGCTGTGTTTAGAGATTGGCCAGCGATTGCGCAGCTCTTTGAGTAGTGATGTACTCAAAAGGTCTCCAAATACTGAACTGTTTAAAAACAGCCGAGCATCTGGGAAAAACAAAACAAATCCTGAGCCTTGCTGCCTTTTATGTGTTTCTTACACCTATTAGATGTGAACTGTGCTTATCATGAGCATTGTAGGTGGATGACCAAATGCTTAGTACTGTGTGAGAGGGCATAAGCCTCCTCACCCATCTCTTCTGCATCTGTGATCTTGCCTGGTACCCATGGGATCCCCAACATGTAGGGTCCATAATGTCCCATCAGATGAGGCAAAGCCCGGACACTGCTGGCCCTCTGAGCCCTAGGGCAGAAAGTTGTAAGGGTCCTGATACTGGAGGAACTGTCTCTATGGGCACTAGGCAGGCAGTGCCTAGAATGCGCACAAAACACCATCGAATAGAACAATTGCTTGTTACTAAGACATGTACATGCTGAGATCTGGTCCCCCAAAATAAATAAAACAGAACGCGTGCTAAAAAAAATTATTTAAGATGCCTAAAAACAGGTGAGGAAAGGGGAAGAAATACGGCAAAGAGATGAATTAGAATGCCTCTTAAGAAAACCCCGAAGGACTCTAAACACAGGAAGTCTGTCTGTTATGATCCACTAAAATGCATGCTGTGAGCAGAATGTGTGTGTGTGTGTGTGTGTGTGTGTGTGTGTGTGTGTGTGTGTCTAGGGGGTAGGGAGAGGAGGGTGGGGTGGGGTGGAAGAGAGAGTGCGCATGAACGAACAAATGAACACTGTCAGAGATGTGGGAATCTGGTCAAACTCAGTTTGTAGGGTCCTGGCCTGCCTTTTTCTCTCAGTACTAGGTGTCCTTTGTGGTGGACACAGGAGGGAAGAGGCAGGAAGATGAATGGGCTTCCAAGATGGCTGCTTGTGGGTGGTGGTGGTGGTGGTGGTGGTGATAGTGATATATGTTCTGATGCTGGCACAGCTGGAGAAGCTTTTGGGATCTGAGCTGTGATGGAGATCAGTAGGAACCAGGTGGGATGTGGTGATTTCTTAGATTGTGCGTCCACGGACAGGCCCTGCTTGCTGATGCAGATTTACTGATATTCAATAAAAACAAGTATAGATTGGTATATATATTGGTATATATATATATATGAGTGTCTGTTCTGAGTTGATAAACTGTCAAGTAAGCATTTTAAGTTGTCTCAGCTATCTGTCTAACACTGTTCAATAGTAGATGTCCTCAAGCGTGTTAATACTTATATTTCCATCTAAGATATATTTACATCTAAGAAATGTAAATGAAAGGAATTTGCCTCATGTCAGCAGTACTTCTTGTAAAAGGGACATTTCAATGACTGTCTGCACTTGTATCCCTGCTTGACTTGCTGGCCTACATGCCACAGGGGCACTGCCTGGAGCTGTCCTGGAAGGTGTGCCTGTGACCCTATTATTTTATGGGTTGGGATTGAAATGTGCTCAAACATATTTTCCTGTTACTGATACATTGTACCTCCTGGTACCTAATTCCTAGCAGTTTTTATTGTATTTGAAGAGGTTATCATATCACCTGACTATATTTAGACTCAAAGTGGAACTGGAGGTCAGCCAGTTACTTGGGTGATTCTCCCACAATTTTGGAGTCTTCTGAATCTCCACAGCCCTAGGTATTTCATTAGAGAAATGAATTTAGGGTTATTTGGTAGGATATCCTTAGCCCTGTCATGGTTGTCAAGCCAGGTGGAGCCTTGCATACAGACCCTGCTCTGTTTCTGGAGTCCACTGCTTGTTGCTTGTGAAATACACATTCAGATCTCATCATCAGGTTGTTATCTCAGTGGGACTGAGGAATTTCAGCTTGCAGATTGCAGGTTGGATTGTCTTTGGACTGCCCCTCTTGTAGCTATCCCTTGGTGTTGTCTTTGAAGACTGTGGGACTATGTCATGTTTCTGTGTTTGTAAGAATTGACTCCAGCAGTGATGAAACCCTGGATGTGAGGTCATTGTCTGTTACGTGTATTTAGAACAATTTGCCTCTTTCACAATGAAGTTTTGGAGAACTTTGCACAGTCTTAAGTCCTGCTGAAGATAATTGCTGTGTTCTGCCACCATCTGGGATTCGGAAGTTGGAGTGTTCCTTCCCCATGGTCATACTGGCCACCGTGTAGTGCTTACTGTTCAGATAGAAATCTTTGAGTAAAGTTGTTGCAAAATGTAAATGGCTTCTCAGATCTGACTTGTGCAAGTATTTATAGAGAAAAAGAGAGTGCCTAATTTGGGTAGATATATTGGATTGCCAGAGAATCCCATATTTTTGTGTATTCTATCCATTGTTAGCACTAAAATTCTTAATAGATTTAAAGTAGCGACAAATCTAACATCTGTGGTGTACACATTCAGCAAGTGGGGAAATCAAGTCTTGATCTGTCTGAGAATTTGTGTGTGGCCTGACTGAAGATCTAAGTGAGCTGTTAATCACAGTATAGAGGGTCAGAGAGACCCTACGCTTAGAAGCTTGCTAAAGAAAGAAGGCCTCATTCTCTGTGAGGGAGGCCCCAGTCCTGAGGCCTAGTGCTAGAGCAGGTTGTTTTGGTGCAGGCTAGAGGGCCAGTGAGCAAGCTGCAATGAGCCTCTTTGTGTTTTTCCTCTGCAGTCTCGCCAGTGATCATTAAGGAATGGGCAGCTTACAAGGGGAAGTCTCCTCAGACCCCGGAACTAGTGGAAGCATTGGCCTTCCGGGAGTGGACCTGCCCTAACCTGAAGAGGCTTTGGCTGGGCAAGGCGGTGGAGGACAAGAACCGCCGGATGAGGGCCTTCCTGGCCTGCATGAGGTCCGATACCCCAGCCATGCTCAACCCCGCCAATGTGCCCACTCACCTCATGGTGCTCTGCTGCGTCTTACGGTGCGTGACTGTCCATGGGACTAAGGGCTGCTACAAAGCAGGGGCACAGTCACGATGTTCAAAGTCTTCTAGAAAAATGACAAGCTTCCTATGTAGGAATTGTGCTGTCTGTTAAGATTTGTCTTAGATCTGTGTTTGTATGTATAGTCTAGGGATGTAGGTCACATAAATGCAACAAATATTTATACTATAGAGTTCATTTAATAGAATGGGTATATTTGGAAAATACATAGCTTGTAAATCTTGTCATTGTGTGAATGTATGTGTGCTTGTGTATATGCACAACCTCTACATTGTGTACGCATACACACACACAGAAAATAAAATATGTGCACTCTGTGATCATGAGCAAAAGTGGATTTGGTTATTGTTCTAGTTATTTCTATGTTGCTATGGTAAACACCAAGACTTAAAGCAGCAATTTTGGGAGGAAGGTTTTTCTGGTTTATAGTTTATAGTCATCAAGGGAAACTACAGCAGACTTGAGGCAGGAACTGAAGCAGAGATCATTAAAGGAGCTCGGCCTACGGGCTTGCTCAGCTACATTTCTTAAACAGCCTAGACTCACTTCTTCAGGGATGGTACCACCCAGTGTCCTGGGACCTACATTAATTAGCAATCAAGAACTCCATCCCTCACCCCCAAACACACACATCCTCACAGGCCAATCTGATGGGTGCTATTCCTCAGTTGAAATTCTCTCTTCCAGGTATGTCTAGGTTTGTGTCAAGTACAGTCAGTTTATAGTCTTTGTTCCCAGTGTGAAATGATATGTAACATATGACTTATCCACTGTCAACACTTGTCTTAGGTAGCACACCGGACCCCATGTGATAAATAATCTGTGGTCACTTCTGGGCAGCACACAGCCACATTTGTTGGTTATAGATGAGGAGTGACATTCACATTTTGTCTGCCTAATGGACAACTTCATGCTTCCTGGACTGATGATAGTTTTGTGTCTTGACTGTTTATTCTCTTTGGCCCCCTAAGGAAGAGTGGGCCATGGGCATGGTAAGGTGGAGGAACACAAGTATCTCTCTGGCGTCTGCCTTCCCATGTAGATCATCATATGTCCCTGACACCTCCATGTACTTTGGCAGAGAACCACAGAGATGGTGTGTGGCATTCTCCCATTCTCCAGAGACAGCTTTTGCTAGTGTTCTCAGTCTCCATCCCCGGGAAAGGTCACATTGAGTATTACCGTGTTGTGAATGCCATAGTAGGACAGCAGGTAGGATAGATAGGGAGCATTGTTGGTACAGTCACTAGAATCCAGGAACCAGAGATAAGGAAACAAGGAGTGTGAGCAGAAGTTGATGTTGTGTGGAGAAGACTGGAAGGTTGTTGTCATGCTACACACAAACTAAATCCAAGAAGAGCTTCTTCGAAAGTGAAGAGACAAGACCTCAGACAAATAGATACAGGCTGGGCTTACGTTAAGTGTTCATAAGTCTGTGAAATAACGAGGAGGCTGCATGTGTTGATGTACAGTTGTAACCCCAGCACCAGGAGAGGCTGGAGGAAGAGGGTGAGCAGTTCAAGGCCACCCTGGTCTACAAAGTAAGATCTTAGTTCAAAACAAAACAGCCAACCACATATACATAAGTATTTTTCAAGAAGGAAGGGGCCAAGGTCTTCAGCTATCTGGTTGTGTTTGGAGATGCTTCAGACTGTGCCAGGTGTGTTCTCAGGATGATATCAAACCACCTTTTCCCCAATTTCCATGTAGAGGGCAGAGAAGTCTTTGAAGGCGCGGGAACAGTCTAGACTGCCTCTTAGTCTCTGTGGTAGAACAGAGAAGGGGACAGTGTAAACAGCTCTTTCAAGTCCATTGCTACAAACTCACCAATATATTTCTGTTTGTTGTTTGTTTTTTGAGACAGGGGTCTCAGTATATAACTCTGGCTGGCATATAACTTGCTGTGTAGTCCTGGCTGGCTGGAACTCATGGACATAGACCCTCCTGCCTCTACCTTTTATACTCTGCCCAATTAATTGCATGGAAAAAACACCCAAAATTTCTTAGATAAATTGGTAATGCAATTAGTATTTGAAAACATTCTAAACGTGCAGATAAGAAACACTGAATAAATGAGATTCCCCCAGAGTGAGTTGCTGTTTCTGTTATCTGTGGGCTCTGATCCTTGCTCTCTTTCATGAACATGTTTTCTTCATCTGTCTCTATCTGAGAAAAGCTATAGGTAACCAAATAGAAGGGCAAGGTCAGGAAATGCACACTTTGACCAACAGGGACATGGATTCCTCCAGCTATGCTGAGTTCTGAGTCTCCTTCCAGAAAAACAGAAAACAATTGGGAACTATGACTGCCATCTTTCTCTGATCCAAAAATTTAAAAGGAACCTAGAGAGAGACAGGGTAGAATGTGAGAAGTTAGTGCTCACGGGTCAGAGTTTGCATCAAAGAGATGAAAAGTTGAAGGGAAGTGAGGCTGTAGGACACTGGAAATGTGCCAATGCCATTGGAGCCTGCAGGTGCAGAAGT
This sequence comes from Onychomys torridus, assembly GCF_903995425.1. Classification (NCBI taxonomy): domain Eukaryota; kingdom Metazoa; phylum Chordata; class Mammalia; order Rodentia; family Cricetidae; genus Onychomys; species Onychomys torridus. The sequence goes on along the minus strand of NC_050447.1, from coordinate 122,318,745 downwards.
GGACAGACACAGTATGGGGAAGTTTATGGTATATGTATAGTGCTACAAATAAATATAGTTATTAATGAAGAAGCACTAGTATATAAATGATAACATGAAAAAAGAGAAACAAAAACCATGGTTATTTAAGGAAAAGAATATTGTATATTGTAGATATGTAGATATTGATCATAATAGCTACAACAATATTTTTATTAGTCAATAGTTGGGGTTTCTGTCACATTTACTTGTTTTTTCCCATCAAGCTTATTGAACCTCAATGGGACCATTGTGTATGACTTCTGGCACTTAAGTTGCAAAAATATGTAATATTTATCTACTTATTTATTTCAGACAGGATCTCACTATAACTGGCTGGCTTGGAACTCCTCATGTAGACCAGGCTAGGCTCAACTCGCATAGATCCACCTGCCTCTGCCTCAGTGCTGGGATTAAAGGAGTGCACCACCATTTCCAGCCTAAGGATATAAGTTTTGTTAGTGCAAATATTGATAGTTGAATTCACTTTTATTTAAGTGCAGTAGGAATATTTAGTATGCTTCACAAGCAAATGTAATTGCCCATCTATTTATGCTACATAATTGTACCATGAAGTGTATGTCTCTCTGTCTCTCAGTTTCCTCATCTTTGATACAGGAGACTTATTTCTGCTTCAGAATTGCTAGTACAAATAGATAAGTTCCTGTCTGTAAAATATAGAGACCAATGTCTGCCTCTTAGTGAGCATGTGAAATTCCACTTTGCTTATCAATCTCATTAGAACCTACCCATGCCTTCTCTTAGTGTACATTCCCACGGGTGAATGCTAGCTCTGGTCCTGGTTTTGTTAACTTGGTTTTAAGCCTTGGAAAGCCTACTCAGCAGGCTAAAATGGAAAGAGTATTGTTTTGCATGCCATGACTCTCCATACTCCTTTTGAGTTGTTCTCCAGTGCTCACAGAGCAGTCTGTCTTCAGGAGTTTTTTGTTTGTTTTTGTTTAAAATGGTAGCTAGCAACCTGATCTGGTGCTCCTTAACGTTTGTTGGGTACAAAAAATCAGTACTAGTGGGCTTGAGGGTTTATGACTATTGCAGTTAGCCATCCGCATTCCCACACTAGAAGACTTGGGGTTGTATTCTGTAGTGATGCAGGCTGTTGGCTGCTTGACAGATCTATCCTAGTGGAAGTTGATTCCCTTCAACCATCCACACCAGGATGTTCCAAATGTGAAGGTGCTCTCATGCATTGAGTAAACTCCTCCTCATGGACACTTTGTGCACCATTCCCATGTTCAGCTTCTGCTGGGGAGCCCTCAATTCAAATGAGACAGATCTCACTCTAGCCCTGACTGGCCTAGAACTCTCTGTGTAGACCAGGCTGGCCTTGAACTCACAGAGAACCACCTGCCCCTGCCTCCTAAATACTGAGAATAAAGCATATGCCACCAGAGCAAAGCACCTTGTTTTAATGACTCTACACCAATACAACATTCTTGCATGCTGAATGTTGATCAAGTACGCCCTTTACAGCTGGCATTCGCTCATAGAAACAGAATGGCTGAAAGAGAATACAAAGGCAATTTCCTGACTTGCACCATTCCAGATTTACTGAGAACCTCAGTTTTTCCAAACCCTGGCTAACAGCTCCAGTCACTCCACTCTCTTTTTATTCCTCACCAGGTATATGGTGCAGTGGCCCGGAGCTCGTATTCTGCGGCGTCAGGAGCTGGATGCCTTCCTGGCTCAGGCATTGTCCCCCAAACTCTATGAGCCGGACCAGCTGCAGGAACTCAAGGTACCAATCAGCCTTGTTTCCTTGTCCTGGGAAGTCTTGCTTTGGATTTTGGTATAACTTTGCTAACCCTCACCAGACAGTTGTTTGGGCACCAAACTAATGATACTAATGTCCCATGTGTCAAAGCCTTCAAGGCAAAGGGGATATTCCTATCTAGGTATGGCTGTGCCATCAGGGTTTGTAAGCAAGAAAACAGTCAATTCCATGTTTATCAGATTTTATGTGTTTATCAATGGATGTTTATTCTTGTTTTTCACATCAGGAAATAAACTTCTCTTTTTTTATTTTACCAGGGGATTCGATCTTAGGAATTTTCTAACATCTAGCCAGGATTCTTTTTCTTATTTCATTCCATCGTTCCTAGCTGCAACTTTAGTTTTCTCTACAGCATATTCTTTGCCCTTCTAGTGTTGCACAGTCCCTTTTAAAAGAACCACTTGAAGAACGGTGTTAGACCATCATCCCGCCACCCCTTTCCACGAGCCTTTAATGTCACGCTCCTTTTGATTTTGCCTGCGGCACTCCTTTGTTCTTTGTGTTGGCGGTGTCCATCTCCTCCTAAGTTGGCCCTGGTGTGTAGAGCCATCGTCTTCACTGCACTCATTAGTTGCTGTGTTCATGATTATGATTGCTTTCCTGTTTCTGTATTGAATGTTAGAAAGTTAAAGACCTCAAGGTTAGCTCAACTCAGAGCTCTGCCTTTTCTTTTTAAAGTTAGGGTTTTGTTTTTCTTTGTCAACAGTTATTTAATTTTTTTTTATCAGATTTGATTTAAAATCAGCTAATCTCTATTGATAAAATTACCTTCACCTTTAGATCTTTTTGCTGTTCTTTATGAACGCATCTTATGGCAAAGATTTTAGGCTAGCTCTGTATTTTTTATTTTTTTAGTATTTGACAGGTAGTTCTCAAAAATGTCTGGATTTTCCCTAAATTACTATGTTAAATTGCATATTTTGGTGCTAACTGGAATTTCCTTGAGGCTTCCGATGACTTTGAATCAAGCTAAGTACAAAAACCAAAGCTCGGCAGACTCGCCCTCCAACTGTGTCTTTACTTTGTGGATCAAGCTTTTCTGTTTGTTGGGCAGAAATTGTTGCTGTCTTTAACCCTTTTGTTTTCGGTGTCAGGCAGTGTGGCGGACCCAGTCAGGTCCTCCCGCGTGTTCCCTGGGTGCCCCGTCACCACCGTCCTCTCCTCGCCGCAGGCTGTGCTTCAGGGGGTGACATCACTGCCCTAGAGTGTGGTGCCACCCTCTACTCTCCTCCTGTTTCTCTTGTGTAGATTATTCCTTCAGTATTGACATCCCAGTTCTGAAAATCAGACCGCCAGGGACCAGGTATGCCCACCAAGCCTTATTCACCATCAAGTTGCTTTAACCAAAGTCCATCTTCTCTCCCATGTCCTTTTCATTTTCGGATCCACATGCAGGATGTACCTTTTGAAAACTTTCATTTTGGTTCTTTTGAGGCCTTAGTGCTTTCATGGTTTTCTCCTGATTCTTCATCCAAGGCGAGACATTTCTAAAGATGTATCAGTGAGATACATTCCACGAACAGGGGCCTTCTGTCTGATGCATCACAGCCTGGGTCTTCTTGTGTGGAAGTTGGTGGTCCTGTTTGCACAAGCACAGCCCACACTATTCATTGTCGAGATTACTACACATTTCCAAAGAGCTGTGAGGGGAAAATAGCATGTGATGGAGAGGAAGGCAGCTTGTTTTTGTTTTTTGTTTTTTAAAGATTAAGCATCCTCTCAGCTATTGCGTTGAGAATTGATGGGAATGTTCTTATTTCAGGCTACCCAGAATTCCTGTGTACAGTTCAGCATTCCAGAATTCAGTGGTAGAAAATTAAATTTTAAAACTGCTTTTTCATTTAATCATTAAAGTTTTTGACATGTCAAAAGCAACAACGGGGCTCTCTGTACGACGCCTCTTCACTGTTGAAGACACAGTCACCTCTTGACTGTGGATGTTGCTGTGCTGGGACTGTCCCCCATTTGTGGATTGCTTAGACCTGTCACTCTTGTCCCTGTCAGCGTCCAACACATGCTTTGCCATCAGAGCAGGAGAAGAGGAAGGCAGATCCTACTTCTGCCAGTTTGGACTCTTGCTACTAGCTTTTCTGAGAGGGTTAGTGGGAAAAGACACTGCCCCATTAGCTAAAATTAGTTTTTAAGAATTCATCTCATCCATGCTTTCTCTGTCCACCATGTCCATGAATAATTGAGCATGTTCTGTGTGGTTCCCTGAGTACCTGTGGCAGTGATTGATGATCCTCATTTTCTTCCCTGTTATATTTTCTGAGCCATTCTCCTAGGTTTTGAGCATGAGTGCAATTGTTAAGGTAAAATTAGCGCTGAACCTGGGATTCAAAGTGGGCGGGTGAAGGACGAGGAGAAGGACTTTTACCGTTGTTATATTTGCCCAGTTTCTTCTCCCTTGTTCTTGACATCCTATAATTCTTTTAACAGTTTCACATGCCAAGTGCAGAATATAAAAGATGGAAAATGAAGAGCTTTAAAGACAGTATTAGGGGCGTGCAACATGTCTGTGATACCTGTAAGAATTGTTTTGCATATAGGTAAATATGACATAGAGTAAGAGTCTGTAAGTAGACGTCAAAGCCACCTCACTAGGATTGCTTCTGGAACTAATCGGGCAGAGAATAAATTCTGCAGCTGTATTTCTTGTGAAGCCAGAATTTTTCTGTCTGTTTCTCTAGTTGAGGAACTTTGGATAATGATGAATATTTTATGTCCATTGGCATAAGACAATAAGTACAGATATCTGTACAGTTCAGGGTTCTAGTTAGCGTTTAAGGGAACTGGAGAGATGGCTTAGCAGTTAAGAGCACTTGCTGCTCTTCCAGAGGACCTGGGTTTAATTTCTAACACCCGCATGGCAGTTTACAACTGTCTGTAACTTCAGTTCTTGGTAACTTAACACCCTCTTCTGGCCTCTGTAGGTACTGGGCACTTACGTAGTGTACATAACACAAAAATAACTATTTTTAAAAATTAACATTGAAGGAAATAAAACACTGCAGTATGAATTTTAGGAAGCTTTAGGGCAGGCATTTTGGCACATGCTTAGGAGCCAGAGATAGGAGAACCAAGAGTTTGAGGCCATCCTGGGGTATATACTAAGCTGCTGTCTCTAAAACAATAAAAACATTTTGAAGGAAGTCAAATATACACAGTAATGGAAATCTTATTCACATAATTATATAGCTTTTATTTTAAGAACTTTTAAGTTAACAATAGTTGTCATTACTAAAATTAATGATTATCTTAAAAATATATTTTTTATCTTCATTGCTGAGGATTGAACCTGGGGTTTCATGGATGCTAAGCAAGTTCTATGCCACTGAGCTCCATCCTCGGACCTAACATCATTTTTTAAATCCACAGGAGCAGTCCCTCAGTGGCCAGTGTAACTCATATATGAGTGAACACACACAAGGGCTTGCTCCATTCCTCTGAACAAATTCAGAAATAAGTAATTCTAACAAAGGTGATTCTGTGTTGTATACCTCTGCTATACTCTGTTAAACTCCACTTACTGTGATATGGCTAGGATCTTAATCAGTGGGACTTTGTATCTTGAGATGACCAGTAGAAACCCATAACCTCAAGAGTTGCCTGCAGGCTGCCACATTTGTGTTCACAGACAGGCAGTATGGTATTTCATGAGGACATTTTCATAGAGGTAGAAACCTTTAAGAGTACCACCATATCTCTCCCTAAACCTTGATCCTGATTTTCCATCCTCTGGTGTAGGACCCAGAGCACATGGGTTGGAAGCAGTGGTCCAGATGAGGGATTTATAGTCACTGTCCCCATGGGGGAGGGGCGGGTAGTGGTCACCTGTGTGCTGGGTGGCTCTGCTTGTTTACAGCCCACCTTTGCTTGGCTGCTCTCCAGCAGGCCAGCTCAGTCTGGTGAGGATTCTCCTTCCTTTCTGTAGCTCACAGATGGAATCTCAGTAAAGCATATGCATTCAATTTTTTCAGACTGACCCTGTCTTTCTCTTCATTGCACATAAATATGAAAATGCATTTAATTCTACCACCCCAGTACCTCATGCTTCTCACAAGTATATGACTAGTGACACACACTAGGATCCAGAGCTATAGATAAATAGTGTTTGTAAATTCACTGACTCCTCTAGGCCTTGCAAGTTTAATTGTATTGACTTAGTAACTTTAGAAAAGATTGGCACGAATGTTAGCTGATGATGGGAAATATTGTTACAAACAGTGAGAAATAAATAGCAGATAACCATAAGTTCATTAGCATTTGGCACTGAAATTTCTTTTTTGTTTCATATAATACCATTTTCCAAAAGTCATTTTCCCTGCTACAGTGCAGCCTTACCTGGATGCATACCCCTCAAAAGATTTCATTCTTGAAAAACTATTGAGGTGAAAAGAAAGAAACCAGAGCAGAATTAAACCTTTGTCTTAGTCCATAAACTAGGCCCTTCCTTTGCACAAAGATGATCAAGAGTCCATATGTCAAGTGCCTTACCCTGCCCGTTGTCTGAGAGAAGAGTCAGCCTAGGAAGACACAGGTTTTGGGAATACCAGTAAAGCACAGTTCAAGTACAGTGTTTCTCTCTTTGCATTCTTTTGTTTATGAGCTAAAACATGCTGACAGTTTAATTAAGCTTCTTTGAAACGACATATAAAGCAACAAACATATAGTGCAAATTTATTTCAAAATGAAATTATGCCAAGTAATTTCTTAATACAGCTACTTGAAAAATGCAGGATCTTTAAACATTCCTTTTGGACGCCCTTCTGTGATCCCAGGGCTGGTGTTCAGATCTAGGCTTTCCCGAAGGAATTGTGGGGCTCTGAGCCCTGTCAGTCCCTTTGTCACGTCCAGTCTCAGCACCATAGGATCTATACTGAGTAGTCATTTACAGATGTCAGACCATCAGTATGTTCATAAAACCTGCTCCTAACTTTTGTAGTAACAAAACCGTTGTTTGCTTTGAGTAAGACCGGGTCTGGGTAAAGCCAAGGTGGTATTCTTGTTGAGGATTGTGCTCTATTAACTTTGGGGAGTTTTAGTGGGAAAGTGTGATACTGTAGTACCCTTACTTTATATAAATTACTCTTTCAATTTAAAGATTGAAAACCTAGATCCCCGAGGAATTCAGCTGTCAGCTCTCTTCATGAGTGGAGTAGACATGGCACTGTTTGCCAATGATGCGTGTGGGCAACCCATCCCCTGGGAACACTGTTGTCCTTGGATGTATTTTGATGGGAAGCTCTTCCAGTCCAAACTTCTCAAAGCCAGCCGGGAAAAGACCCCACTCATCGACCTCTGTGATGGTCAGGTATGTTGGGGACAGGGTGGCCATCTTGAACTATAGTGGAATGCAGTGTACAAGGTAAATCTGCTATCTTAGTCAGGATTACCATTGCTGTAATGAAATACCATGACCAGAGTGACTTGGGGTGAAAGGGTTTATTTTTATTAGACTGCCATGTCACCATGTATTCCCCCCCCCCCCCCCCACACACACACGGTTTCTCTGTAGCTTTGGAGCCTGTCCTGGACTAGCTCTGTAGACCAGGCTGGCCTCGAACTCACAGAGATCCAGAGATCAGCCTGCCTCTGCCTCTCGAGTGCTGGGATTACAGGTGTGCACCACCACTGCCTGGCTCACCATGTCACTGAAAGAAGTCAGGACAAGAACTCAAACAGGGTAGGAACTTGGAGACTGGAGCTGATGCAGAGACCATGGAGGAGTGCTGCTTACTGGCTTGCTCCCTCTAGTTTGCTCAGCCTGCTTTCTTATAGAACCCAGGACCACCAGCCCAGGGATGGCCCCACCCACAATAGACTGGGCCCTCTCTCCTCAGCTGCTAATTAAGAAATTGCCCTACAGGCTTGCCTGCAACCTGATCTTATGGAGGCATTTTCTTAATTGAGGTTCCCTCCTCTCAGCTGACTTTAGCCTTTGTCGTGTTGACATAAAACTATCCACTACATCTGCTATCTTCTACTACCCTGAGTGTCCCCAATGGATCATTCTCAACAGATCATTGATTCTCATTACTTAAGAGGTAATATAGTTGTTTGATTGTGATCGTGGAGCTCATGGCCAACAGGATAAGCTTGTGGCACATCATAGCCTGGTATCCTTTTTCAAGCCCTGAAGAACACTTCAGTACTGTGGGACTATCTGAACCAGTGCAACCACCAAAGGGGGCAAAAATGCAGAACTAGGGCAACAGGGAGCCCCATTTTCAGTATGAGTTGCACTAAATAGCAGTGTTGTCCCAATGGAGCTCAGCGAGGGTCAGTTTGTCATGTCCTCCATCCTGCATATGTAGGTCTTAGAGTGGCCAGGGAAGCACCTGACTGTTGATTTCAGTGTTAAGAATAAGCATCAGGAGTAGGTAAGGGGCTGGAGAGACGGCTCAGCAGTTAAGAGCAGGTGTTGTTCTTGCAGAGGACCCAGGTTCAGTTCCCAGCACCCACATAAGACAACTCACAACCACTAGCACCAGCGGGGCTCTGACCACTTCAGAGACACTTCACACACATGCACGTACCCACACAGAGACAGATCATTAAAAATAAATATTAAAAATAAAAGCTAATTAGGAGAACATGCAGATGTGGACTTTGAACAGTAGTGGCTCTGTACTGTTAGTGACTGCTTAGATGTATTAAAATGTGGATGATGTTTTTACCTACCTGTCTTGACTTCCAGGCTGAGCAGGCTGCCAAGGTGGAAAAGATGCGCCAGAGCATCCTGGAGGGGCTCAACTTCTCCCGGCAGAACCACCCACTCCCCTTCCCACCACCTCCTGCTCTGCCCTTCTATCCAGCATCTGTGTACCCTCGGCACTTTGGGCCAGTCCCGCCCTCACAGGGCAGGGGTAGGGGCTTTGCAGGTGAGTCATATTTTGGAAATCTGTTAAGTGGGGACAGAGCGTCTAGTCCTTCTAGTGGCACCATAGCTTGCCATGTGGAGGGAGACCTATAATAGTGGATTTTAGGAATCCATCTTATGGTGGTAATTTTTCCAAGTAGGGATAAGAGAGTAGGATCCTGAAGAAGATGGTGAGAAAGAAAAAGGGAGTCACCTTGATTCTGTCATTAAATCCCTCTGGTCAGAGAGAGCTCTTTTCTGGAACTACATCTCCAGGGTCTTTAGGAGCCCCCAGCCAGTGCCCTGTTGAATGACTGCTGAAGGAGGTTGGCCTTTAGTAATGGCCTCTGGCTAGGATGGAGTGGGATATTGAGAGAGCACAAGGGCCATAAGTGGGAAGAGATATGGACTTTTGTGCATGGGAGGTCCCCCTGAACCCCATTGCTCATGCTTTTTCTATTTCTCTCCACTCCAGGTCCCACAGGAGTCTGTGGCTTTGGAGGCCACTATGGGGAAACAGTCGCAACAGGCCCTTACCGTGCCTTCCGGGTGGCAGCAGCCTCGGGACACTGTGGAGCCTTCTCAGGCAGTGACAGCAACAGGACTAGCAAGTCCCAGGGCGGTAATTATTACCCCACACCTCTCCTGGACTCCTGCCTGCAAGCACTGCCTCTGCTCCAGCACTGACACCTTCCTTCCTTGGCTGTCCTCGCAAGCCGTCTCTAATGTAGTGCTTTTTCTCATGGGTCCCTGACTGACCCTCTGCCCTTAGGTCTGTGCAGTGATCCTGTTGTAGCCTGTCTGTGCTTCCAGGGCAGGCCACTAAGTGTCCACCTAGAAGAGAACTTGTCTGTGTACCTGTGTGACCTGGCCAACACATTGTGCTCAGGGGCCAGGCTGCCGGCTTGGCATAGTGGTGCTTGTCATGCAGCCATCCTTTGGTAAAGGTGCTTGTACTTGTGTAGAAGATGCCAGCAGATGCAGAATTCCTGGCACACAAAAGCTTCTGATTGTTTGTTGTACAGAAGTGTTTTTAAAGAAGATTCTAATCTAAAGTAGTTTATGTAATTTTCCTTACGTCTCTCCATTTGTGATGGTCTTGGTTTGGAAATAGTTTATTGCAATTCTGCTGTCACTTAAGCCGTCAAGTCATGGTGCAGGGTCGGTCTGATATATTCCAAGTTACTTTCAGGATAGGCGACCTTTTTGGATGGTAATGTTTGCCACCTCAGTTACCTGGGCACTTAGAGCAAGAGGCATGGTTTATGGAAAGATGTGGCTGAGGATTGGTTGTCTGCAGCCCCAGTGGGCCCTGACCTTCCTGTTGCTCAGTCTCTTGAGGGTTTCTCTGCCTCCTGGCTGCTCCTGTAATTCTTGACCCTGATGTGTTTGAGCTCCCTCTGGAGCTGACAGTGTGAGGAGGAGAAGGTACAAGGAGCTTACCTTGCCTCCTGGCTGTCCTGTTCACACTTATCCTGTGCAGTGTGCCCCTGAAGCATATCAGCTGTGGACCTGGAATTCAGGTGCGTGTAAGGTGTTCACAACAGAAAATCGATGTAAACCAGCTTAGTAAACTTCAGTCTTAGTAGATCGGTGGTAGTGATGCCTGTAATCCAGCCTTTAGACAGGGGCAGGCCCTAAATGGAGGTCTCCATCACACCCCTCCCCTCAGGGCTCAGGGAAGCCTGCAGAAGAGGAGGCAGAGAGAGTGTGAGAGTCAGAGGGGATGGAGGACAGCAGGAGAACGAGGCCCTCTAAATCAGCAGGAGCAAAGCACAAATGCACTCACAGAGGCTGAGGCAGCATGCACAGGGTCTGTACAGGTCTGCACCAGGTCCTTTGAGTATATAGTATGGCTTCTGATTTATTGTTTTTATGGGATTCTTGAATGTGTGAACGAGTGGATCTCTGTGTCTTGAGCCTTCTCTTTGGCTCATTTCCTTTTGTTTGTTTTGTCCAATTCCAGTGTGTCAGTTTTTGTTTTATTTTATTGTATTTTATTATTATCCCTTACAAGCCTGTATGTTTTCTAATAGGAGACAGAAAGGGAGTATGGATCCAGATGGGAGGGGAGGTGGGGAGGAACTGGGAGGAGTAGAGGGAGGGGAAATTGTAATCAGGATATATTATGTGAGACCAAAAAAAAAAAAAAAATCTATTTTTAGTAAAAGGAAAAAAATAAAGTAAAATAAAAAGATGATAGGCCAGGAAATTTTCCACAAGTTCAAGGCTAGTCTGGTGTACATAGCAAGTCTTGGGTCAGCCAATACTACATGGTGAGATTGTGTTTCAAAAAAACATTATTTACCTTAATTACCTGGTAAAATAATATTATTGGCATAAAATAAGCTCTTATTAAAACATTTTGTCTGGCTGGGTATGGTGGCACACTCCTTTAATCCCAGCACACTGGAGGCAGAGACAGATTTGAGCCCAGCCTGGTCTACATAGCAAGCTGCAGGCCAGCTAGGACCCTGTCTCAAGAGAACAAACCCATCATGTGGCTACAGGAAACATAGGCTCCTCCTAAAAAGGGGGATAAGTTGGTAGGCAGACCTATTTCCAGCGCCTCCTCAGCTTCGTGAGTCAGTCCTAGGCACACTCTTGACACCAGGATGGCAGGGAACCTGTGATAAGTTCAGGAGTAAGGTGTTCAGGCTCATTTGTTTGAACATTTTTCCTGTCCTTAACAGTTGAAGAAATGGCTAGGTCAGAAAACTAGAATATTAACGCTATCAGAAATGAATAGAAGAAGTTGGTGAATACAGTGTGTATTTAAGTTTGTGCTAAGGACATCTAATTTAACAGTATGGTAACTATGGAGTGCGTGTAGTCCACCCATAATTCCTCCCAACACACAGAGCAAGAGGGTCAAGAGTTGATGGCAGGCCTGGATTGCACAGTGAGACCCTGTTTCATTGCGTGGGCATATAGTTCAGAGGTAGAGCACTTGCCCAATGTGTGCCCAGCTCTGGGTTCAATTCCTAGGACTGTGAAAGTGAGAGAGGAAGGGCTGCATCTAGATTTATTAATTTCTCTAATGTTTGGGTAATGATATAAATCTGGAAGTGTTTATCTGGAGAAAGTCATACTGAGGTTGCACAAGTCCATCTGTCTTATATAATATTAGAGGGACCAGCCCTAATATTATACATCCCAGGGGTTCAGGAGAGAGAACTACTACTATTATCAGGAAATAGAATCTCGGCACACCAAGCTCCATAGTCCACTTGCTTTAATTCTTCTGGCATAACAGCCTATATACACAGCTTCAGTTCTGTTCTCGTGCCTAGCTCCTTTCTTGCCTGATTTCTCTCCATACTTATCTATTGCTCCTTCTAAGTTCTATCTTAATTCTCTCGTCTTGATTCTGCCTCATCTAGGGCCTTTCCAGCTTGTTCTTACCCAGCTAGTGCTTCCCCATCTGGCTCTTCCTCATCTTCCATCTCATTCCTCTAGTACTCTCTTCTAGTCCTTCAATCTGGTTCTTCCCCATCTCAGTTTGTTCCTCTCAAGTTCTTACCCATCTAGTTCTTCCATTCTCTTTTCTCTTCTCCATCCCTCATGCCCTGGAAGTCCTGGTATATAAAGCCAGGCTTCCAGGGTAAGACGGAGGGATGATAAGAATTATATAGAGGGCTGGAGAGATAGCTCGGTGCTTAAGAGCAGTGGCTGCTCTTCCAGAGGACACGGGTTCAATTCCCAGCACCCAGATGGCAGCTGACAACTGTGTCTGTAACTCCAAGATCTGACACCTTCACAAAGACATACATGCAGGCAAAAGTACCAATGCAAATAAAATAAAAATAAATAAATTTTTAAAAAGTTTAAAAACAAACAAACAAAAAAGAATCATATTGAGAGGCAATAACTGTTAATTATTTGCAAACCCAAAGGGAAGTGACCAATGAATGGGGAAATGAATTAACTAAAGGCTAAATTTGGATAATATCTAAGAAGAGGGAATCTTATGTGTTCAACTATAGCCTTAACCGTGATTAGTAGAAATGTTAAGAATCTATAAGTTGCTAGGTCAATGGAAGAAAATAAAACTGTCTTCTTTTTTTCTGTGGCTCCTATCTTCTGTCCAAACTATCTGCCATTTTTCTGCAGGGTGGGGGAAAGTGTAGGCAACCTGTGTACAGCTAGATGCCTCAGGTGATAGTTAAAGGGAGATCTGGAACTAGAGGTAAGGTTTGGGAAATAAGGAAGTAAAGCTTCATTGGCACATCCATCAGGCCTTCTCAAACAGACAGCCTGGATGCTTAACTCTGTTCTTAGAGAGTACAGAGGTGTCTCTGATAAGGGACTTTCCTCCATCTGGGGATGGACCTGGCCGGATGCTGCCAATGATGATAATTACGGGGAGGCTTGAACTGGGGTTCAAGCTGAGCATAGCTGTCAGCGCAGAAGGTTATCTAAATATTCCTAGAAGTGACTAGGTAAGGAGTTAGAGGTCTATAAAGTTAGTAAGGCTGTAAGAAAGGAGGGTCTGAGCTAAATTGTGTAAAGCTATTACTTAACTTCCACCTGACCTAGGCGGTGTCTCCTTGCGGAATTTGTCTTGAATCAGGAGACTTTCATGTGAAATGTTATTACTGCCAGTCCCTTGCAAGTGGCTAAAGGAGATATCTGATTCCAGAGAAAGCCTTTCCTGAGGCTGTTGTCCAAATACCTGGAATGTGTATGTCCAGAGAGTGATCAGTCCACACTGTTAGCCATCTTAGGGAAAAGTCAATTGGGAAAACTATGAAGGCACACATGATTTTCATAACAGAAGACAGCTGATATCTAACAAGCTAAGTAACACCAAAAGCTCCTTGGAATTTGGCTTCCTCTAGAGGAAATCCTTGGTCTCTCCAGGTAGTGACTTTGCCATAACCAGCTGAGTTCTTATGATATGTTCCTGTGGCCTGTAGCACATCTGGTAGTGTAGAAGGAAAGCCAGCTGCACTCAGCTACACTTCAACTTTGAATTTCCCTAAATAAGAGTTCACTTTGGCAGTTGGAATCCAACCCACTTGCAGATCCATTTGTTTTTGTATTTTAAGCATTTCCTTATTGTGTGTATGTACATGCTACATACTTATGGAGGTCAGAGGAGAACTTGCAGAAATTGGTTCTCCTTCAAACCTGGAGCTCAGTGATAGAACACAGCTCATCCATCAGACTTAGGGGCGAGCACCATTACTGGATGGAAGAGCTGTCACATCAGTCCCCACCCCACCCCCTTTAAATTTATCCAGGCTCTCTCTACTCCTCTTGGGCCACAAATACCCAGTCCTCCCGCTTCAGTTTCCCAAGTGTTTGGATCACGGCTGTTACTACCATACTTAGCTCTGTTACGGATTTTTAGAGCTTGAAATCACATGGTGTAGGGCAAGCATGTCTTTAATCCCAGCACTTGGAAAGTAGAGGCAGGTGGATCTCTGTGAGTTTGAAGCTGGCCTGTGTTCCAACCTGAAGAGTTCCAAGACAGACAGGGCTACATAGAGAGACATCATCATCATCATCATCATCATCATCATCATCGTCGTCGTCATCAAGAAATTGCATGGTGTGCACAGAGAGCCTTCTGTAATAAAATCTTCACAAAGCAGAATAAATGGCATCTTACCAAATAGGAACCAGAACTGAGTGGGAATTGCTTCTCTTTGTTGATCCTAATGCCGTGGTTGTAAAGATCTGATCTTCTTGTTTCTTTTCTGTGTGCAGGAGTCCAACCTATTCCTTCTCAGGGAGGGAAGCTAGAAATAGCTGGCACTGTGGTCGGCCACTGGGCTGGAAGCAGGCGGGGCCGTGGGAGCCGAGGGCCCTTCCCTTTGCAGGTGGTGTCTGTGGGAGGACCAACAAGAGGGTAAGCTCTGGACCTGGATGGTGGGTGCTTTGTGTAAGGGCAAAAAACAACCTTTGACTGGCTTCTCCTCCTGAACAGGAATTGTCCCCTGCCCCCTTTTTTTTGTTTTTGTTTTTTTGGGGTTTTGTTTTTTTTTTTTTGTTTGTTTTGTTTTTTGTTTTTTGGTTTTTTTTTTTTTGGAGACAGTTTACTCTGTGTAGCCCTGGCTGTCTTGGAACTAACTCTGTTGACCAGGCTAGCTTCGAACTCAGACATTTGCCTGCCTCTGCCTCCTGAGTGCTGGGATCAAAGGTGTGCACCTCCACTGCCCAGCAAAGGAGCTGTTCTTATGTCACTGGTTAGGTCCTGTTTAACATTATTCTTACTGTTAACAGGGAATCCTCTTATATAACATTGTATAACTGTTTGGTTAATCATTATTATATAATTAACGTGCATTCAACTAATAAACTGTTTTAAAAATATTTATAAATTTAGTTTTGGAGTCAAATGTCTTGGGTGTGAACCAGAAAAATGATTCCTTGGATTTGATGTGACCATACTTAATACTCCTGTCTTGCACAGCATCAGATTTATTTGAGAGTATTTTAAACATAATCTTTGGTAGATTGAAGTCTGTTTGCTCTTGTCTTTCTATATTGACCCAGGCGACCAAGGGGAGTTATTTCCACCCCGGTGATCAGAACATTTGGAAGAGGTGGAAGGTACTGTGGCAGAGGCTACAAAAGCCAGGGAGCCATTCAGGTAATGCCAGCGCCGTGCTCCTGTCACTCCTGCCCATGCCCCCCCAGGCTGTCCCTGCCTGCCTCCTGGCTGTAGGGCAGTGAGTTCCACTGGCAGTTTTCAGTCCTCCGACTTGACACCTGGCTGACAGGTGCTTTCCATGTTTACATAAAACTCCCTGTGAGCCCAAGTCCTTCCCCTTCACCGAGGAACTTCACCAGGGCGATATCTGTGGTGTTTGACCTCTTGTCTGGACCAAATGAGTCTGGGCTCTCCTGGCTATCTGTCTTTGAGTTTGCAACTTCTTTAGTGTAAAATATTCAGGGTCTCACTGTGTAGCCCTGGTTGGCCTGGAAGTTGTTATGTAGACCAGACTGATATCAAACTCATAGAGCCTGCCTCTATCTTTTGAGTGTTGCTGCAATTAAAAGCTTACACCACCATCTGATGGAAATGAGATTTTGATAGTATAGGCTAGATACTAATAGTTACTCAGTCCACAGGCTAGATCACAGTTCCTGGTTAAACATGTACATATTGATATATGGGACAGTGTTTTTTTGTTTGTTTGTTTGTTTGTTTGTTTTTTTATTGTTTTGGTGTGTGTGTGTGTGTGTGTGTGTGTGTGTGTGTGTGTGTGTGTTGAGATTTGCTTATTTTTCAGTCGTGTGGTGATCGTGCATGACTTTAATCCCAGCACTCAGAAAGCAGAGGCAGGGATCTCTTGAGTTCCAGGCCAGCCTGGTCTACAAAACAAGTTCCAAGACAGCTAGAGCTCTACAGAGAAACCCTGTCTCAAAATGTGTGTGTGTGTGTGTGTGTGTGTGTGTGTGTGTCTGTCTGTGTGTCTGTCTGTCTGTCTGTCTGTCTGTGTATGTAATGACTTGCTTGTTTTTATTTTATGTGTGTGGATATTTTGCTTGCATGTATGTCTGGCCACCATGAGCCTCAGACCAGAAGATGGGACTAGAGTTAGAAAGCCTCCATGCAGGTTCTGGGAATGTAACCCAGATCCTCTTCAAGAGCAGCCAGTGCTCTTAACCACTGCTCTCTCCTGCCCCCCCTTTTTAAAGATAAGATCCTCATGTATCCCTGTTGTCTCTATGCCTTTCTTTGATCTCGTTTCTGTCCATGTCCTTTCCCTGGACAACTCCCCGTGGCCTTCTTATGGACACCTGTACCTCGTGTTTGCCCTATGGGGACAGTGTGCTGTCACTCCTTGTCCCAATAAAATTCTTGATGAGAATCTGTTCAAACAGATTTACTAATACTCTATTACAGTATCTAAATGTACTCTTGTCCATCTTGGAGAATCTTGCTTCTGGGGGAGTTAATTAAATGATCTCATCCATGATTAGTCAGTGCTTTGTCACATAGTACACACACACAGGCTGCATACCTGCTCCCGGTGCGTGTCACGGGCAGCCTCCTGTGCTGAGAACAGCTGGAGGCCGTGTGCGTGCGTGCGTGCGTGCGTGCGTGCGTGCGTGTGTGTGTGTGTGTGTGTGTGTGTGTACACACGAGTGCCCCTTGCATTCTTGCACCACCCTCATTTTAAGCACTGGCTGTGCTATTCTCATTTGGTATCCGGGCGGGGAGCCATGATTTGCCTCATTTGTCTTGGTTCTATAAATACCTTTTTGTCCCATGTCCCCTTCAGGCTGTAGGCATCTGTTTTGGTCTCTGAAGCCCTTTTCTCAGTGGGTACTTGAAGAATTGCCCCTTAGGAAGGACTGAAGGAAACTGTTCAGTGTGAAAATTGTTTTCCTAAGCAGGACACTGACTTGTAGACTTTCTCCATTGTTGTCTTGCTTTACTCCATTTTCTTCAACTTACCTAATGTCATTCACATTAAATTCAGCTGTGTCTTAGACCTATGTGCTCTGATTGGTTTTGGTTTCCCATGAAGCCTAGCTGCCTCTCCCAGAAGCCCTCGCTGGCTCTTGCATGTCTGCCTTTGATACTTGGCAGGCTCCCCATTGCTTGTCTCCTCTCTTCTCTTTTGTTTTATAACTCAGGCGTCAGTTTATCTTAGGGTTTTTATTTTGTTTTGTTTTCCTTTTTTCTTTCTTTGGTTGTTGCTGAGACCATCTGGCTACATAGCCCTGGATGGCCTGGAACTTGTAATGTAGACCAGGTTGACCTCAACTTCATAGAGATTCCCTGCTACTGTCTCCTGGGTGCTGGGATTAAAGTTTTGGACCACTGTGCCACCATGTCACACCTTATGTATTTATTTTTGTTACTGTGTGTATGTCAGGATGGTGCATGTGTATATATTCATGAGCACACTGGCCGCTTGCCACTAAAATCTCAACTTGGTCACATTAGTTCTTTTTCTTTCACCTTTGTGTACATTCCTGAGATTGAAATCAGAATGTCAGTGTTTTTACCCACTTGAGCCCTACTTGTTTGGGTTTGTTTGCTTGTTTATGTTTATTTATTATTTTTTGAGGCAGGATCTCTCTACATAGCCCTTACTATCTTGGAACTTGCTATGTGCACCAGGCTGGCCTCGAACTCACAGAGATTTGCCTGCCTCTGCCTGAGTGCTAGAATTAAGGGAATGCACCACCATGCCCAGCTGTTTTTGTTTGTTTGTTTGTTTTGTTTGTTTTTAAAGACTAATTTTTAGGATTGTTTTAGGGTCACAGTACTAAGAAAGGTAGACTTCCCCACACTACTGCACTCTCCTCTGCCTTCCCACTGTCCACTCATCTCTCAAAGTGATGCACCTCCAGGACACACAGAATCTCCCCAGTTCATAGCTTGTAGCAGGCTTTCTTTGGGCCTCCAACCAGCTCCCAAATCATGACACAGAGGAGACTTATTAGTAATGAATGCTTGGCCTTATCTTATGCTTGTCCCACCAACTCTTAGAATTTAATTTAACCAGGTTCTCTTTATCTACATTTTGCCTTGGGGCTTTTACCTTTCTGTATGTCTTACTCCATGTCTGTCTGTCTGTCTGTCTGTCAGCTGCCTGGCTGGCCCTGGGCATCTCTCTCTCCCTCTCCCTAATTCTTTCTTCTCTCTGCCTGCCAGCCTGGCTTAGCCCTCTACTGCAATTGGCTATTCAGCTTTCTTTCTTTCTTTTTTGGGGGGGCTGTTCAGCTTTTTATTAGACCAACCAGGTACCTTAGGCAGGCAAAGCAACACATCTTTACCTAATTAAACAAATGCAACATAAATGTAATACATTTTTATATAGTTAAAGTAATATTCTGCAACATAAACAAGTGTAACACATGTTTACCTAGTTAAACAAATGTTCCACAACATTAGCTTATGTCAGACCTCACTCTTGGTGCCGTACATTCCACCAGTTCAAACAGAAATGTGCTGAAGGGTCTGCATTCCCAGATTGTGGCAGAAGTGTCACTACCCTAAATATTTTCTACTGCACCCTCCACCCACTTGCTACTTTGTCTGAGATTTCTGGGGGCTTCTGATTATTTTTACTATCCCCCAAGTTTTGCCTTTCCCAGAAGGTTAAATGGGTAGAATTACATCCATTTATTGTCTTTTCAGACGCTTGGGTTTTTGTTTGTGTTTGGTTTGGTTTTTCGAGACAGGGTTTCACTGTGTGTCCCTGGCTGTCCTAGTGCTAGCTCTGTAGCCCAGGCTAGCCTCAAACTCACAGAGATCCTCCTGCCTCTGCCTTCCGAGTGCTGGGATTAAAGGCCTGTGTCACGACTGCTGGCAACTGTCAATTGCCATGTGGGTGCTGGGAATTGAACCTGGGTCCTCTGGAAAGCAGTCAGTACTGTTAATCACTGAGCCATCTCTCTAGCATACAATATGTATTTTAAGTTCCTCCTTGTCATTTTGTGATTAGAGAGTCTATTTCCTTTTCATTTAATAATACTCCATTGTCTAGACACATCTCAGTTTGTTCTGTTCACCTGCTAAAAGATGTCTTGGTAGCTTACAGTTTGGGCAGTTGAATTAACAGAACTGTGTGGACATCTCAGTGGAGCTGGGGGTGTTGTTCAGTGCTATAGTGCTGGCAAGGCCCTGGGTTTGATTCCTAGCACCTCAAATGAGCAACACTGAGTGTAGGCTTTTTATAGTTTCCCAAGTTCTCATCTCTATGGGATAAATTCAAGGAGTAAGATAGCTGGATCACATGGCAAGAATTAGCTTAGTGCTGAGCCACTGAACTGCCTTCCTGAGTAGCAGCATTGTTTTATAATTCTGTCTGTAGTGAAGGATAGTACCTTACTGTTGCAGAATATTATTTTAAGGTGTGTTACTTTTGTTTAACTCTGAAGCTGTGTTAGTGTGCCTGCCTAAAACATCTAATGACCTAATAAAGATCTGAATGGCCAATAGTGAGGCAGGAAAAAGACAAGTGGGGCTAGAAGGCAGAGAGAATATATAGAAGTAGAACTCTGGGAAAAGAAGTAGCCAGAGAAGGAGGAGGACTCCAGGCGCCAGCCACTCAGCTACACAGCAAGCCATGGAGTAAGAGTAAGATTTATGGAAGTAAGAAGATGGGAAAAGCCCAGAGGCAAAAGGTCGATGGGATAATTTAAAGTTAAGGAAAGCTGGCAAGAAACAAGCCAAGCTAAGAGCTGGCATTTATAATTAAGAATAAGCCCCTGCGTCTGCTTTATTTTGGAGCTGGGTGGTAGGCCCCCCCAAAAGAGCAAAAATAAACACCACCTTTCACTTTTATTCTGGCTATTTGACCATTTTAATCATTGTGTAGTGGTATATTGTTTAAATGTGTGTTTTTCTGGTGACCTAGTGTTTATCACATCTTTTCATGTGTATGTAATTGCTATGTCACTTCTGTGTTGTCTTGGTGAAATGCCTGTTAAGGTTTGGACCACCTTTGATGCTGTTTGTATTTTGGTGGCTTTTAGTCTGTTCTCAAGCTTGAGCAAGTGTCACTGTGAGTCCCACCATCCTCCTCACTCCCCACCCGGGACCCTTTCTAAAGCCCCCATTGCCCGTTCAGTCTCACTTGTCTAAAGGACTTTTATAGTCCTAGACTGTCATAGCTTGATGACTTAGAAACTTGGTTTCTAAGGGGAGAAGGCTTGCAGCAGAAATCTGCCAGGCCAGTGTCTGTCACATGTCAGTATGGAAGCATCACCATCTCGGAGAGCCTTCTGTTGGGAAATGTGTCAGGCTCAAGGTCCATTATTTTTCAAGGGGATTATTTGTCAACCTGCTTAGAGGAGGAGGGGCAGTCCAGCAGAGGACATTCTCAACCCTCGTGCTGTTATTCATACAGCCTCGCTTTGTGTTGAGGTTGCCTGACGGAGTTTGTTTAAAGATGGGGCATGTGTGTTCTGAGACGTATGCATTTTAGAAAGTGTGAGGATAGCCTCCATTTCAGAGGAGACTCACCAAAAAGGTGCTTGTAACTTTAAATAACTAGGTACTATGTAAAGGGTTAGATAGAGCACTCCAAGGGACTTCGTCATGTCAAAACAAACATTACCAGCAGAGATGTTGAAGGAAGGGGCCACAAAGGAATTAGCCAAGACTGCTGAAGGCCAAGCAGAACAGAGGCAGGGGGCCTAGCCTCTCACATTTGCTTTTGAATTCTCTGGCTGAGGCATTATGGCTAAGCCCTGTCTCTGTCTGTCCATGTTGTTCCCCAGTCCAGCTCCCCCCCCCCCCGCCTCCATACTAAGGCTCCTGTCACCTCTTCTTCTCAACAGGGCAGGCCTCCTTATGCTGCGTCAGCAGAAGAAGTGGCCAAGGAACTGAAGTCAAAATCGGGGGAATCCAAGTCCTCTGCCATGTCCTCAGAAGGGTCCCTGGCTGAAAACGGAGTGATGGCCGAGGAGAAGCCAGTGCCTCAACTGAATGGGAGCACAGGCGACTCTAGGGCCCTCAGCCACTCTGAAAGTGCCTTGAACAATGACTCTAAAACGTGCAATACAAATCCTCACTTAAATGCACTAAGTACAGACAGCGCCTGCCGCAGGGAGGCTGCTCTGGAGGCAGCTGTCTTAAATAAAGAAGAGTAAACTTATTTTTATAGAGGGTGAAGGACGCTGGAAGGGTAAGGATTTCGGAATATCTGGAGAGAAAGAGAGCCTGCAGTTACGTACATTTTGTCCTTTCCGTAAGAGAAAAATGAGGACTTTGGAAATTCAGATCCCTCTTTGATATCAGAGATTTAAACAACACAGTTTTTTAGTTTTAACCAGTTGTAGTCAAAATGCTACAATAAAACAAAAAAGAGAGAAAGAAAATGAAGAGCATTTGACTCCCGCACTTAAAATGAAGTACACAAAGTTTTAACTGGTTATGACAAAAGCCTAGAGTTGTGTTTCTTGAACTATAAAGAAAACAAATTTTGGCAGTCTTTAAGTATATATAGCTTAAAATATAATTTTAGCATTTGGCACCATATGTATGCCATTATATTTGATTTCTGCATTACTGTTTCACAATGAAGCTTTGATTTAAGGCTTTGATTTTTATGATTATGAAAGAAATAAGGCACAACCACAGTTTTTCTTTCTTACT
This sequence comes from Onychomys torridus, assembly GCF_903995425.1. Classification (NCBI taxonomy): domain Eukaryota; kingdom Metazoa; phylum Chordata; class Mammalia; order Rodentia; family Cricetidae; genus Onychomys; species Onychomys torridus. The sequence continues at coordinate 122,296,998 of NC_050447.1, read as the reverse complement.
TAAATTCCATCACTGTTGATGTGGTTCTTTTGTGTTAAAAAAAAGTGCAACTATCAAAACTAAAAAAAATGATAGAGTAAACTACTGTTGTGCTGATTTTGAATACACAGTACATCCATCATACATACTTTACAAGCAAGTTCAATGGAGATAAAGTTGAAATCATAGAAGATGCAAATGACCTTTCAAAATCAACACAATGTGTTCTGAAACTTCGTGACTAATACCATGCATCTGTGATCAATGAGCTATGTGGTTTTGAATCGGATGTAGACCATTAGTACTACTACTTGAGCTAAACTTCTGCATGGTTCATAATTTTTAAAGTGTGTAGTTAATATTATGCATGTTATTGTCCTTTCTTCCATTCTTACCAGTATGTGCCCATTTGCAAAACAAAAATGCTAATAATCAGTAATAGTCCTATAAAAGATGTTAACTCTGTTTAGTCATTGACTGATCTTGCTCTAACCTTAAAATTTTGTGATTATTGACCTCTGTTGCATTTATTCTAAACCCCCCAAAATTATCTAGCCGTTTGGAATATCGACATTACCCTGGTGTACTCACTGCTGTGTGCATTATTGTTCTTTGTTGCTGTTTTATACCTTCATATTAGCAAAATATGAAATTCTGTGAAAAAAAAAAAACCCCTTTGATCTTATAAAAAGAAAATACCCCTCCCCTTCTGTAGCAGGAAACAGATTGCTTGTTCTTGAGAAGTTTCCCATCAGGAATTTAGTAGAAGCAGGTATACTTCTATCATTTCGATGTTTTGTTACTGTTTCCAAACAATGTACTTTGAATCAGAATCACTTCTTACGTTTCATATACTTCCGATGCTCTTCATCACATTAGTGATCAGAAATGAGGTGTAACTCCCCAGCCCCTGCCCGCAAGAGCTAAGTAGGATCTTACTGTAAGTTGAAGGGAGTTCCGCCCTAACTCATGGATTGTGAAGAATGAACTGCTGTTGGGTCTGATTGACTGTCGATGGATTGTGGTGTGGTGTATCTGGAGGCTATTGAATGCAACTTACAATGCTTAATAAAAATCTTTATTCTTTTAGTATAAAGTATGGTGTGGCTTTTAAATTCATTTGTAAAAGCATAAGTTTTAGAGGTTTTTTTCAAATTGAGGTAGCTCATGAAGAGTTTCATCAGATAACAGAAAGTTCAGAAATACCGTGCCCTGTCTGAGTAATTCTAGAGGGACATTAGAAGGTAGTTAATATGAAGATTATTCTGAGCACAATGTTTTGAGTTCCACTAAAGACAATCAGGCTGAGAAGTCAAAAGTGACTTTCATAAAGGCCTAAGGGGGGAAAATTGATCTGCATTAAATCCTTCTTAAACTTGGAGTTACCAGTGTGGCTGCTTTTTATGCCATCTTTTTACCTCGATCTCCTTGCAGCCAGGTTTAGGCGTGTCTGGCTTAGTGGCCAGGAAGTGCCTGCAGCCAGCACTCCTAGCCTAGGCCTCTGGCTCGGCGGGCAGGGCGAGGCTTGCGCGGCAGATGCGCGCGCGTCTAGGGGCGGGGCCGAGCCATGCCGAAGCCTGCTGGCCGCTCAGGCTGCCGCGCCAGGGCGGAACCGCGTGACGAGGCCTGGGACTGCGCCTGCTCGGTCGGTCAGGCCCTGCTACTTAAAGAGCCGCCTCTGCGGCCTTGTATTAGCTGGGTTCCTTGCACTGGCTGCGATCCCCGGAGGCGTCAGGACCAGAGTTCCATCCACCCGGCCAGACTCACCGGCGTCTGCCTACTATGCTCTGACCTCCAAATTCCAGGGGAGATTACTTATTGACTGACTCTATTAATTTGGTCTCCAGGGTCTCAGTGACAGTGAACCTTGGTACCTGTTGCCAGTATCAGGCCACCAGAACCTTTGGCTGTGTTTGGTAGCTGGGCCTATATCATCTTACAAAGCCACGGTCCCAGGGAGGACTGTGGCCTATGGGAAGCAAGTCCAGTGCACTCTGGATTTCAAAAGAATGGCCTTGCAACCGAAGCAGAAGACTGTTACTCTGAATATGCTTTCACACATGGTACCCTCGCAGGGTCTCCCCGTGGTGACACAAACCTCACTGTTCTGGATCCTCAGTCCAGCTGACCTGAGGCCAGCAAACTGACCAGAACAGCCTTCTGGCTTAAACTGAGGGGCTAGTAGTTTTGTGCTCCATCAAGTCCCAAAGACAGGGATCTCAGGGATGGGATCTCTCCCCCGACCCCTTCCCCTGCTTTCATATCACTTGGATTGCATGTGTTTAAGGCCTAAGAGACCACTCTTGGCTCCAAGGTAGGCTTCCATCTTAAGGACTGGAAGTTTAGGCTTGAGCATGAAGGAGAATGTTCTGGAGGCTCCAGGGATATGGAACTAGACCCTCACTTTGCCGGGGACACACTCGTCTTCTTCACATACCACTGGGATTGCAGGGCATCACTAGGAGACCAGTGCCAAGAGTATGTGGCACTAGCCAGAACTCAGGAACAGATCTGAGGCTTTGTACACACCCAAGATGAACTCAACCTGGTGGTGGTCCTGGTCAGATGGCAGATTGGGGTCCGGTTGATGCTCTTCATGGGTTTTTGTTGTGTTTCATTTTTCTCATTTTTTAAAAAGAAACTTTATGTTTTTTGCTGTAACTCTGCCATCTTGAAACAACTTGTGAACACTGGGTCTTCTTTTTTGTTGTAATACGAATTTTCTTTCTCCTCAGCACAGAGGGGACGTTCTGCTTACTAAAGGCTCTTGTGTAGCACCTTTACCAGGCCTTGCTCTCCCTTCAAGGACAAGGCGTAAGGCTTGTCCCTTGAAGCATTTCCATTAAAATGGGGGAGCAACACAAGTGTTCACATTTAATAAGCAAAATATAAGGTCAGGAGATGGGGTGAGGGGTGAACAGGCCACTGTGTAGGTGAGTCCTGGTTGCTTCTTATTCCTGGTATAGCTGGCCCCTAGAGTCCAGAAGCTGTTTGTATGAACAAACTCAGCTGCGTGGCAAGGCCAGTCTGATGGTGTTTTGCCAATTTGGACAGGCAAAGATCGGCTTTCATTGATATGACCTTGATTTCTAGGGAGGGTAAACATGTTGATGGTTATGGTTAATATAGCCTCATTCTTGGTTTCCTGTTTGACAGAGGATGTTTGATAATTCCTGTCTATACCTTCATCCACACATCACTTACACGGACAACAGGGACACAGCTCAGCCTGTCCCTGGATCTCTAAGAAGACCTGAGGTCTGACATAATCCCAGCATTCAAGAGGCAGAGGCAGGCAAATGTCTGTGAGTTCAAGGCCAGCCTGGTCTACAGAGTGAGTTCTAGGACAGCCAGGGCTACACAGAGAAACCCTGTCTCAAAAAAAAAAAAAAAGAAAAGAAAAGAAAGAAAGAAAAAGAAACAAAACCCCGCAAAGAAGTCAGCCTATCTCAACTCTTCCTGCAGGGCAAACATTAGTGACCAGCTCTGAGAATATGCTAATTTATTGTTTCCCTCACAGCCTACCTCTCCCCATGACAGAAACATGTTTTCTGCTGCTTAGCCCTTCATGTGGTGGGGTGGACAGTGAAGAGATCTTTTTGTCATGGGTCTGTCCTAGTGGGGCTGCCAACCCTGCCCATATCCTCCACACATGGTTCCCTGGGTGGGAGATACTGCTCTGCATTTCCCAAACTACAGTAGGGTGCTCAGGCTCCCTGTCATCACCCTGGGAGCTCATCCAGGAAGCTATCCACATGGCTCAAACTAAGGTGACCTGGAGGCCCTCAGGTGAAGTCATATTGAAGCTTTGTAAAGATGTAGCACCCTATGTTAGGGTCTGAACCATGTCCCCCTCCCTCAACTCATTGGTCCAAGACATGACTACTAGGATCTCAGAACATATCCTTATTTGGAAATAAGGCCTCTGCAGATACAAGTAGCTGAGGAGTTGGGACAAGGTCATGTTGGAGTAGAATGGGCCCTTATCCCATGGTGTTCTTATAAAAAGGGAACTTGGACACAGAAGCACAGGGTCAAGGCCATGGGAAGACAGGAATGACACTGTCCTAGGCCAGGAAGCTATGAGAAGGTGGACAGAGGCCAGACATAGATCCTTCTCAGATGCCTCTAAAGGACTGAAGCCTTGCAGACCCTTGAGAGGGGACTTTTGGCTTCCAGAACCAGAGATGGTAAATGCCTGCATCCAGGGCACCCAGTCTCTGGTCCTTTGTTAAACCCTCCTGGATTTTCATATGCCATAGTAGGATCACTTCTACTCACCCAGAGCCTATACTTACCCCTACCCTGCACCCTCCGGCTTCTGGGATTGGAAATGGCTCAGGGTAGAATGTGGACAGTTTTGTGGTTCCATAGAGAATGGATATACCTAAGGAGCCAGAACTACAGTGGTCATGCTTTTTGGACAAGGGGAGATGGGATTTCAGGCTGAGGGTCTGAACCAAGTACCATAGTGAGCCCTGCACAAGCACCCCCAAACCCATGGATCAAAAGACCTGATTATCCCTGGGTAGAGGGATACCCGTCTAGTCTTTGATGCCCTGACTGATCACTCCAGGAGAGTTAATGGGACTGGCACTACAGAGCTACAGATGGCACAGTTCTCTGGGACTGAGAAATGTCACCTGAGTAGGGAGAGCAGGAACAGTTATACAAACACACAAGTTAGAAGGAATCCACGTTAAAAAAAAAAAAAAAAAAATGAGACAGCAGGGGTGGTTCCAGGAAAAACAGCAGAGTGAGTGAAGACTTCCAAGGTACCAGGTAAGCCACAGTGGGGGAAGATCTGGAGAACAGGTGGGAGTTAGGCAGAGTGCATGTGTCCAGGATAGCTCTAAACACTATATGTGCATGTGTGTGCACCATCATGTAACACCTTTTGTTAAAATACATGACTTCAGTAAAGAGCAATATACAAGATCAACATGGAAAGTCAGTTTTGTTTCCATACACTAACAATGAATAGCCTAAAATAAATAAATGATGTAGCTCGGTTGGTAAAGTGCTTTCCTAGCATGCATGAAGTCCTGGGTTTCAGTCCCAGCACACCAAAAGCCAGGTGTGGTGGTACATGACTGTAAGCCATAAACTCAAGAGCTAGAGGTGGGGGGGATACAGGGTTCAAGGTCATGCTCAGCCACCTGTTAAGTTGGATGCCAGTCTACATTACAAGAGACTGTTTTTAAGAAGGGGGGAGGGCATGTTGCTGAAGTGATGGTTCTACAATTAGAAGCATTGGCTGTTCTTCCAGAGGACCCAGGTTCAAGTCCCAGCACCCACATGGCAGATAGCAATAGCCTGTAACTCCAGTCTGAGATCCAACACCCTCTTCTGGCTTCATTGGGCACCAGACACATAGCTGATGTACAGACATAGGCAAAACACCCATATACATAAAAACTAAAAAAGACATATATAACAGTCAGTGGACCAGTGTAATGGCTCAGCAGATAAAGGTGCTTGTCTCTAAGTTTGATGGTTACCTGAGTTTGAACAGTGGGATATACATAGTAGGAAAGAACAGGCTCCTCCAAGTTGTCCTCTGTAGCCCCTGTGCACACATACAGATACACACACACACACATTAAGTAAATGGTAAAAATAAATGAGTGTAATAGTTAAAAAAAAAAAAAAAAAAACTATTCAAGAATAAACCAAGGAGGCAAGGCAAATGACCAGATTTTGCTCAGAGTAATTATATGGAAAGACAGATTGTGTTCACAGATTAGAAAACTTCATACATAACTACTTAAAAGCACTGTATAGTGCTGTTGAGATGCCTCGGCAGGTAAAGGCATTTGCTGCCAAGTCTGACAACCTGAATTTGATCTACAGGCCCCATATGGTAGAACAAGAGTAACCGACTCCTAGTAGTTGTCCTCTTGAAAATTAATAAATAGTGATTGATTAATTAATTAATTAAAACCTATAGCTTTTCCTACAATCCATAGCAAAATCTCATTTTCTTAAAAAATAAGTGTTTATAAATCCTTTGTGTGTGTGTGTGTGTGTGTGTGTGTGTGTGTGTGTGTGTCTATACATGGCATGGCACCCATGTGGTGGTCAGAAGATAATTTTGCAGAGTTAGTTCTCCCATCCACCTTAATGCAGGTGCTGGAGAATCTATCAGAGTCAGGTTGCCAGCTTTGCAAGACAAACACCTTTACCTGGCCCCAGGAAAAACTTAAGGAAGAAAATCTATGCTCAAATTCGTTTTGTTTGAATCTTTTGTTTTATTTGTTTGTTTGGTTTTGGTTTTCGAGACAATGTTTCTCTGTGTAACAGTCCTGGCTCTCCTGGAAGTAGCTCTGTAGACCAGGCTGGCCTTGAACTCACAGAGATCTACCCATCTCTGCCTCCTGAGTGCTGGGATTAAAGGCATGCGCCACCACTGCCCAACTCCTTTGGAATCTTAAGGAAGCATGAGTAGCCATAGAAATCTTATAAAAAGTGCTGTGGCACAAACCACGTAGCAAAATATAGATTAATAGAAATGGGCTAAATATAAGAATAAGAGCTAGACAATGGTAGGCCTGAGCTAATGGCCAAGCAGTTTAAATAATATAAATGTCTGTGTGTTTATTTTATAAATGGATTGTTGGACTAACAAGGCTTGGCAGGGGCTGCAGAGAAGGTCTCCAACTACATAAAAGAGTTAGAAGATTCACACTTCCTGGAGACAAAGCTTACTACAAAGTACAGTAATGAAAACTATGTAACATCAGCATAAAGAGATACATTGACAATCTGCATATAACAAAGTGTCCAGAAACAACCCACCCATGTCAGAATTCTCAATGAAGGAGGGGCCAGATAAGAGGGCTCAGCCAGTAGTGCTTGCCACTAAGCCTGACAACTTGAGTTCAGTCCCTAGGACCCACATGGTGGAGGGAACCGAAGACTGCATAGTTGTTCTTTGACCTCCAGGCACACACTATGTCAGATGCTCCATGGTCACACACATACACTAAATACATAAATGGGGTTGGGGAAAAACCTTGACAAGGAGGCCAGCACCATCCCAGGAGGAAAGGTCCATTTCTTTAGGAATGGTTCTGGAAAACCTAGTATTTTCAAGCAAAACAACAGAGTTGCTCAGTGTGCCTCAGTGGAGGGAGGCTTGTCTATGCCTAGAAGTTGAGGTTCTGTCCCTTACAAGGCTGGTGTGGGGATCACATAGCCATGAGCCAGTTCCCCTTACAGGGCCACAGGCCAGGCCAATGGGGATGAATGGTGGTGTGGGAACACAGGCACTGAACTGAAGAAGCTGAGCCATAAGGAGTGGAGGGGGTAGAAGCGCCAGTAGAGGGGGCCACCAGATCACGCTGCCCCTGCTCTGGAGTACCTCTTCCTCTTGGCCAGCAGGAGCATCCCACTATCACCTCCTTGTCCCCTCTCCTAGGTCATAGTCTCAGAGGATGACTTACCTGTTCAGCCTTTCCATGCTTTCCTCCACTGTCTACTCAAATCTAAGTCCATCCCTGGGTCTCTCTACTCCACAGTGAACAGGAAAACTGACTCTTCTCAGCTCTGATGCACAGCTGTCAGCATACAGTAGGTGCTCAATAAACATCTAAAGATAAGAGGGGGGGAAAGAACAGAAGTTAGAGGCAGAGGCCTGGGATGGGCTCTGTCTGCTGGCACACAGTGCATCAACCCCGGGAGAGCCCTAAGAATCAGGGAACTAACTATCTGGCCTCCAAGCACAGGGCCAGCTAGAGTGGGCACAGCCGGCTGCCAGAGAGAACACCAGAAGGCAGAGAGAGTAGATGGAGGCACCACCGAGTGGCCAGCACCCCACAAGAACAGGCTTTCTGAAAGAAGAGTGAGGTGAGAGGCACAGGTTCAGGACTTGTGGAGGTGGGCTCTTCCCTTGTCCCTCTGCCCCAGCCCTTGGCAGGCCGCTCCTCTTCTGCTTTAAACTGCTCTGAGCTTCGGTCTTCACTTCTGCTAAATGGCATCAGCACCACCTCTTGGGAAAACAGAGGGTCCCTTAGGTAACAGGGGTAGTGTCTGCCCCTACCAGGACTCACTCTGGGTTTCCAATAGACCCCACTCTTTATTTGCAGGAATTCATACCTGGTGCTGATGCTATCCAGGGATAGTGGCTTAATAGTTATTCCTTGCCTTCTCATGAGAAGAACCACCAGGACAAAGGAGACCAAAGGTGACAGCTGGAATTCAGGCAGGTGGCTTGAACTGAGTTCTTTCTGTATAGTTTGGAAGTGTACCCTACCTGCCCCCAATTTCCCAGGTTTTTTTTTCCTATCTCCCCTTCCACATGTGTGCCCTTAGCTAACACACTGTTTGTCCTGGTCCAGATCCTGAGTTGTATTTCTGGGTTCACAAGTTTGGGGAAAGTAGGGGGTGGCTGAGGGCAGATTCTGACTCAATGAAATGATCTCCTTGAGACGCCAGCAATGGAGCAAATGGTTGCTTGGCAGCTGAAGTTTGGGCAGGGATGTTGAGGACTCTGCTTTGACAAGGTAAGTGGAGGCCTGAGACTCTAGAGTTCACCTGCAGAGACTAGCATCTCCAAGTGTTATGTGGGGACAAGCAGAAAGGAGGCTAATCTAGCAGATAGGTTTCTTACTGGGTATGTGGCACACTGCTTATCAGGGGCGATCTGGGTAGGGTATAGAGGACCCCCCATTCGTAGCCCACCAGCAAATGAACAAACAAGCCCTAAGTAGGATAGGTGAGACCAGAGAGCCAGTTGAGGGCAAGGCTGCAGGGGCGTGAGTGACAACACAACCCCTTGTCTTCTCCCCAATCCTGTGGCTCAGATGCAAGTCACTGGACTGTCCTCCGCCCCTAAGGTCTGGGGGACTAGGGGCTGTAATGAGGGCTTCTGGGCAGCACCAATGCCAGGTAAGCTGTGTCCCACAGTAGCTCTCTCTCGGGTTCCCTGACTTTTGTCCTCCACCTCTGGGGGCCGGAGCATCAGGAAAGTTCACTGGATCGCGCGAGGGAGCAAGACAGCCCCCAGTTAGGAAGAAGGGGAAGGGGAGGTTGTTCAAGAGCCAGCAACTCAAACGCAGTTCGGGATGGGAGGGAAGCTGCCGGGCCCAGGAAGAGGAGGAAAATCCCCCTGTCCATCCCACTTTGGGGTCAGAAGAAAGTTAAGGCCAAGGAGTTGCTTCTGGCTGAGGCAGGGCTGTGCGGACTGTGCTCACGCAGTCGGAGGCAGGGGGCTCCGCGACTCGTCTCCCCTGTCGTCCCGGGGCCACCCTCTCCCAGTCGGGTCCCCCCGGCCTGGCTGCTGGCTCTCCCGGGCCCGCGGCCCACCTTCTACCGCGGCCCGCCTTCCCGGCGGCGGGAGCGGGGCCCAGGCCGGCGGGCGGAGGCGGCGCCACCCGGGGCGCTGACGTAGCGGCCGCTCGGCGGCCGGGGGTCCCTTCGGTGGGGCCGCGGCTCCCCGCCCGCCGCCCCCGCGCGTCCATTCGCTTTGTGTCCCGCGCGCGGCCGGGCCCCCCGCGCACTCTCAGCCTTGCGCCCCGCGGCCCGGCGGGCGGCTCCCGGCGCGGCCCCAGCAGCCCGCGCCGGCATTGTGTGGACGCGCCCGGCCGCGAGCGCGCGCGCGGGCCCTGCCGAGCGCCCCCGGTCCCGTCCGCTCCGGCCGCGGCGCCCGCGCCCGCCGCCCCCGCCGCCCTCGCCGCGCGGCCCCCGGCCCGGCCCGGCCCGACCCGGGCAGCGCAGCGGCGGGGCGAGCGGCGGCGCGGCAACATGGCGACGGTGCCCGTGTACTGCGTCTGCCGGCTGCCCTACGACGTTACCCGCTTCATGATCGAGTGCGACGCCTGCAAGGACTGGTTCCACGGCAGGTGAGCGCGCCGCGGCCCGCCCGGCCCACCGAGCCCCGCACCCCAGCCGCGCGCCCGGGGCCCCGCTGGGCACCGCAGCGGTGTTCGGCCGCCGGGCCGCGCGCCCTTTTGTGCCCAGGGCGGGGGCGTACGGCCGCGGCGCACAAAGCGAGGCCCGCGGCCGGGGCGGGCGAGGGGCGCGGGGAAGTTGGGGCTCCGGCAGCTATGGGGCTGGGACACGGCCGCCTGACAGCGGGGCCGCAGTGGCCGCGGAGGCCCGGAGCCGGACGAGGCCCAGGCCCGGGGCCCCCGCCGCCAGCCCCCTGCGAAGTTACAGGAACTTTCCCCGCGCGGGCTCGGGGCGGCCGGGCCGGGAGAGGCGGGCGCGCGGCCCGGCGCGGGTCCCCCGAGAGGCGCGACTGGCGGGCTCGGGAGCTGGCAGGGCTAGTGCAGACCTAGGGACGGTAGCGAGGTGGTGGCCGATGCCCCTAGTCCCGGCCGGAGCCGGGAAACCTCCCCAGGACCTTGTCCTGGCGGGCTGGACCCCTCCGGGGACCCTGCGCGCCTACGGCCCGGGCCGGCCTGCGGGCCTAGACGCGAGTGCAGTGACAGACCGATGTGAGTGTCTGTCTGTGTGTTGGGGTGGAGGTGTTATGGCTTGGCCACCTCCTTCCTGGCCTGCTCAGTTCCCCATTTTCTTCCTCTCCTCTCCAGGCAGGGACACCCCAGTTTTGACATGACCTTATGCTCTTTAAGGAAGATGGGGAGGGGGAAGGAGGTAAGCCCGGAGATACTAAACCCGCCCTCTCTCGGCCCTTTGCCGGTGGCCATGACCTGGCCTTGTGCCTACTTTTCAGGAGCCTAAGTCCCTTTCTACTCAGAAGTAAGAGGAGGAGAAAAAGGTGATCATCCTGCTTAAACTGCTCCAACAGGTTCTCTTGTGTCTGACTTTGCCTGTGGGATGTGCTTGGGCCTCAAGAGGGTTGGCCCGAAGCTGGACAGGTCTGTCTGTCCCCTGGGTGTGAGTTTTTAGCAGCTAGTAGCAGACTGGAGGGAGAGAAGCGTGTGTAGTTCTGGATGGTCTCGGACCTTCCTTCCAGAGAGAAGACCCTCCTGTTTGCTAACACCCAGGATCTTTAGTAATCTTAAAAGAGAGCTGTGGCCTCTGGTCTAGTCAAGTATGGGGAGCTAGGAAACAGGGATGTGATGGGCCTGCTCATCTGTAGGCCCCGGGACAGAGGCCGACCCTCATGGGTAACCTGACTGGCCTTAGGAGGGGTGGCCTTTTATGGCTCGCTGAAATCTCTTGAGTATCCTATGCTGCCTCCCCCAAATATCTAGGGCTGTGGAGAGCCCTCAAAGCTGTGTGACCCCTAGGTTCTGTTCCAAACAGGGCACTCTAAACAGCAACCAACTGATATCCATCTCTTAGGGCCGGTGGCTAGATCACAATGGGTAAGAGCCTGGAGGCCTCCCCAAATTCAGAAATGCTGGAAATCTGGTCCTGAGTAGCCCCAAGAGTGGTGGAACCCCTTCTTCCTGTCTCAGTTCAGGGCCTGCAGTTGGGTACCTGTCAGTTGGGCTTCTGCCCAGGCAAGCAAAGAAAGGGGAGATTAGATCAGTGACCAGTCTTGGTACTTTAAGAGGTTTGTTGTCTGTTTTTGTTTTGGTTTTGGAGGCCTAGTCACCTCACTACTTATCTGACTGAGGGTTTCAGTTTGATTTGAGACAGGCAGTTCATTAGCCTCGATGCATTTACACCTATTTGGGCTCTGGGTTGTAAAAGGGCTCAGTTATGGCAGGTGTTTTCTTATGCTCAAGTGCACCCTGAGTGGTGCCTATTCGTGGGTTTAGACCTCCAGCTAGCTCTGTGCAGGGTCAAGGGTTGGGGCCTAAGTGAGGCAGGGAGGGAAAGGCCTGGGCCTCCTCCTGCTCCTCTAGCCTGGGACAGATCCCTGGGCCCCTCTCAAGTCTCACTTATTTAAGAGTGGAAAGCATGTGGTCAGCTCCACATGTGTCTCTCCCTCCAGAGATTCTTGGAAGACCCTTGATGATTCTCTTCAGAGCTTTGTAGCACCTGGATTGTTAATTCCCTCAGAGTTTACATCTAACCTCACTTTTAAACAGCCTGTATGCCTTTACACTTTTGGTCTTGAGGAAACAAGACTTACTGAAGAAATTTTTAAAGCAGTATCCCCAGGAGTGGTAGAGCATACCTATAATCCCAGCACCCATGCGGTGGAGGCAGGAACATCAAGAGTTCAAGGCCTTCCTTGGTTATATATCACATTTGAGGTCAGCCTCGGGTATATGACTCTGTCTCAAAAGTAGCAAGAAAGGCTGCTGAGATGGCTCAGCAGATAAAGGCTCTTGCTGACAAACCTGTTGACCCCAGTTCCATTCCTGGGACCCTCATGGTAGATGCAGGTTGTCCTCTGGTGTCCACATGTGCACCACGACGTAAGCTTCCCTCCATACTAAATTTAAAAAGTAGTAAAAAAAAAAAAAAATGCACCAAAACACCAATAACAACAGAAGGGTAAAAGTTTGACGCACATACCCTCCAATCCACTTCTCCTAAGGGACTTAGTTGGCTGTGCCAACTTTGAAACCAGGGCGAGAACTTTGGCTCGATGCTAGGGACTGAACGGCACACTTCACTCAAACTTCTTTAGCCAGGTTTCACTCCTTGAAGTACTTTTCCTGTTTCCAGATCCCACACGGAATTGGATTCCTTACCCTGGCAAATGTTTCTTTTGAAAGGAAACTTTGTGTCATTCTTCAAAATGGAGCTTTATTGTAACTTGCTATACACAGTAACCATAAAAATAAACACAGTAGCCAGGCGGTGGTGGCACACACCTTTAATCCCAGCACTTGGGAGGCAGAGGCAGGTGGATCTCTGAGTTGGAGGCCAGCCTGGTCTACAGAGTAAATTCCAGGACAGCCAGGGCTACACAGAGAAACCGTTTTGAAAACAAACACAAAACTAAACAAAACTCCATAGTAACCCAAAAGCCTCAGCTTGTCTTACCTGGGGTCACATTACACATTTCCAGCAAGCCTTTGGGGACAATTGGAATGAGGATCTCTTAAATCACTTATGCTTTCAGTGATGGGGTGTTGATTCTTGATTGCTTCTGTGGCCCAGAACTTGCTTGGGATGGCTGCTTTCTAAAGCCGAGCTTGATTCCACGATGAGTGTGCCTCTGTAGAGACACCAAGCTCCACAGCATCCTTGCAGGCAATCTCTTTGGGGACAGTCCTGGTGGAATGGGATGGGGTGTGTGCCACACTGAAGATTGTTTATCCTGCATTTTTTGGAGAGGATGGTGGGGTTTGGGGAGCATGGGGATGGACCCTCACCTTTTAGTCCATGACATGTATTGGCTGAGTCTGAGTGGCCTCTCCCTAGGCCCCTGCAGGATTCTTCATCCAATCCTGCCTTGGCTATGATGACTCATATCCCTTTGCTTTCCTGGGATCTCTGTGGTGCCTGAGAGTTGGGGCTTGGATTTAGAAGGGATGGATTCAAAAGCAGGACCTTGTAGGAAGCAGCTGGAGGCCAGTTGCCCCCCGAGATGTCATGTCTGGTCCATTTGGTAGGAACCTGGAGCCCTACAGAGGCCTTGGGAGCCTATCTTCCTTAGAAGTCTTACCCTGTGCAGAGCCTCTTGGGTCAAAGGTGCCTGTTTCATCCATTGGGTGGATGGGAGCAGACCCCTGTGTAGTGCACCTGCCTGGCACATGTGTTAGAAGACCTGGCCTCTCACTTGTCACTGACTTACTTGGAAGAATTTTGACCTCTGGGAGGCAGGGATGGCTGCATTAATTCATCCAACATCTTTAAGCCTGACCCTCTGACCTTCTTATGGGTGCTCATTCCATCAGAAGGTTCCTTGGAGGCATTACCAATAAAATCGACTTCAGAAAACTTAAAAGATGTGCAGGTGACTTAGCGACGAAAGTCTCACTCGTTCCTCAGTAAATATTTGTCCTGTGTTCTAGGAGGAGCTCAGAGATGTCAGTGAGACCTCTGTGACTGGCCAGGTGGGCCTCTTGCCTGTCTGTTACTAGGTTCTTGTGTATGGTTTAGACTTGCAGATGGACTTCTAGCTTACTCTGGGGGTGGGGTGTCTTGTCTCTGAGTGGCAAGTGAGATCTGTTGGGGCAGAGAAATAGGAAGGAAGGCCAGGAGGTTAAGGGACTTAGGTATAGGCAGAAAGCGTGCCTTAGGGGCAGGGCGGGGACCTGGGCCCAGCAGTGGCAAGAGCAGGCTCTGAGGATTGCTTTTGGTTTTTGTCTGTCTGTCTTCCCCTCCTCCTCTTCTTCCTCTTGTTTTGTTTTTGGGTCAGGGTCTCACTGTGTGTCACTCTTAGGCCATCTTTCAAGTCTTTATCCTCCTGTCTCAGCCTCCTGGGTGCTTCACCTAGGGTTTGTACCACCCTACCTGTTGAGACAGGTGTTGTCAGAGTCCTAGTGATTGTGTCAGGACACATGCAAGGTGAGAGGGTGGGGCTCCTGGGAACACCATGTCTGTCCCCCGGCTCTCTACCTGTCCTTTTCTTGGGGTTCTGTTTCTATGTCCGACTCCCCCAGACTGACATGTCCTGTGTGGGCTTTCCTTGTATCAGCTCAGCCTTAAGGTCCTTGGAACAGAGCTGCATCTGGGGTACCTGGAGACGTGGAGTGGGGCTCATGGCAGTGCCCAGCTCTGTTGTTGGCCAGCAGAGTTTATATCCCACAGGAAGGAATACAGCCAAGAGCTGTCTGGGCTATCAGAATATGGGCAAGAGACCCTCTCCACTGAGATGGCATGGACATATATTTAGGAATGACAATTCATCATTTTTGTTATTTTATATGTAATGAGTTTTGCTTGTACATATGTATGTGTACCATGTACATGTCTGGTACTTATGGAGGTCGGAATAGTTCCCTGGAACTGCAAGTATGGGTGTTTATGAACTGCCATATGGGTGCTGGGATTTGAAACCTCTGTGTTCTTAACCTCTGAGCCATCTCTACAGCCCATAACCCATCATTTTAAGACAAGGAATTCTCCCTCTGTGAGTTTGCGAAGTTCTGGGAAAAAGTGGGAAGAATATCCACTCAGTATCGGAGGAGACTAGGGATCTTAGTTGTGTTTCCTGAGAGGATACAGATGTCTGGAGGGGAGCAGCTTGGTGTGAGCCTCATCCTAATCTCCCTGATGTTTGCTTTTTTTTTTTTTTTTTTTTCCTACTGGAAATAGCTGGCAACAGGCATGGTACAAGCACAGGGTCGCAGCCCATATTTGTTTGGGGCCATTTGGGCATCAGGCGTAATTACAGAGGGCCCAAGATCTGGGCCAACTCCGCTGTCCCAGGCTACCTTCTTCTGTTTACCATCTCCTCATAGTACCTCACACTTGCCAGACTCTGATTTAGAAAGAATGAAGGGATTGCTGTTGGAACCGGGCCACCGTCTAATGCTGCATGGTGGAGTGCCCTGCAAGAGTCTGCTAACGTCTCAACCTCCGTTGTGAGTAAAACAAGTCTAGCAGCTGGGTCCTCAGACCATGATGGTGACAATGGGGTTGCAGGTGCTTACTGTATTTAGCCCATGCTGAATGCCTGTGGGACTCTGCACGCCTCATCCTGTCTGGTCTCCATACAAACCGTGAGTGGAAGAAGTCTACTCTAGTAAGTCACAGTGTCAACTTTGTTCTCAGC